>NC_089045.1:9095000-9695000 GCF_034140825.1 Oryza sativa Japonica Group | reverse complement strand
GTACATTTATCTTCTACACACATGTCTTATTTTAGCCGCTACTAACTAACTACGCTGTTGTTAATATGTAGCGATCATTATATCTGTTTAATCATCCACCCGAAGGACGGAACCGTGGTAGTCTTGGACCCTCTCGATTTCAGTCACCAGTCATACAAAGAATTTCTAACAATCTTATAGTAGTAAGTTATTCTGACTCTTGCATTTTTTTAATATGAATGTATTATAATTAAATATCCTCCTTAATGCAAAACGATACGACATCCATACAGTGCATACAACTACTACAAGTTCAAGGGTGGAGAACAGACCCGAACAAGGGAGAAGCTACTAGCACATACATATTGGCCAGTAATACTCCACTCACTTAATTTATTCCAATTGTTTCACTAATTGCAAAATTTAACTATTTTCTTCTATGATATATCGTGAAGTGTCACAAGCAACCTAGAGGCACTGTCCTTTGCGGGTATTACGCGTGCGAATTCCTCAGTGTTAATGGGAGGTACAGAGTTAACACAAAGGATGTAAGTCTCTAGACTATGGACTAGACAGCTTCACATATTTATGATACTAACATATTGTTTATCTTCCATGCATGCAGTTGCCAAGAATAGAACTTCGAACAAGCTTTGACGATACAGGCATCACAAATGTTCAGCGCGATCTATGCCACTTCATCCACCGTGAGTGCTGTCATATGCGAGGAGAATTCTTCGACCCAGAGGGTGCCCTAACTACAAGTGACGAATTCAAGCAACTTCGGGAGTGGAACAATGCTATGCCATAATGTAACTAGATGGTGTATTTGAAGTGACAATGTAAAAAAATATTGTAATATATATATTTTGATAACACTTTTCACTTATGCAATATATGTAGTTTTCTCAGTACTAAATGCTTGATAATTACTAATAATCTTCCTGCATCAATTTCTATTAAATAACTAAAAAGTAATATTTGGGCAAATTATTATTGTATCAAATTTCAAAATTTTCTACCTATCTTCGCAGGCGGATGTTTTTATTTTTTGCAGGCAGCCACTTCCTATTTCCGCAGGTGGACCTGACTAGCTTTTTATCCACCTGCGAAAATTGTCTTCACAGGCGGACGGCTGCCCCGCCTGCGAAGATCGGTGATCTTCATAGTCGTTTGCTTACAGGCAAATGGCTGCCCCGCCTGCGAAGACCGGTTTCCATCACCGATGATAATGCTTTTTCTAGTAGTGAAGATAAGTATTGTTATCACGGAGTGGTTAGGTGGACTTGCTTGTCGTGATAAACACACGGGGTATCATATCTTGCATGATATATATATCCTAGCGAGTGGTCATCACTGTACACAATGAGAAAATACTGCAGCAACATTTGAAGAACCTAACATATATAGTCTAGAATATTTCAGTAGGAAATGGAGGCACTAGGTAGTAATTCACATCAGAATCAAATATATTTCGGCTTGTGAATTTGTGTTTAGTGAGCCCGTAGTTATCCTTGGAATTGACTCCGCTTATGGGAAGGAGACAGCATGAGCATTTCTGTAAGTCGACAGCATGTGACTACTTACTGGAAGATCGGTAAGTGTTGTGTAGGGTGTGTGGGGGGGGAGGGGGGCATTATATCTTAACTCTTCAAAAAAGAATCCCAAAACAGAACAAGAATGAGCCACATTATCCGGTGAATAATAGCCGTTAGATCAACCAGCAGACAAAACAGGTAGAATAAATCTCAACCATTGGATAAAAAAGTGTGTTCTAAAACTTTCCGGTGTCTCTCCTTCATATGTGAGAAAGAGATATAGAACATAGAAGACACATAAGAAACAAAGAAAAAAAAGGAATGTTTGTATGATAGAGAGAAATGATAAAAACATTTTTTAAAAAAAAACTAATATATATTTTATATATATTTCACAACAAATTTTTCAGTAACATAATATTAGTAATGGATTATTCTTAAACACCTATAGAAAAAGATAGTGATAGTCACGCAAATGCGCGACTTCATGCACTAGTATATGGTGAACTTTTCTGGTGATGCCTACATATTGGCTCCGAAAAAGCTAGAAACCACATCATTCATATTATGAGGTATGACTGGTACACTAGCACGGGATAGGTCATCTGAAACGGACGACAAACCTCGTCTATCTAAATATATCTTGATAAGCAAAGAGTACTACATTGAGACCATCAGCACAGCAGAATTTGACTCTTTTGGATTTGCACGCCTATTTGAGAGTATGGATCCATAATATAGTTGACTTCTATTCACTGAAACAAACATGAGTACATGCAGGTCCAGAGGACTTTTCCCCAATTTGAACAGCCTAGGTTGGTCTACCGGGGGAGAAAGCTTGGTATCTGGATTCTGGAGGCTGGCGCTGTGTTATGGCCATCAGGGTCCAAAACTTGCAGCTGACAACAGGGGGAAAATCGCGTTTCCGAGCTGAGAGATTGGAGTAGCAGCAGCCAAACAACTGCATATATTGCTATGCGGCGCCGGCCACGATATGGAGCAGCCGGTGGACGGCGATATCCACCAGATGATGGACAGCATGTAGCATCTCCAGCTCGCCAGAGGCGCGGCGTCTCTGCTTCTTCGTCGATTGACTCTGTTTGGCTCATCTGTGCAGCACCGCCTGCGTCGACTCTGTTTGGCTCGTATACCTGCCTCGTCTCCTCGCCAGCAAGGTGCTGCCGAGCTGCACACTGCACTGCATTGCGGCTGATGGCCACAGCCGAGGTTTAAGTTTTCGGTTTCACCGAAATTTTGAACAAATGCTGGTCAAGTTTAAACAAAATATTATCAAATTCACAAAAAAAAATTAAAAATTTGGCCGAAATAATATCATATCGGGGGGTCCGAAATTTCATTCCGGAATTTTGAACCCGAGCCTCATCCCCCCCCCCCCCCAAAAAAAAAAAATTTTTTGTTTTTTTTAGGAAATGGCTACTGGAGTATTACTCCATGCTAGAGAGTTTCACATCTCAATTGTGTGTGTTTCTATTCACCAACTTGCACAAGGCGTTAGTGTTTCAGTTTACAAAGCTTTTTCCTTGCCTCAGCTTCTCCCGCATGGACTAAGCTGTTGTGGAAGGTGCTCAATTGATTTTTGTATGATAATTATGAAGGCAAAATCAAAAGCAATTTTCCTAAATATATACACTAGAAAAAATGCTAATGCGTTGCAACGGATGAAAACTATTTTAATCTTATTATTGTTATACGGTTTAGCTATGGTGAACTTGACTGTGTGAATTTGCTTGGATATATTTTTCTTTTAGAAATTCATGAGCTGCAATTAGGAGTCTGACTTTCATCTCAAATTAGTATGCGAATTTTTTTAAAGAGATTTCTTATACGACTCCTTTTGTATATCTAAAAGCAAACAAACTTAAAATCTGACTCAAACATAAATATGTATTTTCAAAAGAGAGCGAACTTTAAAACCTACTCAAATACGAATGACGTACCAAAATACCGACAAAAACATTTTTAATTTTTATAATAGTAGAGATGTGGATGACAGAATCTTAAACAAAAATGTTGCACATTTTATATACCATTTAGGTGTTGCACATAATGTGCGAGCCTGTGCTATATTAAATAGGTACATTAGCGGATCAGTTATCTTGTTACCTTCTCAATGTTTTTTATCAGCAAAGTTCGTCTGTCTCTCTCTATATATATATACATACATATATATATATATATATATATATATATATATATATATGTATGTATATATATATATATATATATATATATGATAGAATCCAAACAGAGAGAATGAGAATAGTCCTTCAAAAATATTTGGTTTATATTGGTGAGCCGATATATAGGAAAGGGAGGCAACAGGGAATCATGTTGATGCTCTCATCACTGTCTTTTCCATTCACTGTCAAAGCACATAACTGTTTGTCAAACATCGTGTTTAGGGTAAAACATGCATCCGCAGCATCCGGGGATTATTAGGGAAGTACGCTGCCTGAACTTATGCTATATCAAAGATGGGAGTGTAATACTTCAATGACATGCTATTGTTTTTTCTCTATGGCCTATGACTATTGTGACGCAGAGAGAAGACAATTGTGCTGTATTGGTATCAAGTATAGTATCTACATAGAGCTTTAGTAATCGTTCCAAGCCAGGGTGGATCCAGTGTGAGTGTCAGGGCGACTCAACTCCCCAATACCCCGCTAGATCACTATTGGTAGAAGGAGAGAGGGAAGGGGGAAGAAGAGGGAGAGGAGGAAAAAAGAGATGAGTCCCCACTATAAATTTATTTTAGATTAACCCCTGTTCCAAGCAGAATATCGTTACAACTTACGAAGTGAATAGGAAAAAAAACTGTGTAGGAGCTCATGAGCAGGGTTGCATGCATGGAAGAGATATAATAGATTGGATAGGTGTGCATAAATAAATTTTTATTTACAGTGGGCCTCATATCTAGGGATAAGAGAAGTATCAACACACTAATGTCTAATGGAATAATGACCGGTTCCAACCTCTCACTATTAGTTACTATTTCAAGCAGTTCCAAAAAGATTGTGATTTATATTTTTCCCATTCACAAAAAATGTAACGACTTTAAAAGGTAGTATGGCCCATTAAGATAAAGAAAACCGATTGTACACAATCGTAAGCACACATCTAGGCTGTGCAAATTTCAGTTGATTGACAAATAGCAAAGTCAATATATTTCTAACAAGTGAAATATAGCAAAACTTACATTTTATGTGTTTGCATGCAGTTTAACTTATTTCAGTGTGAACATTCTTGCTGCATGGGCTTTTGGATGGCTGGACCTGTCAATCAACATTGAAACTAACGTACATTTATAGTTGTACACAATAACATTGCCATGTGCCATCATCAAAGCAATGACATAGTTACATTCTGTACGTCACCGGCTCACCGCCCAGCTGATTCGAAGTTCAATTCTAATTTTAACACTACATTTACGACATCCAGCTATCGGACCAATATATTCATTTGGAAGGTGAGCACAAAAAAATGGCTAGCTAGATTGGATGCCATATGTTTTCTAGCTATTCTGAAATGCGATCGATAACAACACCAATCATCCTTTCTCATCTCTAGACCCTGTAATAAGTTTGTCCATCTCTTACAAAGTTAGGATACCAAATGCCAACATGTGTGTAGATCGACTGTATAGAACACATGCATGCAGCCCACCATAGGAAAGGGAGACACCGAGATATCTGGATGTGATGCACGGTTCATGATGAAATAGGACATAAAGTGCCTCATTTGCTTGCACGGCAGGTGTAGCTAGGTTTAATTTGTTCGGGTCAACTAGCCACATTCTACAACACCTCAGTTGCCAGAAGCAAAAGATGGCACTTTGTGCAGCATGGCAGAAGACATGCTATGCCAAATGCCACCCCTAGTATGTATAGGTAGACACCAGACAATGGGAAGGAATTGAAGGCATGCATGGATGAAACATAAATAATGTTTCAGCATCATATATGCTACAAATTGCCAAATTGCAGGAGAGATGTTAAGCATGAATACTGGTTTGTGCAGGGTTTGCAAGCTAGGCAGAACCATCTACAACGACTTAGATTGAATGATGGTGAATGACAGCCAATTTAAGACTAAATATGGTGTTCATCCAACAGGCTGCGGTATAGCCCGGTAGCAAGAGATAAGAAATTTAGAATTTAGTTCAGGATTCACCAATTTGCACTAGCTTCTCAAACTTTTTCTTTGTTCTGCCCATCACAGATGACCTATTGTCTTGTAGCAACGGTCGACGCGTTGAGCTGATTTTGTGGAAAATATGTCTGCCCATTGATTTCCTGGTTGATAATAAGGTATCAAGGTGAAAGCAGATGGATAGTGAACATATACATAAATTGATGTACATGTTATAGTGGTAATTTTTACAAATAATGGTCTCTACCGACAGTAGTATAACTCATAAGGTATGGACATGAGTATACTTTACTTAAGCTACAATTTTATTTCACTTATAGACATAGTTGGTGAATCAGTTATGTTCAAGCTTAAGAGCCATGATAGATCCTGTAGATGTTAGATAACTCCTGGTCACCCTTTTTATATTAAGAGAAATTAATAATAGTTCAGAAATTACACAAGCCTGGCCGGAGCTAGTCTCCACAGTGTTCCGTCAACATGATGCGCTTGGCCACGCATGCTGCACTCTGAATGTCCATATCAAAAGGTAAAGTTCATCGCCTTATATATTTATGTCTACTATACAAAGGCACTCTTAAAAGCCCCCACATCAATCAGAAAAAGAACTGAACGATGGGCACCGTACAAACCTAGTTAATTAATTTTTGAAGCTAAATTATTATTTTTGGAAAGTACCTCATCACTGATGAGTCATAAACAAACAACGTCTCAGATGACCTCAGCTATGATGGCATTGGTATATTAGACCGTCATAGGTGAGTCACCTGTGATAGGTGTCGAAGTAGATTCATCAGAGATAGGGTTACCTCTTATTGGATCGTATGCTTTGAACCCGTCACAAGAGAATCACCTCTAACGGGCCGATAACAACCACACATGGGCTGGTGGTGAGCCTCACCTCTGACGAGCAGCGGAAACACAGCCCGTCGTCAGAGGTGAGTAGAGTTATCGTTGACCACTCATCTCTAACCAGGGTTGAACCCATCAAAGGTAAGGCTTTGTACCCGATAAAGATGACTTGATCCAGCGTAGTGCCTCGCGTTACTTTTGCCATTGTATATCTGTTTGGATATGCATGGGCTCATTCAGGACGACAGGACCCTTCGGTATGGTGGATTGACAAAACATTTTTCGAGGATTCAACTCCTAGAAAAAATTTTCCTGTACCAATTTAATATATTCATATATGTTCAATGCTGTTACGAGTACTGTTTGATGACATCTATATTAAGCATCATCTCCTTTATGGATACTCCATGAAGAAAAACCATAGGACAACATTTAATATGAGGAAAGATGTGAATGAAGAGCAGGTAGTCACAGCTGTGGAAGCTTAGGGTATGTGAAATGGAGGCACTAGGAATTCAAGTCTCTGCTCCCATCTCCACGTACGTTCTTGATCACAGTGACATCACATACTGGGTACCTAGAGAAACCGTTAGTTACATACTCGATTGATGAGCAAAGAACACAAAATATTATTGCGATACATATAGTAGCCAAGTAGTTTCTTCAATTGTCTCTGTCTAGAGTTTTTGGGATGTACAGATACACAGACCTCATGATTAACACTAGCAAGAAGATATCCCAATAATATCGCAATATCATCAAAAAAAAACTGTAAAAAAATCTCCTATATCTAAGGTACCACCGGTTAATTTCATGATTTCATAAATTTAACCATGTGTGTTCTATTTAAATTTATCTTTGTCATATCAAAATTGATTTTAATATGATAATTAGAATGTGTGGTTTTACGTTTGATACCAGGCTTCGGCTATATAGATTCTTCACAAAAATAATTGCTATGGAATACATAGGTTGAGTGGATTGCCAACACCTAAAAGAACTGCAAACGCGTTACCATCATAGACAATTTGCAGCCGTTTTTAGTGCATTCATTCACTTAGACATTTCAGCCTATTTTTTCTCGAGGAAAACCTCCAAAAAGGACAGGGAGCTCATGCAATTTCACCGTTAGAAGAAGAGAGTTTATCTAGTTTATCAGGAAAACCGAGTCAAAAATTTACTACAGCACGGTTATTTAAGGAAAACCAATGAAAACCCTAATATTATCAAAGTGAGCTAACCACGCAGACCTAGATCCACTAACAAAGTCCACCAATCCAATAAGAAAAATCTCCTAAGACAAAGCGTTCAAGAAGGACACGGAAACAAAAGGGTGACATTGGCCGATCCAAGCAAATATGAGATTTTCACCCAGAGAGATCCATTGAGGCTGAGGATAACATTTGCTACATAGCAACGCCTTCAAGAAGGTGTACGACACCTAAGGGCGTCGCCGTTGTTAGCGATGGTAAGGTGTGCAAGGCTTTTGCCCACCGCGTCCACGATGAAAGCCACGCAATGCCACCTGCACACCCAAAGACTTGCACACCAAAAGCCACCACTTGTCCAACACAGCCACTGACGCACATATGCTATATTTTTCTAGCTACCAGGTACCAAGCTGTCGAAGATGTCCGTCCATCGCCCCGGTCACATTCCACTGCCGCACCACACCATGGAGCTGCACACGAGAAAGAGGGTGGGAGATCCACATAGAGAAGTGGCCCGAGAAAAGAGCAGCCATAGCTCCAGCACAGCTTGCCAAGATGACATGCGCCGCCACCTAGCCTGTTCTGCACGAAGCTTCATGCCAAACCACGGAGTTAGCCTGTCAGAACCACCGAACGACCACCATCTGACCAGTCTAATCTGACAAAAATCATGGATCTAGATCTAGATCTGGAGAAAAACAAAAGTGGAGACGGAGAAGGATGAAAGAGAGCTAGGAAAAAAATGATAAAGGGAGAGGAGAGGTAAGGCGGAGGGGGAAAGGATGTGGGAGGGAGGAGGGCAGAGGTAGGCGCTGGACAAGGGGAGCCTACAGACTCGCCGTTGGTCACCTCCCATGTCGCCCCGAGAGAGCGGCATGGGAGCATTGCTGGAGAAAGGTTTTTAACCCTGGTTTGTAAACCCCTTAGTCCCAGTTATGCAACCGGGACTAAATAACCGGGATTAAAAATCCATATTTAGTCAAGATGGAGCCAAGCCAGGTCCGGTTGGTAGTTTTTTTTCTTTTTTTTATTGTTTTTAACTTTGAATATTGATTTCACTACATCCTCAAATCATCCCCAAAACGTGAAATCCCCAAATCGATCATCACAGAACAAAAATGATCATCTCAAAATCCCCAAATCGGTAATCTCCAAATACATCATAAATTCTAAAAAAAAACATCGCAAATACATCATATTCACATCACACACATATCAAATACATCACAAATTTTAAAAGAAATTCATCACAAATCAAATACATCACAGATTATACGTATCAGATACATGCAATGAATCACAAATTCTTAAAAAAAGTAAGAATAAAAACAATCCGGTGATGCCGCTGCCGCCTCCCGCCTCCCCTCCGGCAGAGAGGACAGCGCCGCTTGCACGCCGCCTACCGCTGCCCACCCATCCGCCCGCCACCCGCCTTCTTGCTTCCTGCAGCCGCCTTCCTGCCGCCATCCCCTCCGTCTGCCTCTGCCCGCCACAGCCTTCACGGCGCGCCGCCGCGCGCCACTGCCCGCCACCGCCATCCCCTTCGCCTGCCGTCGCGCGCCGCTGCCCGCCGCTGCCCGCCACTAAGAAGAAAGGAAGGAGAGAAAATCGAGAGGAGGAGAGGGGAAGGGCGCCGGTATGGAGGAAGAGAGGTGAAGGGATAAGAAGAGAGGAGAACGACGCGGTTGCCGAGGAGATAGCACGCGGGGAGGCGTGCGGCTGCAGTTTTTTTTCAATTTTGGTCCCAGTTGGGATAAACAACCGAGATTAAATATCATTAAAGATAGCAGTGGGGCCCGACACGGCCTGACCACGTTTTGAACCGGGACTATCTTAGTCCCGGTTGGTGTCATAAAGTGTCGTGCCGCTTTTGAACCGGGGTTAAAGATCTCTTTAGTCCCGGTTCCTATTCGAACCGGGACTAATGTGATTTTTGCCAACCCAGCAAAGATGGTTTATCTAGTAGTAGAGTCAACCCTCATTTCAATTTAATTAGTTGGCCCTACTATAAATTGGGTTGTTCCAAGGCCAACGTAGTAGCAATGTTGAGAGTGATGACAAATAATTAGGCTCTTCCATGCTATATATAGATCGCCCTAGCTCCTAGCTACTCGCCATCAGCAAAGCATGGGCACAAGAAACAGCCGTAGCCTTCAATATTCCAATAGGAGATGGAGGCATCTGGAATTCACATCAGAGCCGAGAAATTCCGCCTCGTGAATTTTCCTTCGAAGAGCCTATAGTTATCTTTAGCAATTTATTTTGGATAGAAAAAGGATACACCATGGTTCAGGTTCTGTCTTGCTGTAAAAATTTCGAGCCCTGTGCACAGGGTCAGCAAGATCAAGCCGGTGACGGCCAACAATACAGCAGTCTAAGCGATCGGCAATACAACGTCACTGGCATGTGATACTTTGAGAATTGCTCTTGCTGCAAGGAATGCAGCGGCAACGTTAGCAGGTGATTTTTTTCCTAGAGAGGGATGTATGTTAATATTGGGAGTACAGCAAAATCTAATTAGAACTGCATGTATCATATTGCTAACTACTCCCTCCGGTTTTTTTATATGACGCTGGTTAGTTTAAACTTTAACTAGCCAGCATCATACAAACAAAAATGGAGGTAGTGTTAGAATAATTAGGCTAGGCCCGATTTATCCTATTAAAATCTCAAAGGCCCATAATAAGTGTTAAGGATAATAATACCACCTCAGGATTTAAGCGAGGAGTATCTCAACCTAAATAGGGAGTTATTAGAGGCTCCCTGTTGACCGGTTGAGGTGGGAGTCGGAAAGCCACACGCGCGCGCGCCGGGCCGAGGGCGTGGCGTGGCTTGGCTGGCTGGCTGGCGTCACGTCGCTATTCTTTTGCAACCACGATCCCACGTTGCTTCTTTCCCGGGTGTTAGTTCTTCCTCCTCCGCGCCTGTCCTGTTCTCGCCTCCTCGCTTCTGATCACTTGCGCGCACAAGAGATCGGAAGGAGCAGGGCCTCCGGAACCACACCTTCGCCTGATATCTGCACCGGGTAGGCGGGTGATCAGGTTTTTGGGGAGATCGGAAGGAGCATGGCCTCCGGAACCTCACCTTCGCCTGAGATCTGCACCTGTTCTCGCCTCCTCGCTTCTGATCGCTTGCGCGCACGAGAGATCGGAAGGAGCAGGGCCTCCGGAACCACACCTTCGCCTGATATCTGCACCGGGTAGGCGGGTGATCAGGTTTTTGGGGAGATCGAAAGGAGCATGGCCTCCGGAACCACACCTTCGCCTGAGATCTGCACCGGGTAGGCGGGTGATCAGGTTTTTGGGGAGTGCTTCCCGCACGACTGCTCGTCCACCATGTCTGCGCCTGGAGCCGGAGCTGCCGCCGCCGCCGCTGCTGCTGGAGCTGGAGATGGCGTGCCTGGAGCTGGAGCCGGAGCCGTTGCGAACGTCAACACCAACAGAGGCAATTCTGCCTCACAATCCAGCGGAGGGCCATTCTCGGGGTATATCCTTCTCCTGCTGTTAACTCATTCGTTTATAGCGCTGTTAGTCCTGTTAGTCGCAAGTCAATTGCAGCTTTTGGGGAGTGCTTCCCGTACGATTGCTCGTCCACCATGTATGCGCCTGGAGCCGGAGCTGCCGCCGGTGCCACTGCTGCTGGAGCTAGAGATGGCGCGCCTGGAGCTGGAGCCGGAGCTGTTGCGAACGTCAACACCAACGGAGGCAATTCTGCCTCACAATCCAACGGAGGGCCATTCTCGGGGTATATCCTTTTCCTGCTGTTAACTCATTCGTTCATAGCGCTGTTAGTCCTGTTAGTCACAAGTCAATTGCGTTCTTGCTATGTTCATGTTCATGATGCTTATGATACCTTTAGCATGCTACTGGTTATGCTACATGTTGTCACTAGATCACCCAACACTGTTTATGCCATGATTATTGTCTTAACATTTTAGATTAAAATATACCGATATATGACCATATTTCCAACAATCCAAAAACCTAATAGGTCATTTTCGGTAGTTGGCTTTGCTGCTGCACTGAAACCACATGCTTTTGATGGTTCTAACTATAAGAGATGGAAAGCACGTGCACTATTGTGGTTGACAGCGATGCAATGCTTCTATGTTTCACGGGGCAAACAAAGTGAACCACCTCTTTCTCCTGAGGAAGAGGCTAAGTTCGAGGCTTCGGATTGCCTGTTCCGTGGAGCATTGATCAGTGTACTCGCTGACAACATAGTGGACGTGTACATGCACATGCCTTCTGGGAAGGACATGTGGGATGCACTTGAGGCCAAATTCGGAGTTTCCGACGCCGGCAGTGAGCTGTATGTCATGGAGCAGTTCTATGACTACAAGATTGTCGATGACCGTTCTGTAGTAGAACAAGCTCATGAGATTCAGATGCTGGCTAAGGAACTTGAGAACAACAACTGTGAGTTGCCAGACAAGTTTGTGGCGGGTGGCATTATTGCCAAATTGCCACCTTCTTGGTCGGACTTGGCCACTTCTCTAAAGCACAAGAGACAAGAGTTCAGTGTTTCTGATCTCATTGGCTCTTTGGGTGTTGAGGAGAAGGCGAGGACAAAGGACGTCCGGGGCAAAAAGGTTGAGGGAGGTTCTAGTGCCAATATGGTACAGAAGAAGAACCCTCATGCATCCCACAACAACAAGAAAGTCAAGCCTGATGTCAAACCCAAGGCTGCAACCAACTTTAAGAACAAAGGCAAGGGAAAGGCAAAGGGAGACTGCTTTGTGTGTGGCAAGTCTGGGCATTGGGCCAAGGACTGTCCTGAGCGCAAAGACAGGAAGTCTGCCAACATGGTCATTAGCGAGGGCGGAGGAACATCGGGGTACGGTAAAATATTACCTACAGTTCTCTCTGTTTTTCACTCACCTGATTGGTGGGTGGATACTGGTGCTAATATTCATGTATGTGCTGACATTTCTCTATTTTCTTCTTATCAGGTCGGGAGAGGTTCCTCCTTGTTGATGGGAAACGGGTCGCTTGCGGCTGTTCATGGTGTTGGTACGGTCGATCTGAAGTTTACTTCGGAAAAGACCGTGCAGCTGAAGAACGTGCAGCATGTCCCTTCAATAAAGAAGAATCTTGTTAGCGGCTCTCTATTGTGTAGAGAAGGTTTTAGACTTGTGTTTGAATCCAATAAATGTGTCGTATCTAAATATGGGACTTTTGTTGGAAAAGGTTATGACAGCGGAGGCTTGTTCCGCTTTTCTTTGAATGACATGTGTAATAATCATAATGTTGTGAACCATATTAGCGAAAATGATGAGTCTGATGTGTGGCATTCGCGACTCTGTCATGTGAATTTCGGTTGTATGACGTGCTTAGCTAACATGAGTTTAATTCCAAAATTCACTTTGGTCAAAGGTTCTAAGTGCCATACTTGTGTTCAATCGAAACAACCTCGCAAGCCTCACAAGGCATCTGAGGCGAGGAATTTGGCACCTCTAGAACTTGTTCATTCCGATTTGTGCGAAATGAACGGCGTGTTGACTAAAGGGGGGAAAGAAATATTTCATGACACTGATAGATGATTGCACTAGGTTTTGCTATGTGTATCTATTGAAAACAAAGGATGAAGCATTGCATTTCTTTAAGACCTATAAAGCTGAGGTAGAAAACCAACTTGAAAGGAAAATCAAACGGTTGAGGTCTGATAGAGGTGGGGAGTATTTTTCCAATGAATTTGCATCCTTTTGCGAAGAGTTTGGAATTATTCATGAGAGGACGCCTCCCTATTCACCCCAATCAAATGGGGTGGCCGAAAGAAAGAACCGTACTCTAACTGAGATGGTGAATGCCATGTTAGACACTGCAGGGCTTTCTAAGGAATGGTGGGGTGAGGCAGTTTTGACTGCGTGTCATGTCCTGAATAAAATTCCAATGAAGCATAAGGAAGTAACACCATTCGAGGAATGGGAAAGGAAGAAATTAAATCTCTCATACCTACGAACATGGGGCTGTTTGGCCAAGGTAAATGTACCTATAGCCAAAAAGCGGAAACTTGGACCAAATACTGTTGATTGTGTGTTCCTTGGTTATGCTATTCACAGTGTGGGTTATAAATTCTTAATAGTAAACTCTAGAGTACCCGACATGCATGTTGGTACAATTATTGAGTCCAGAGATGCTACATTCTTTGAGAATGAATTTCCCATGAAACATACACCTAGCACCTCTAGTCAAGAAACTATCATGCCCCATGAGCACTTTGCACCGATAGAACACAATGATCAAACGCCTGAGGAAAATCCTGAGGAGGACAACATTGTAGATACTCGTAAGAGTAAGAGACAAAGGGTTGCAAAATCCTTTGGAGATGACTACATTGTATACCTCGTGGATGACACCCCAAGAACCATAGAAGAGACATATTCATCTCCTGACGCTGACTACTGGAAGGAAGCAGTACGCAGTGAGATGGACTCGATTATGTCTAATGGCACTTGGGAAGTCGTTGAGCGTCCATATGGGTGCAAGCCCGTAGGATGCAAATGAGTTTTCAAGAAAAAGCTTCGGCCTGATGGTACAATTGAAAAGTACAAGGCAAGACTTGTGGCCAAGGGTTATACCCAAAAGGAAGGCGAGGACTTTTTGACACATATTCACCAGTTGCTCGCTTGACCACGATTAGAGTACTACTTGCTCTGGCAGCCTCTCATGGTCTTCTCGTCCATCAGATGGACGTTAAGACAGCTTTCCTAAACGTAGACCTGGAGGAAGAGATCTATATGGATCAACCAGACGGGTATGTACTAGAAGGTCAGGAGGGAATGGTGTGTAAACTGTTGAAATCCTTGTATGGCCTCAAGCAAGCACCTAAGCAATGGCATGAGAAGTTTGACACCACGCTTACATCTGCAGGCTTTGTTGTGAACGAAGCTGACAAATGTGTATACTATCGCTATGGTGGGAGAGAAGGAGTGATCTTGTGTTTATATGTCGATGACATATTGATCTTTAGGACCAGCCTCAATGTGATTGAGGAGGTCAAGGACTATCTGTCCAAGAGTTTTGAAATGAAGGATTTGGGAGAGGCTGATGTTATTCTTAACATTAAACTACAAAGAGGAGATGAGGGTGGGATTACACTTGTGCAATCCCACTATGTGGACAAGGTTTTGAGTCGCTTTGGATATAGTGACTGCAAGCCAGCTCCTACTCCTTATGATCCCAGCGTGCTATTAAGGAAAAACCGAAGAATAGCAAGGGATCAACTGAGATACTCTCAAATCATTGGTTCATTGATGTACTTGGCTAGTGCAACGAGGCCTGACATCTCATTTGCTGTAAGCAAGCTGAGCCGGTTTGTCTCAAATCTGGAAGATGATCATTGGCAGGCTCTGGAAAGAATAATGCGCTATCTAAAGGGCACTATGAGCTATAGAATTCACTATACCAGGTATCCAAAAGTACTAGAAGGGTATAGTGACTCAAACTGGATATCTGATGCTGATGAGATAAAAGCCACAAGTGGATATGTGTTCACACTTGGAGGTGGCGCTGTTTCCTGGAAGTCTTGCAAGCAGACCATCTTAACAAGGTCAACAATGGAAGCAGAACTTACAGCACTAGATACTGCGACAGTTGAGGCCGAGTGGCTTCGTGAACTCCTGATGGATTTGCCGGTGGTTAAAAAACCAGTGCCAAGTATCCTAATGAACTGTGATAATCAAACAGTGATTATTAAAGTGAATAGTTCAAAGGACAACATGAAGTCATCTAGGCATATCAAGAGAAGACGAAATCTGTCAGAAAGCAGAAATACTCCGGAGTGATAGCATTGGACTATGTCCAAATGGCTAGAAATCTGGCAGATCAGTTTACCAAGGGGCTACCACGTAATGTGATAGACAGTGCATCGAGGGAAATGGGCATGATACCCACCTAAGGTTGCACAATAGTGGAAACCTGTCCATTGTGATCGGAGATCCCGTGAATTTGGATGGCGAAACAAACTATTGTGTGACTGAGAGAAGAGACCCTTGAAAAGGGCTCATTTTCATGATGTACTTCTCTTCTTTCCTGCATGGTAGGATGGCTCATACCTTAATGTGATCCGAGTGGCTTTTCCAAGCAGAGATGTTGACCTGCAGAACATCTCAGAAGGAACACACCTATATGAGTTCGACTGCTAGTCACAGTCTATGAGGTTTGGGCGACCTCTAGATACTCATGAAAGGCCTGGAGTTTGACTTATATGCTCCAAATAGAGGGGATGCGAACGGCAGCCCAGTACCAGTCAAGGGTTTGAGTGAAACCTGATCACACAAAACTGACAATTCAAGGCATAGTCCATTGTTCAGTTGTGGTCTGATGTAGCTCATTTCCTAGGTGGAAGTTCAACTTAACAGTCTCCACCGAAACACTGGTATATCAAACAGGCACAACCTTGAGTCTTATGAGCCTTGAAATTTGGTGGGGATTGTTAGAATAATTGGGCTAGGCCCGATTTATCCTATTAAAATCTTAAAGGCCCATAATAAGTGTTAAGGATAATAATACCACCTCAGGATTTAAGCGAGGAGTATCTCAACCTAAATAGGGAGTTATTGGAGGCTCCCTGTTGACCGGTTGAGGTGGGAGTCGGAAAGCCACACGTGCGCGCACGCGCGCCGGGCCAAGGCCGAGGGCGAGGGCGTGGGCGAGGCGTGGCTGGCTGGCTGGCGTGCGTGCGTCACGTCACGTCGCTATTCTTTTGCAACCACGATCCCACGTTCCCATGACTGCCTCCGCAACGGCGCGTCCACGATCCCACGTTCCCACGACTGCCTCTCTCCTGCTATAGAAGGAGGCCGCTAGTCCGATCAGAACGATTCGCTTGCTTCTTTCCCGGGTGTTAGTTCTTCCTCCTCTGCGCATGTGCTGTTCTCGCCTCCTCGCTTCTGATAGCTTGCGTGCATGAGAGATCGGAAGGAGCAGCGCCTAGAGCCGGAGCTGCCGCTGGCGCCGCTGCTGCTGGAGCTGGAGATGGCGCGCCTGGAGCTGGAGCCAGAGCCGTTGCGAACGTCAACACCAACGGAAGCAATTCTGCCTCACAATCTAGCGGAGGGCCATTCTCAGGGTATATCCTTCTCCTGCTGTTAACTCATTCGTTCATAGCGCTGTTAGTCCTGTTAGTCTCAAGTCAATTGCGTTCTTACTATGTTCATGTTCATGATGCTTATGATACCTTTAGCATGCTACTGGTTATGCTACATGTTGTCACTAGATCATCCAACACTGTTTATGCCATGATTATTGTCTTAACATTTTGGATTAAAATATGCCGATATATGACCATATTTCCAACAGGTAGTATATGAAAACTCAACATCAAAGACTCGAGGTATGTTGCTTGGGTACTTAAAACTTTCCGTCCGCTTATTTGTAGTGTTTTCCTTTTTCCAATTTCCCTGCAACATCAAGTATCTCTTCATGCTTAACTAGGGACAATTAAGCAAGCATAAATAATGTTCTACAGGAATGGATTCTGAGTATGTGACAGGGTTGAATGATTTGAGAAAGAAATCAAGGATTAATTTGTAGAATCGAATACAGAACCAAGCCTACTAGAGAGGAGCGAATGGAAGGAAAAAAAACAAATAACTTTTAGCGAAAATAGAAGTTACCCGCAAACTTGACGAAGCTATACCGGTCACACTAGTACATCACCACCGGTCTGACCACAGTACTCCCACCGGTCTGGCGGCTTGCACACCATCGGTCTGACCGCCAGCCTTGCTGCCGGTTAGACCGCCTCCCTGCCACCGGTTGGACCGCTCGTCATATGCCGATTTGACCGTCAAGACCAAGAAAAACATGTATCGATAAAATTCTTGAAAGTAGATAAAATTTATTGTATCAATATGTGTTTTACAAAGTGCATTTAAATTAGGGTTGGAACCTTGAAGCAAACTTTAACTTTTCTCTCCCAAAGAGTCAATATCTTCTAGCCTCAACCCCTCTTCTATTTATACCCATAACGGGGTTGCCCATAGCCACGAATCCGACTAGAACTATGGCTCCTAATCACATAGGAAACCTATCAAATCAGGAAAACAACATCCCCATACGACTCCAAACTTCAACATTTACAAATTTGGACTGCTTTTTCCGTATGCACACAACACGATGAAACGGGACATGATGTGTTATTTGCCGGTTGTTGAAATGCTTGTTATTAGGGCCCATGGCTTTGTACGGGTGGACTGGCCTTGCTTTCACCAGTTGGCAGAAGCAAGAGACAATACTTAGGGCTAGTTTGGATTGCTACCCTATCAAAATTTGCCCTACCAATATTTTGTTAGGGTAGCAAACCAAACACCTCTATCAAAGCATTATTTATGCCACAAATTTAGCTTTGCCCATGAACTTGTGTCTTATCGGCATATTTTGGCTTTAATCCAAATGAACATTTTTAACTCTACCCTACCAAAGTTTTGGTAGTGCCAAAATTTACCCAAGATTTGGCACTACCAAAATTTTGATAGCACATCAATCGGAAACATGACCTTAGACTACCATATCATCTTCCTAGTCACTAAACTCGAGAAGTTTCTCCACCTCCTGCTAATTTGCAAGAAAATTACTAGTGAAGAATGACCGAAGATGTGCTATGCCAAATGAATGCCACCCCATGCTTGCAGGTAGACACAAGACCGTTTGTGCTACAGTTTAGTACAAAATGATGTTTAGCATCCTGTCAAAGAGAAAATGAAGGGGATTCAGCAATGTTGTTTTTTAATACACAAGTGACCATCTAACATCTTTTGTTTGATTGCCATGTTACACGTTTTGTTTGGTTGTCTTCTTTGCCTTCAATATCCCCCTCTTCACAATGCAAAAGATATTTTTGGTAGCTGGCTAATGGGAGTGCCTAGGCCCACAAAAGAAATGATTTTATTTGGAGCTAGTGTTTTATGTTGGTTAATCTGACGTTACTGTAATGATGTAGTTTTTAACCATAAAACAAATCTAACAATGTCGACGTTTGAGATCGCGACTAGGGTATTTAGATGGTATGGGGATCGTTGGTACCAAGGTATATACGAGATTGAGGTAAAAGAGATGGAGACAGGGATTTTTATATATGTTCGGGCCCTTTATCTAACAGGTAATAGCCCTACATCCTGTTGGCCAAAGCCGGTGTTGCTCTTTATTCATCTGGATTACACAAATACAATATTTGGGATAACCTATCTAACTATCGTCAACTTGGCGGCTAGATAACCAGCTCGTAGTTGATGACAGGGCAGTCTTCCTCCTCGAATCTGTACTCGGTGAGATCAGAGATGGCGCTAGATCCCTCTTGCCGACTTCCGTAGGAACCGGATGGGTTATGGCTAGGCTAATCTCTGATGTCGAGATCTGGTGGCGTATTGGCTTGTGGATTTGTGGCGTCTGTGTTGCATGTTGGCTGTGTCCCCTCTCCTCCTAGGGGGGCTTGTATTTATACCCATAGATGCCCTCTTGTCCAAGTAGAACTAGGGAGATAAATATGGATACGATCCAAGTAGTCCTTGTCGTTTCCATATAGAACTCTACTCGTCATTCCTTATCCGGAACTCCTTCTATATACGAGGTTTGTTCCCATATAAGACATGGTATGTGGTGGACCCCGCCGTGCTTAGTCGATTACTATTGGGTATGTGGTATCCATAACCCTGACACAATACGATTGAAATTGGTAGCCAAAGAACTTTTGTTCTAGTTTGGATGGCATGGTATCTACATAATTTTGTTATAAAATGTATGTGATTTTGAAAACGTTATTTTAATAAATCATTTTATTGGCAGAAGTTAGGAGTATGTCCCATCATGCCTTTTTTTAAAATTCCTTCCTATTTACTTTTGAGATTTTTTAACTATGCCCACGGGCAGAGGCCAAAAATGTAATCCTCATTTCTATTATCTATTAAAAAAAGTTGCATTATGCAGAAATTTGTGTTGGTATGTTTCTTGTTCAACACCGTTTCATAACCGTGCGAAAAGTGGCAGTATTACCAAATCGTTGAGCCAATAGAGCAACGTGCAAGTGGGGATGTCTTAATTTTGTGCATTCTAATGTTCTGAAATGCATACAGTTTCAGCAGAATTGTTGAAGACACATGCTAGGATGCGTGCTTTTGTTCCATTCAAAAATTATATGTGTGCTTTGCTCTTTTATCTATTGGTTCTGCAGAGTTTGTCACTTGCTACTGAATTCCCAGAGTCGCCAGTATGAAGAATGCAACCTGAAAACAGTTGTGCTTCAGAATTCTGACAACGCCGGCAGTTCAGCTCATGAGTCAGGCAATTTATCAATCAAGCATTTGCAAATTCAGAACCATTTGTACTAATCAGGAGTACTGTTACCCAATTAGATTAACAGCTTATGTACTGTACTACTTAGGATTAAAACCATTTTATATTTCTTCTGGTTTAAAAAGTTTTTTTTTAGATAATGTAAGAGTTAGGTAGGATGGTGGAAGTTGATTTTTTAAGGGACAAAATTCAAACAGAGAGAATAAGAGTTAAGGCGATTGCTTAAACTTTTGTGATTGATGAGACGGGCTTATATATAGTTGGTGGATCAGTTTTACTTTGTGGCTTATGAGCGCCATGAGAGCTCCTGTACAATACATGTTATGTTCACAATGTTAAAGTTCATCTGTATATTTCTTTATCTACACTTTTCGTTTCATTTTGATAAGTCATTTTGATTTTTTAGTCAAACCTTTTTTAGTTTAACTAAATTTGTAGAAAAATATCACAACATACTACGACGTTGATGATTTTTCGCATAATATAATATTTGATCATTCGTTTTATTAAAAATTTAGTATAAATATGTAAACGTATAAGTTAATATTATAGTTTTATTATTGATAAAACAAGTCACACCAAAATAAATAACATTTATATATATTTTAATAAGACGAATAGTCAAATGTAGGTGGTATGAAATACTAAATTAATTTTATTGATTCTAGCATTTTGAATATATTTTGATAATATATTTATTTTGTGTTGAAAATACTACTATATTTTTCTACTAGTTTGATCGAACTTAAATAACTTTAACTTGAAAAAGAATATAAAAAACGACTTATATATAAAATGGATGGAGATAATTAGTTCTCCCAAAAAGCCCCTACTTCGATAAAAAGTCAAAAAGCTTGAAACTCCCAAGAACATAGTTGGAATTAAATTTGCAAATATACTGTTGATTTGTTTTTTCCCATAAATATTCGGAATGCAATTTTTTTTATAGAAATATACTGTCGGTTTTACACAAACATTACGTGAAAATAACGTGGGCACGATGTCACAGGCGGTTTCGCACGCGCGACCTCGCGCGAAGAAATAGCGAGACCGAATGGCTGGGGTCTGGGGCAGTTCAAGTTGTTTAATTATCGATTAATTAATTATTTAGTAAGCTAATCAGGATAATTAATTACTAATTATTATTGCTTAATTGCTAATTGGGTAATTAATTAGTCACTAATTAAGCGGCTGCTCACTAGGCAAGCCGTTCGCTCTAGCTCTTTTATTTTAGCGAGACCGTTTGGTCTTGCTGTCTCACGCGCGGTCTCATGCTATCTTGTGAGACCAACTGCGGCGTCAAGTCACGTCATTCTCGCGTAACCGTTGTGCGAGACCGACGGTATTTTTTGTCAAAAACAAATTAACAGTATATTTATAAATTTAATTCAAGCTGGTTGAACGATTGAAGCTGAACAGTGGACGTGCTCTTCCGAGCAGAGATGATCCAGCATCCTGTTCAGCAGCATAGGCTCACACCATCACTTTTGCAATTTTGTGCAGCAATTAGGTATTTATGGACTTGGACTAGTTTAGACCCCCTTTCGGAATGGACGATTACTTGACAGAAGGATTTTGGACATTGGAAGATCCAACTTTCCAAGGATTTTTTTCCTTCTAACAATTTACTGTTATGTATCGTCATCGTACATGTACAATGCTGTTACAATTGCGCGATGACATGTAATAAATTGAGTATTTTACTAATGAAAACACCACCGGTGTTAAATTAACAGCTCATCTCCTTTATGGATATTCCATGAAAAAAAACTGCAGGACGAAGGTATCAATTATCAATAGTTGCAGTCCTCTTTTCATTTTGAATGTTTATATATATTGTATGTAGCATTCCCAATTTCACAATAGCTAGTCAAACCATATTTATAGAAAAATGGAGTAGTATTTTCAACAAAAAAGAAATATGTTACTAAAATAAGTAATTTTAACATCCAACTTTTGCTACCTTAAGGTACCATAAATTTTTGATACATCGAATCATTTTCTAGTGTAAAATTTAATACCTCAAGATGCTTAGTACCTAATGTTACCAAAATTTTATGTGTAAAATGTGATATATACGGCCTGGAAGTACAAAATGCTGAATGGTAAAATTGCTCTATTAATAAAATATATTCACTATTAGATTTAATAAAACTAATTTGGTATTTACTGTATTTTTCTATAAACTCAATCAAACATAAAAAATTTGACTTTAAAATAAATCAAACGGAGGGCGTAGAAGTTTACAACCAGGGGACAGTATATGTCCATGATAGACTAATGCACATACCCAAATTAATGTCGTCCACTTTGCAGTTCTGATAATAATTAGTGCCTGCTAGCTAGTAATTCATACTTTCTCATCTTCATGCACATTTGTTCATCCACCCAGCTACTTCTAGTGATAAACATTTTCTACATATATTTGTATCTATATATATCACAAAGGCGAGGCAATGCAACATGAAACTTCTTATCCCTCTTAATTACATTCTTTTTGAAAGAAGCCCCCTCTTTCAAATAAAATTGCATGATCCAAATATCTTAAAATGGGAGAGCAACTAGTCGTGGCTAGGGCAGCACGTAGGAAATGGAGGCACCAGGAAGTCGAGCTAGCGTCTCTGTGCGCATTTCGGTCAAGTGTTTCTTGATCTTAGGGAGAGAATATCACATAACCACCGAGTGGAGAATTATTCAAGCGGCTAGCCACTGCGGACATGTAGGAAATAAAGACACGAGGAAGTCGAGATAGTTTATCTGCGCAAAATGTTCTTAGGATAATTTTATCATCTTAATTTAATGTAATTGACTGAGTTTAATAAAAGCTTCTATTATCTTAAAAAATCTGCTCAATCTCCATGTGCTTGTTCATCATGATGGTCAAGGAACATATAGCTAATACCTAGCTAGAGAACAGAAACCGCAAGAAATAAAAGAAGACAAGCGTCTGGGCTATGCTTCTACGATCGAGTCCCTAGGGTGGGTGGCCAGGAAGTGAGTGAAATCAGTGCTTTGCCACACTGACATAGTCGAACCATGTTACGTCGAGACCGTGACTGGTACCACTGAAATATGGCACTCCTCCCTACCTGCGGAGCTTGACAAAGCCATCAATTGGGTCAAAACAGAAAGAAATGAGCAAGTGGACAGATAGTCACAGACTCACAACCTCACTTCATGTTATGTTGCTTATCAAGTACTCCCTCCGTCCGTGAATATAAGGGATTTAGATATTTTACTTGCACCGTTTGACCATTCGTTTTATTCAAAAAGAATTTGGAATTATTATTTATTTTATTTGTGACTTACTTTATTATCCAAAGTACTTTAAGCACAACTTTTCGTTTTTATATTTGCACAAATTTTTAGAATAAGACGAGTGGTCAAACGTTATACGAGAACAGTGAATATCCCTTATATTTACGGACGGAGGTAGTATTAACACGAGGTTTGGGTCGTGCCCCGTTGAACATTTGGTTTAGAACATACATACTCAATCGAGGAGTGGAGAACACAAGATGTTGTGAAATCGGTGGTTTACTGTGCCCTACTTATCGGAGTCAATTATCTCCTGCTCTATAGTCTTTCAATCGAAAATTAAAGTATAATTGGCAACGAGTATCTTCAATCACTCATGTCTAGAGTTATTGCGAGACAGAGATATACATAACTCATGATGAGATATATATTTCTATATCGCGATATCTTCAAAACCGTAACAAATAACTCTTTTGTATCCAAGTCTCTACCCTCTATTTCATGATTTTATTTCTAGATAATAGAATGAAACATGTTGGGCTTTGCTCAAGAGCTACAGTCAATTATTACAAGGTTCACACAAAAGCAAACTCACATAGTATGTAGCCAAAGGAACAAAACCAAAAGTAGAAGCAAACTAATAAAAATCAAACAATGTAAAGACCCCACAACTACTAAATTCTATTGGTGAATCTCCACCCAATGTTGGCAAAGAGCTGCATGATCGTCGACTCAAGTTTACGGCACGCATCTTTTATTAGCTTGATATGATCATCATGTCTTTATAATTGAACCTATTCCCGAAGCCAATATGTTGCCCTGAAAAGAACCTGCAAAGATTTTGAAAGTGATCTATCAAAAACCATTTCATTTCTACTAAGTCAGAGAGCCAACATACAGCGGAAGCTCAAACAAGAATAAGTTCCTTATCTTTTTATTAACATCCACGAGCCAATTCCCAAACACATGAGATATACTATGTGGAAGGTATAATCCAAACGCGAATTATATAGATCTCCAAAGAAATCTGGCAAAATGGCAATCTAGGAAAAGATGGTAAATCGATTCATTTTTCATACAGAAACAATATCTCAAACTACCATTCCAACAATCCCCTTAAAGAGATACCACATAAAAATCTTAATCTTAAAAGGCATCTTAAGTTTCCAAATAAACTTATTTATCTCTATATACCCATTATTATTATTTTTTACTAGGAAAACTGCTAGGACTTTGCCCAGCAGTGTAATTTTATAAATGAAAGAGAATATTTACAAAGTTACAGAAAAAAACAGAAGAGAAAGAAAAACATGATTCCTATATAGTTTGTATCCAATCATAAACCAGTTGCTTGAGAGGATTCTTCATTCTGCACATATGCAGAAGAACTTCTTTTTTGAAAAGCAATCTCCACGATTGGAAGGTGGGCTGATTATTTTCATACCCATTATTAATTAGAGCCAAATACATATATCGAACTCAAAATTGATATCAAACCCAACTGTTCTCTCCATCATCTAAATTGTGTCAAGTCACGATTTCAAAACAACATACGACAAAGGTACATAAATTCAGAAAAATCTATAGCTCTAACTCATGTTTTGGATCAATTGTCGATATTGATTTAAAATGATTTGACTATTGATAGTCCATGCGTAGTTTGACGTAAGTAGTCACGAATTTTGAGTACGTATATGGATTAAAATAATATGTCCATATTCGTCTCTCCGATCCTCTCACTTGCTTTTATTGTAGCTTTATTCATGTTTTTCGTTTTCTCTAGCTATAATTTGGTGTACCTTTTCCCTCGAGTAGCAACGCACGGGCGCTTTGCTAGTCCAACAGAAAAATAGGAGTATAACAGAGAAAAAGGACTTATTGCGTGTCCCTCCGCGGCCAAGGCAGGTGCACAAATCTCAGCCGTCCGATCCACATCACGGACGGACGCCACGCGTGCACTCCAGCCACAGATTTCGCGAAATCCTCCCTTGATATATTAATAGACCGGAATCTGCCGCGCCGCGCCGCCGCCACCCACGCGTGCGTACCTCTCTCCTCCGTGTCGCCGGCGAACCCGCCGCCGCCCCATCACCGGCGGCGACGTCCGCCCGGCCGCGCGCCGCCATTGCCCCGACCATCAACAGGTCTCCTCCTCTCCTCTCTTAAATACCTAATCGCATCCGTTTAACCTAATGATCTTTCATGGATTGAATGCTTGTCCAGATTGATCGAGGCGTAGAGTAGAAGCTTCTCCTCGGCGACCATGGAGAGAACCCTACTGAACCCGCCGCCGTCTCTCCGATCGCCGGCATGCCGTACCACCACCGCCACCAGGATCAGGCCCTCCTCCTCCATGGCTACTATGATCCCAACGCCTCCGCCGATGCGGCACGCCCGCCTCGTCAAGGCATCGGCCGCGGGCCGGCGAGAGCTCCACGCTCCCCCGATCGCGCCGCCAATATTACTCGGCCTCCGTTCACCCGCGGCGGCGTCGTACGGGCGTGCGAGCGGCGGCGGCGGGAGGAGGAGGGGGGCGCGGGTGGTGGCGAGGATGGGGTTCGACATGTTCACGGACAAGGCGATCAAGGCGATCATGATGGCGCAGGAGGAGGCGCGGCGGCTGGGGCACCACGCCGCCGGCAGCGAGCAGCTCCTCCTCGGCGTCATCGGGGAGGGCACCGGCATCGGCGCCAAGGTGCTCAGGGGCGCCGGGCTCAGCCTCAAGGCGGCGCGCGCCGAGGTGGAGAAGATGGCCGGGAGGGGCCCCGGCATGGTCCCCATGGAGATCAAGTTCACCCCCGCCGCCAAGAACGTCCTCCAGGCCTCCCAAGAAGAAGCGCACCAGCTAGGTATATATTGTCAAATCAAATGTGGGCACATTTAAAATTTATGCATAGCTATTTCTAAAACATTTAAAAATTGGACACATGCGAGTTACATAGATGTGTAGATTTGATTTCTACAAAGTGCAGTCTTGTTTTGTGTAGTATTGTACTAGTTCATTTGATTTTACACAG
The DNA here is from genome assembly GCF_034140825.1 of Oryza sativa Japonica Group. Classification (NCBI taxonomy): domain Eukaryota; kingdom Viridiplantae; phylum Streptophyta; class Magnoliopsida; order Poales; family Poaceae; genus Oryza; species Oryza sativa. The sequence goes on along the minus strand of NC_089045.1, from coordinate 9,668,682 downwards.
ACATTGTTGCAATAGAAATTATTGCAGTCAAAATTGCATTTCGAAGATAATGCTGATGTCCAGATTGGCTTGATTTTCTATGGACAGGGGAATAGTTAGTATGCAATTAGCAATGGGTGGTTTGTATATTCACCGTGTTGTTATTCTTCGTTACACCAAACAGCTCGTACAGTCGTACATGAGCGATCTTAAGTATCAGTCTACCAACACTGATCATGAGGAATTAATGACCATTTGCATCTGTACTTTTTAATGGGAACTGACATTAAACATGGTGACTTTTTAGTTCTTTTTACTGCTAGTATATCTTTACTACTCCTGTTGAAGGAAAAAAAAAAGGAAAGTATTCCATTTTTTTTTTCATTTCTCTAGCACTGAACCTACTTACATTGTTCAGGGCATAACTATGTTGGATCTGAACACCTCCTACTTGGGTTGCTCCGTGAGCATGGTGCCGCGCTTGTTGTGCTGAAGAACTTTCAGGCTGATCCCAGCAACATCCGCAGTGAGGTGAATTTAGACAGAAAAGGAGGTTCTCCTTATAAATTCAATCCAAGTTGACACATATCATCAATTCATATATTTGCCTCTTAGGTTATCCGAATGATCAGTGACACCTCTGAAGATCATCAACCTGTTAGTGCTGCAGTTGGGGGAGGAAGCAGTACAACTAAGATACCCACACTTTTAGAGTATGGTACTAATCTGACAAAACTAGCAGAGGAGGTAGCATTCTACATCAGATTTGACAGACGTATCATGTTGCAATACAAGAGGACATTTCAGGGACAAATTTAAGTAACCGAGAATTGATGTTCTTTATTATTATTTTTTTTTGTAGGGGAAGCTGGATCCTGTTGTCGGAAGGCAAAACCAGGTTGACCGTGTAGTGCAGATTCTCGGCAGGCGGACCAAGAACAACCCCTGCCTGATTGGAGAGCCTGGAGTAGGGAAAACAGCGATCGCGGAAGGGCTCGCGCAGCGCATTGCTGCAGGAAATGTGCCTGAAACAATCGATGGGAAAACGGTTTGTGATCGTCCTATCTCTTGAGACTCAGTATACTTCTGTTTTTGTTTGTTACCAATTTCTTGCAAGCTAAAATGTGTAGCAATGTAAGCTTCCTGTTCATGTTGGCTTTATCTATGGAACTGGAATTTATCAGCATAATTAGGCATTCTACTGTAGTTTCAGTTCTCACTGATCAGAATTTACAATTTGAGCACTATGAGATTGCGAAGAGTTACCTTTCTAGATTACCAGAAAGGAAGCATGGTAAACAGTACCTTGGACACTTTCCTTGATTTGATATCTATCCTGCATGCACATCTGAACAATTGATGACATCATTAGTAGAGATGAAAAATTACTCACTGTAGGAAATCCTTTCCAGGTTATCACCCTTGATATGGGTCTACTTGTTGCTGGTACAAAATACCGTGGTGAGTTTGAGGAGAGATTGAAGAAGCTGATGGACGAAGTGAAGCAGAATGGTGAGATAATTCTCTTCCTTGATGAAGTTCACACCCTGGTGGGTGCTGGAGCAGCTGAAGGGGCCATCGACGCTGCCAACATCCTGAAGCCAGCGCTAGCAAGAGGTGAACTACAGGTACATGGTTGACCTCTCTGTAAAAAACACAATAACTACCTATTGAAATCTGTTTCTTTTTATTTCTATCAAATTAGAATTTTTCACAGTCCTTGAGAAGGTATTGGGAAGTACCATATTTCTAGTGTAAATTTTATACCTCCGGTGTTACCTTGTCTGAGTTATGTTACCACAGGTCCACTAATTAACACTAAAATATTTACTCTGGAATCTCATTAAAATTACTTGTCAAATTATAAAATCAGTCATGAGCTTCTAGTTCATTTAATTTTTGCCAAGTGCTCAAGGTAACTTTGTTACTGTCAGTGTATTGGAGCCACTACCATTGATGAATACAGAAAGCACATTGAGAAAGACCCAGCACTGGAGAGGCGTTTTCAGCCTGTCAAGGTCCCTGAGCCAACTGTTGATGAGACCATAGGAATTCTCAAAGGTCTCCGGGAGCGATATGAGATCCATCATAAGGTCCAGTATACTGATGAGTCGTTGATCGCAGCTGCTCGGCTCTCATACCAGTACATCAGGTTTGTGAATTGTGATAACAGAACTGTTACAGCAGCAGGTCTCATGCAAGATAATCAGTGTGGCTTTAAGCATCTCACAATGTATATTAATTTATTTTCTGCTATTTTTACTCGTCATAGTACTGAAATTTTCTTCAAGGCTACTCTAGACTGAAAAGATGAGGCGCCAGAATTTAAGATTAATGGATCATGTAAACTCTTGGATCCCATGATAGTACTACCAACTAGTTGAATATTAGGTTTAGAATGCCTTTTTTTCTTCTTCATGTCTTGAAAATTGCATCTTTTTATTTCCTTTTTATGTTAGTTATGAAATGATGATTCATGAGAAGTTATAAATTCAACTGTTCCATTCCCTTGTTTCACTGCCTTCTCACGTCTGACAGCCTTAGCTTGCAGTGAATACGCCTTTTGTTCTTCTAAATGTGTTGTAAGAATTGCATCTTTTGACTTCTTAAGTTACGAAATGTGGATCTTTGAGCAATTTTTTTGCTATGTGCCTCTTTTCACTGCCTTCATCTGACAGACTTGTTGGTTTGCAGTGATCGTTTCCTCCCGGATAAAGCAATTGACTTGGTTGATGAAGCAGGTTCTCTTGTCAGGCTGCGAAATGCCCAGGTAGAAACAATCATCATATTTTGATGAATCGATCCTAATGTGCACAATCATCATATTAATAATGTTCACAATTTTTTTTATCTGACCACTTTTACCATATTGACAGCTACCTGATGAAGCTAAAGAACTCGAGAAGAAGCTCAAGAAGATCATGGCAGAGAAGAGCGAAGCCATCCGAAGCCAAGACTTCGAGAAGGTAATTTTCTTTTATAAATACAAATTTTAATTCGTTGAATCAATCAATCAACCTGTAAATTTATTGGTATATAAGAACATCGAATCAAAATTTAATTCATTTGAATTCGACAAAAATTAGGCGGGAGCGCTTCGCGGCGAGGAGGTGGAGCTCAAGTCGGAGATCATGTCGCTGGTCGACAAGAGCAAGGAGATGAGCAAGGCGGCGGTGGACTCCGGCGAGTCGCCGGGGCCGACGGTGACGGAGGCGGACGTCCAGCACATCGTCTCCAGCTGGACCGGCGTCCCCGTGGAGAAGGTCACCGTCGACGAGTCGAGCCGTCTCCTCGCCATGGAGTCGTCGCTGCACCGGCGCATCGTCGGCCAGGACGAGGCCGTGACGGCGATCAGCCGCGCCATCCGCCGCGCCCGCGTCGGGCTCCGCGACCCGCGCCGCCCGATCGCGAGCTTCATCTTCGCCGGGCCGACGGGGGTCGGCAAGTCGGAGCTCGCCAAGGCGCTGGCGGCGTACTACTACGGCTCGCCGGAGGCCATGGTGCGGCTCGACATGAGCGAGTTCATGGAGAAGCACACGGTGGCGAAGCTGGTGGGCTCGCCGCCGGGGTACGTCGGCTACGCCGAGGGCGGCCAGCTGACGGAGGCGATCCGGCGGCGCCCCTACGCCGTCGTGCTGTTCGACGAGGTCGAGAAGGCGCACCCCGACGTGTTCAACATGATGCTCCAGATCCTCGACGATGGCCGGCTCACGGACAGCAAGGGGAGGACGGTGGATTTCAAGAACTCGCTCATCATCATGACATCCAACGTCGGCAGCGGCGTCATCGAGAAGGGCGGGAGGCAGCTCGGGTTCGCCGGCGATGGCAGCGGCGACGGCGGGTACGGGGTGATCAAGAACATGGTGGAGGAGGAGATGAAGCGCTACTTCAGGCCGGAGTTCCTGAACCGGCTGGACGAGATGATCGTGTTCCGGCAGCTGACGAAGCTGGAGGTGAAGGAGATCGCCGGGATCATGCTCGCCGAGGTCACCGGGCGGATCGGCGGGAAGGGGATCGGGCTGCAGGTGACGGAGAGGTTCAAGGAGCTCGTCGTCGAGCAAGGCTTCGACCCGAGCTACGGCGCGCGGCCGCTGCGCCGGGCCATCATGCGGCTGCTGGAGGACACGCTCACGGACAAGATGCTCGCCGGGGAGATCTGCGCCGGCGACTCGGTGATCGTCGACGCCGACGGTGACGGGAACGTCGTCGTGGTCGGCCGGCGCAGCGCCGGCTTGCCGGACCTGAAATCGCCGGCGTTTACTGTCTAGGATTACTACTACGGCTGCTGCATTTTCAGCTATTACTATCTTTTTGTGTTTGTGTATACATTAGCTAGGGATAAACTGTCATAGTATTTCTTATCTTTTTTTTTGAAAAAAAAAAACCTATTATTAGCATCTTGGTAGAGAGACAGATGGTAGGAATAGCTTAGTTAATCTTACGCACTCAATTCTTTTATGGTTGATGCACTTTAATTCCTTTGTTAGGAATCTCAAAAGTTATCTTCATATTCTTGTAGTCCCATTTTAGTGCTTGCGAAGATCCTGTTTTTTTTTCTGATTTGAACACATTTTGTTATTCAAATATCTTACATTTTCCATGGATTAACTCTCATTTCTACAAGAGATCGGCAATGTTGATCGCCATGAGAACTGAACACATTTTGTTATTCAAATATCTTACATTTTCCATGGATTAACTCTCATTTCTACAAGAGATCGGCAATGTTGATCGCCATGAGAACTGCAAATCTGCAATAAACAGAGGCAAATGCAGGGTAATTGATGAACGTCCTCCGTTTTGTTCTAGTTATACTGTTTACAAAAGCTTTTTCCTACCAAGTGCCAGTTGTTTGCCCATAATAAATAACTGGCAAGATCAATGTGTCCCTACCCATTGTCTCAATAGATTACGGCTATACAAAATGCTACATAATGGCTATACAAAATGATAGATGGCTGCAGGAAGGTCATCCAGGCAATAAATATGCCAACCTTTTAGAAGAGCATTCCAGCACTAGCAGGTCAGTAAATAATGCATGTACACAAAGTACACAAGGCATCCCTGCCAAAAAGTTCTAAGATGACCTCATTTTCTTTTGCTTTGGATTTGGGCTTGATGATTCCTTGAAAGCTGAAGGGCAGATGTTGTTTATGCCGCACATGTCACATTTGGGCCTAAGTGGAGTACAGATTGTTTGCCCAAATCCAACCTGCATGATTTTAAAAACAATAATTTCAATTTACATAAGACTTACATTTCTGCAGTTTAGGTAGGATTCAGATATGTAGTGTTAAAAGCAAATGACACTATCTTATGTAGTTATTTACATGGTAGAAATTGAACATCAGCGGTGGAAAAAAGAACCGATTCATACCAGTAATGGGTTGATAGGTTCCCACTCATCCTTTGGTAGCCACTTCTCAAGAGACATTCTTGTTTGCTCGGGTGTTGTAGTTTTCTGAGCAAAGTAAACAAGGGGCAATTTGTCAGTGACAAAATGGATGTTCCCTATGTATAATTTGTTTTCTTCAAAGGCACAAAAGACATAACTCACAAATTACCTGTTTTGTTCCCTCTCGGAAAACCCACCCAAGACGGTTAGATATGCGATGTACATGAGTGTCAACGCAAATTCCCTGAGTATTCTTCCATGCAATGCTCATCACCTGCTTAGTTTTTGTTATTAAAAAGGGATTGTGAAGCTAAATAGGCTTATATTTCGACTATATAATGAGTATTACTACCAGATGAGCCATTTTAGGACCAACTCCTTTCAGAGCAAGAAGCTCATTCAGAGAATCTGGAATATCCCCTCCAAAACGTTCAAGGCAAATTTTAGAAGCTTCTTTTATGAATTTGGCCTTCCTCTGATAGAATCCAACCTGATTAAACAATAACCAGTATGATGTCAAAGGCTGAGCTGAGTAATTTCCAGCAAGAAACTATAACAGTACAATTAACAAAGCAGGTACAGCTCTAGCTAGCTTCTTGTCTTCTGAGGTCCAAATCAAGGTTATGCTTCAACTAAATTGCATGCATTCAAAGTTTGGTTTGTTACCATTTGCTAGAGCCCATACTGTGATATGCAGATCATGTATATTCTTTTGTACATTTGTAGGATCAATCCTTATATTGGGTAGTTCAGAGCAGTAATTTATTGTAGTTGGGAAAGTTCCCACCAAACAGTTCTTGCAACTTACAGGTTTGATAAGATTCGCTAGTGTGGCCTCATCTGTTCGGACAATAGCATCCGGATCAAGTAAACCTTTCTCAGATAGACGTTCAACAGCAGCTGATAACAATTGATCCAAAATACAATAATCATTTATATGAAAGAATATAGTACAGATGCAGCAAACAGACATAGTTGTGGTACATAAAGTGATGTTTATGACAAGGTTAGTTCAATGGGGAAACAAATGGAAGGGTATAGACACAGGATGGTCACATAGCATGAAGTTCTGTACTACCAATCAATTATTAAGAACATATTATCATCTGAACCATTGCACAGCAGAGTATGCATAACACTCCAATCAGAATAGATCACATGCTCTTTTTCATTTTTCACATTTTAGCTATAGGAAAACTATAACAAGGCTAGCAAAAATAGTGTATAACCAATTCCAAAAAAGAAATCTTCATGAGACATACCATGTGTAACTTCATCTTTTGTTTGGCTTGACATCATGGTTGATATCAAAACTGCGAATCTCCTTTCCTGGGAAAGAAATGTGTATATGATTACATGGATGAAGAAGAGTTACACAATAGTAGTTGGCTGAAAACCTTTTAACAATGAAAAAATGGAGTTAAATGGATGGGGGAGTAATAATATATTAATATGCAGATGATTTCTGTGGCAGGAAACACTCATAGTAGTGAAGTGTGACAAGTGTACCGCTTGCACTAAAATTTTGATATGGCAACATAGCACAATAAAATAGGGGAATCACATATGCACTATGCCTGTGCAAGACCTACAATGAGCATTTGGAGAACTTGGGTCTGACCACAATAAATAGGCTCTGCACTAGATACTACACTCAGGTTGAAAGATGATGCAAGGATTTGGTCAAAAAAAGAAAGATGATGCAAACACAAAACCTACCTTGGGTGGAAGAAGAGAACCAGCTTTTTCACAGCCCTTTGTATCTACAGGGGCCTCGCCAGATAACCTCATGTTTTTAATACCCTTAAGGATTGCCTCCCAATTTTCTGGAGCTCCAACTGCATAAATGTATGAAAAAAATTTCACACAATAGACAACAAATCATTGTCTTGACATATATTGTGTTTAAACGGTAGAGCAATTGATAATGCCATAATGGCCACATAATCACTAATATGTGTCACAAGGATACACTGAATCTGATGTTGAACATTCTGCTACCAACCTGGCAGCTTTTTGGCAGCTAGGATTGTTATTTTTGTTAATAGTAGGTGAACATGCAATGAAAATTTTGAACTTAACAACAGATTTAGATATTCCATGAATGATGTGTGTGGGAAATTGAGGAATGAATAGCCATCATGTATGAACCAATATGTAGTACTATATTGCCTTCTGGTTAAGATGATGCAAGTCATAATCTAGTGATTGTTTATTTTTGCAATCCAGAGCAGCATAAACATTTTAGCAATATATAAAATATATAACTGAAAACTTCAGTAAAGTATTGTCAATATTGTTTGTACAGATTTAACTTGATATCAGCTGGCAGAGAAAGAAACTAACACATAACAAGAAAATTACAAAGATGTTAAACAAGAAATGCATAGCTTCTCTCATCAGGTAGTCTTCTGAGTACCTTTTATAGCAGATGAAACTCTCACCTTTTTCTCCAACCTAACTGAAGAAAGCAAAAGTAAGCTTTTTTGCAAGACATGGAACAAAGTGTTAAGAATATTATAATTTGGTAACTATATGGTATAACTGTTCTTAGTTCTTACCTAAAGATGGCGATGCCTTGCCATATCGAAAATCTTCAATGTCAGGAACGATATCAACCTGCATATGGGCAAAATTGTTCTGTTCAGTTCACCAACCAACAGGGCAGAAAAGGAGCAACTACTAAAGTGAGTGCTAAATGCACAACTGCAGTTGAAGAGAAAAGGTGTATTTACATCATACTATCTTAGAGTGACTGGTCTTAAGGAGACTAGAATTTAAATTGTGGGGACAAAAAAGCCGACAGAAATAATAGAAATGCAGGAAACTTTTTTAAAATAGAACTACCAAAGACATGGCCTGGTGTTTGGTCAGTAGGCACGTCTTCCTTTCTTCTTTTTGAAAAAAAAAAGACAGAAGCTCTGCCTTGTTTCATTGATAGAGAGAAAAACATCACCAATCCAAGAAGAGGTGCACACCAACCTCTTTCTTAATATTTTCCCCAGTTACTTCAAGCACCCGTTTCACATTTTTGCTTCTCATGGAAGCAACCGCTTCAGTTTTGGTCAAGTCAAAAGAAACACTGGATTCACGTTTCACTTCTTTAGCACCTGAAAAGGCATACTACCAAATAATCAATTACACATTTACACTAAACTTGCTTTAAAAATCCATATATGTACTTTCCCAGAGTTGGCAGATAGATTAAGTTGGCAGTTAATGGATGTATACTTTCCCAGAGTCAGTATGAAACTGTTAGGTAATTCGACTACATTGAAGTCATGGGAATTAAAGTTGAACTTTCAGGAAATAACATGCATCAAGCAAACTATGTTATGTGAGTAATGCCCTGATAAATAATTGGACACTTTGAGAAACGCATGAATATCATCAACCCAAAACAAAAGCAAAGGAACCCAACCCATTCGTTGCTCAAACAGAGGAAAGCTGCCCAAGCATTCGAGCAAAGAACCATGAGTGGTAAATCTCCATCAGGGTCAACACAGTTAACTCCAGCCTCCGCCTTGGACTTTATGCTTCTTATTGTGAGCTCCTCTGGCCCCAATTCGTAATTGTGGTTTGCCTCTTGCAGTTGCAGACCATGTGAGGGCTGAAGGGAAGCACAAATGTATCTAGGAAGGGCTGCTAAACCACATAAACAAGTGAAATGGGTGCATAACAGTTGACCGACCTCCCAAAACTGCATCTAACCTCTGCTGTGAGGCTTCTCTGAGCAGGTCTCACCTAGCCACCATGTTTGCTCGCGCCTTTGTTATCGAATCAGGAACTTTCATTTCATTTTTTTTTCCATCAAGAACAAGCAGAATAAAATACATATATCATACTAAAAGCTAGTTTTCGTTGGCAATTAAAGAAAAAAAAATCATGAGATGACCCTTCCTAAAATTCCCCTTCTAGGATGACTTTCCAGAAGCAAACGCACAATAACACCACAAAACTTCCAACACTTAATCAACGCAGCTTTATAAACAGAAACTAAACAAAATGGACAATCCACCCCTCCCATCAGTAGCAACCCTTCAATAAAGACTGGAAGAAGCATCTATCTGCCACATTTCAAGAAATAACCTCACCAAGGTAGAAATACCTCAACTTTTTCACATTTTTATCCAGAAAAGGAATACCTAAATGCCCAAATATATTCGGATACTAATCTGACCTGTCAATCTAGAATACCCCTAATGGCAACAATGAATGGAAACAGGCTACAAGAGCTTCCTCCTCCTCCCCGCCCTCCCCAAGAAAAGGTACTACTAGAGGAGAAGAAGAAAGAAACGAGCGTTTCACCTGGGTTGAGCTCCGCACGGGAGGCACGAAGCACCCTGGAGGAGGAGGAGCGCGTGGTGGCCATGGCGATGGAGGAGGAGGTGGAGGAGAGAGCGGCGCGGGCGAGGAGAGCGAGGGGCATCCGCGCTCGCGCGCGCGCGCTCTAGGGTTTTAGCCGGAGCCGTGGGAGGTGGGCGCGCTCGGGGAGGCTCTCATCGTTCTTTTTCTCTCTCTCTCTCTCTATTCTTCCGATTTTTTTTTTATTTTTTAGTTTGTGGCGTTTGATCTGGAATCGTGGCCCTTGGCTTGTGGTGCTGCGGTTTGCAGCGTGGGACATTGTTCTTTCACACGTTCAGAACATTGTACCTTCTTCTCCTTGTAAAGTACGATTGAAACGAATTTGCACAACATTGAATTCAACGGGGTTTAGTTATCTGTAATCGAACAAAAGGCATTGAGTACTTATTATATTCGAATAGCAACTGATTTTTTTCATGCTGGGTATTTCTGTTTCCTTTTCGCTTGGGTATTACTATTTCCTTTTGTTAATTAGTGGAGGTCGTGTTAGCGATTAAAACTCTAGAAGCTATTTTGACGATGATGAGAATAGGTAAAAAAAATTAAAGGAAAATTGTATGTTTGACGATATTTTGAAGGATGAGTTGTATTTTATGTCAAGGGATATTTCATTTTTCTTCATTCTCTAAATTATTTTCTAATTGTATTCCCCCACGTTGTAATTAGAATAGGGCAAAATGTCAGCTTCATTTTAAAAAAGAGATGAGCAAAGTTAAAGAAAATTGAGTCAAGCTGATGGTTAATCTTCAGAATAAGGTCAGACGTATAATTATTAGAAATTAATTGTGATGTGGGTGTGATTAGTTCATATGAGTCATATGATTTTTTTTTAAAAAAATATCAAACACTAGAAACTTAATTCTTTAGGCCACGAGACATTTGGATTATCATAGATGACTTGTATGAAAAGTAATCTATGTCTATTATAAAACTTGATATCAATATATATACATTTGTGGATTTTATTATACATTATTTTTTCTCTCTCACACCAGGTTCAAACTATACTTTAGTTTTACACTGTTGCCCTAAGCCAAAATATAGTGTTATATAGTTCACCCCAACCCAATGTCACTCTACTTTAACCTAAAGATCACAGAGTTAGTATGAAAAGATCAATTTATATATGCATATTGCCATTGTACAACTTAAAATGTACTGTGATATTTCCAGTTGCAAGATAGGTGCAATTTAATTCCTTAGTTTTTATAAATTATCCTAATGTATCATTAATTTTATTAGGCACTCTATGTGTAAATCTAGCATGTGTCACTCAAGTTGTTTACACTAAATGGGACAACTATGTTGCATTTATATGACACAGGCCAACTTCATATAGTTTCTATTTCTTCTGATGCCTAAGGATATAAGTAAAATTATGCATAGGGTTGTAATAGATCTGGCAGATATTAGTAAGCTTATGTCATCTAATGCATAATTCCAGACAAAACACAAATAGAACGGATATAAACAAACAAACATACCAAATGAAACATTCACAAGTCGCATGACCTAATGATAGCAAATAGCCTCATGGCACGCGATAAATCAACATTTGTATTTAGAAAATAGCGTGCAAGTGTGTCACATGGTTGATAGGTATCAAATGCAACTCATAAGTTATGATATTGTTAATGTATTCTTATTAAAATATATCACAGCTCAATCAATAATAATAATTCCTCATTAGTTATACCGCATATAGCTAACCACGAAATTTTGAGGTTTTAACGCAGGACGGAAGTAGATCTCGATTGAAATTTCAAAGGTATTCGAGAATGCAAATTTAAAATAGTACTCCGTGCTCGCCATTTCAGTTTGCTCATGGAGTTAATCCATCACTGCACATGTGTCTCGGGAGTACTACGCGCCGTTGCCCGGCCAATGCATTGCACCATTGCTCCGCGTGCGCAGCAACAGATCATCGAGTAGATCAATTGCTCCTTCCTATTCTTCTACAAGACAAACTCTTCTCCGCTTCGCTCCATCCTAATAACCACAGCAATACGTTTCCAATGCCATGACTTGCGAGGAAGTGAACTCTCTAAGCGAACACCATGGTGCCGAGGTGATTTTGTATGATTTCGACGAGGTTCATGTCGTGGAGGACTCCTTTGCCGGTGATACAGAATTTCCTGATACCCAAGTTGCCGTGGACGTCCAAGCGGTGGCCGTGACCGAGCTCGAGCTCCATGGGTTGATGGAGAGCAAGCTCCAGGACGCTATTGTTGATGTGGTCGGGAGCGAGGTCGACACCGTCGTGGCCGTACGCAAGGAAGATGTGATCATGGCTGAGAGGGAGCTCCACGACGTTGCAGATATTGTCGCCGTGGAAGTCTAAGCGGTGACTGTGGCAAAGCTCGAGGTCCATGATGTGATCGAGAGTAAGCTCCATGACGCTGCTGTTGCTGTGACCGAGAGCGAGGTCAACATCGTCCTGGGCACACATGATGAAGCAATGGCGATGATTGTGGCTGTGGCCGAGATGGAGCTCAATGGTGTCGTAGTTGCTGTCCCCGAGAGCGAGCTCAATGTCGTCGTGGTTGTATGCGAGGTAGTCATGGATATAGACGTCGCACATGCCCTTCTACATCACCATGGCACCAAGGTGAGCACAAGCAGGCTCATCACGTCTCAACTTTGATGCTTCCTATCATGGTTCCTTGCTTATATGGAGATCACAATCAGGACATGAACGACGCAGCGATGGACATACTTTGGATCAGCCATGGCTATGATCATGGATTTGGATTTGCCAAGATTCCTGCCAAGGCTTCTGACAATGAGGAGTTTGAAGATGTCAAACTATCCATGTTGAAAATCACTTACCTTTTCCTATATGAAAACAATATATCTAGGCATATTGATAGTGTTTTTGAATTGCTACTTTAATTTTTAACACATGTTCATGTACTTGATCTACTTTGTGTTGATTTTTGCAGAGCCGAAGCGTTTTGGGGGTGGTGGCTGCGGTCGTGAAGCTGAAGTGTTGCCGCACACGCCGCTAAATACGCGAAGCCGAAGCGTGGGCCGAGGCATGCATGGCCCGTTGGCTGATAAGCGCTTACGAGTAGAATTATAAGCACGATTGTTTTTCTTAGGCCCTCTTTGCTGAGGCTTATAAGCCAACTTATAAGCCAAAAAGTATAAGCCTAAACAAACAAGCAGCTTATTCATTTGACTTTTTTTGAAACCATAAGCCACTCTAACACTATTAAGTCAAAAGCTAGGTTGAAGAAGCTTTTTTGACTTATGTGAGGTAGATGTATGACTCCACCTCTAAACTTAGGATATTAAATCCACCTGCTTATAAATCATATAAGCTACTAAGCCGGCTTAAAAGTTTAAGACAATAAGCCTAGACCTAAACAAAAGGGCCTTAGTCTTGGTGTCAAGCCAAAATATGACGATAATGGAGGGAGTAAAAGGCAATCGAAATTTGATTAAAATTTGTCAAAACATGGCAAAAAGTTTGGCAAAACGGTGCGAATCATTTGGCGGAAAAATATCATACTAGTCTAGGGATCCGGATCCGGCGCTCCGTCGAAAAGCTGAACTGGAATTTCTTCTTCTTTTTTTGCGCGTAGATGGCCCACATGTTTTTTTTTTCTTTGCATCAAAACCCTTGTAGGTTTCCTTGGCGTCCTGCGTCCTCCTCTGCACCCGATCTCCTCGACCAAGACGGAGATGGCGACCACCGCCCTCCCCCTCCTCCACCTCCTCCCTCGGATCGTATGCGCCGCCTTCTTCGCCTGCCTCCCCGGCCTCGTCGCCGGCATACGGTGAGCTAGATCCCGTTCAAGTTTAATCTTCCCCCACCACGTTCAGCATTCCCGAAAATGCGGCGTAATTTGAATTTATTTTTTCCTCCCTGTTTGCTGTTTGGTCTAAGGTGCGTTCCGATTGTTGTGCGTCCGTCTTAGCTCGCACGGGTGATTCCTTGTGATATTTACTCGGCTTGGCGATGATCCTTTTTCAAATCTTGGCATGTATACCTAGCCAAATCAGAAAGTTTTTTTTTTCTTTTGTTTCTGTAATCGTGAGCTTTATGTGTTCAACGCACACATCAACCTAGATTGGGAGTGAAAGAGTGGGAAATGATGGATGGAGCTGGCAAGGATGGAGGGAAAATTTGGGAGAAATATGCTTGGGTTAAAGAGGAATGGTGGCTCTGTTGGGTTCGTGTATGTACTAGTGCCTTGCTAACATCCATGGTTTCCTGATGAATGTTAGTAATGCCCAGACCTTACCAGTGCACAAAATGCAATTTTGTGCCTACATTTTCTTGCTGACTAATACATGACCTCTACAAAGTGCAGAATAGAGTTATAGAAGTGCAGGTGTTCAGTTAAATACTGTGGTACGAGACTACGAGTTAACGGGTTGTCTTATCTAATTGTGCTTTCAACTGAATTCTGGAACTGGGAGTAGCCTGGGACAGAGTTCATTGTATATGGCATCATGTGGCCTTTGAACCCATGACCCATGTGTGTCAAGCTTATTAGCGTGCCCAAACTGTTACGCCATTCATGCTTTCTTTCCATCCTGAATATAGGATGGATGTTGGAGTATTTATTTCAGTATATCTAATGATGCGGCTTGATTTTGAATATTGTGCAGGAAGGACATTGGTCTTGCAGCACCCATCATGTGCAGGAGCACTGTGCAAGGGCGGCACCTGATATCAGATGATAATGGTAGGACACCCTGCCCATCTCATTTTGCTCACATATACTGCCTGGTAAGCAGTGTATTTGCCTTCTAGACTTCCCCCGCTGATAATTACTTCCTTTTTAGGTTATGTATGTTCTTCCTTATCTATCGATCCATGGTCTCGGTGTTGCCCAAGAACAGGGTCACGTTTTTCCTGTCAGTGAGTTTCTTATCTTTTGTTGCTCACTTCACTTTCAGCTCTGCACCGCAATAAATGGGTACAGTTATAAATTTAACAATCTTCATGGCACCAACCAGGGGTTGCAAACTCGATTTACAGTGCTGTGATTCTTATGAATATTGTGTTTCTTGCTGCTTAAATCCTTCAAGAGTAAGTTTGAATTTTCTCTATTACGTATAATCCTGGGTTTGGCAAGTTGTTTCCTAAATTTTGCACTCATGTTGGACAGACCAAGGAAACAGATGTGCTGAAGTTGAAGGTAGCTAGACCAGTTACTTCTGGTAAGATCTCGTTGATATCGATTGGTGGATGTAGCATACTAGAATGTGCTGGGAGTTCACAATTTATTTATCTCCAGGAACTTACAGAAATGTCTTCGATTTCTGCATGGGAAGATGCCGCCATAGTTCTGCAAGTGTGGTACTGTTCTTTTTTTTTTTTGCAGTGTTCTATTGTAACGGTTCATAATATTCTATGAAATGGTTTTCCACTTTTACCTGCCATATATGAAATAAGGAACCAAGGTTCAGGGTGCAGTTACATCCTGGTGGTGCTTGTCATGCTAGCATGTTATAAATCAACAATTCACAAAATCTATGTGCTAGAATGTTCTGATAAACAGCATTTTCTTCAATCAAAGTTTTGTTTAATCAACCAGGTACATGAAAATGCGTATGCAAGTGACTTCCATCATTGCTTCTTGCTGCAGCAGAATTCTTCAGGTATGCACATTTTGATTGGTTATATTACAATGCTAGCTATCTTGGTATATTACTGTTCATGATAATGTCCGGTGCCCTCTCTGTTTCTTTTTATAAAGCTTAGATTTTTTTATTGCAAAATAGAAGACATTCATGTGAAGTTGTTGATTCTTTTCAGTCTTACTACTGTATTGATTAGAAACATATCACTGCTCATCCTCTCATATTTCCAAGGTGCTTTAGTTTAGGTAATATGGTCATTTTAAGTCCTTTATCTCTTGGTTTCATCCTTTCCTCAGTCCTTGTATCCCTCAAAGTAGTTCTTGTTCTTTGAAATGAAGGGATATATTAATTGGTCAGGTAGATGGGATTACAGTTACCCTGTGAGATTCAAACATAACTGCCCAGTAGGGGTGGATATGAGCCTTGGCACTGTATTTTGTGGCTATACTACATAAATCATAATCTTTTCCGGTATTTATATGTAAATCACCTTCTTTCAGCAATAAGTCCATTAAATGGATGTGACAGCTAGATCACTGGCCAACAAGTCCAAAACAAAGTCAGGGGCTCCATTCCCCTTCAAGGCGAGAGAATGTGTGACCCTGTAACATTTTTGTGGGGAAAACTAAGTTACAACACTAAATAAGAACCGAGACAACAGTATTTTAACTTCACAGAATGAAGGAACCAAGATATCAGAACATGTCGCTTGCATGTTATGGCAGGCCAATAGTCTGGTAAAACACTTGCAGTCCATTGGGCCATAACAGGATGCAGGTCTGGGAAATTCACCAGCGAATTAGACAGTAATCTAGTTCGATGTATGCTCATTAGTTTAGATAGCATTAGTAAGGTTTATTGAGATAAGATGAGTCCGGTTGAATATATGATCTTTTTAAGATCTCTATCTCTTGTTATATTAGAGATAAGGTGGTGGGCTATTAGTTATGATGTAAGCAAGAAAGGTGAATTGGTCTACCTCTCCATGATCACCTCTCCCTATCCCCAATCTAGTGCCTCATCCCTGGTCCTCTGAGTATGTTAATTACTTACGATGAACTAAGATTCATTGTATTCATGTTGTTTTAAGTTTCGAGCTTAATCTGAGCTGAGCTTGCCCAGGCAGCACAAAAGCTGCTACCATTTATTCACTACTAGTACAATTGCAATTTTCTTTAATTACGTAGGGGGGAAATGATTATAAAAAATTATTTTGCAGGATCAGCTGATTCTGGTTCTGGACCAAGGCTGGATGGCATTAACATCAGCATAGGAAGGTAAGGCCTTTTCCAATTTAAGAGATACTATATAGGAAGAGTGAATGGAACACCCTCACAATTGCTCTATGATATCAATGTTGATTTCAGGAGGGGCGAATCTTGTAGTTCTGTGTGCAGAGCAAAAGGACAATCATGTGTTCCAAGCAGGCTTTCTGTTCTGAACAAATGTGAGATGTAAGTTTACTTGTCTCTTTTCTTTTGTTCATGATATATCTTCAAATTATGTGTCACAGTAGAAAATTGTAGTTTTTTTTATTGTCCTTAAAATGGCTAATCCTGCCAGAATAACTGAAGTTTAACTGACTAGTCGAAGTAGCTAGCTCCATTTTGATTGTCTTGAGTTTTTGAAGTAAATAATATTTTAATAATGATTTTGCATGATTACATGTACACCCAGTTTTTTGGTCTGTGGTTGAATAATCAGCAACTTAATTTGTATTGGAATGTTTCTACGGTGAAAGTAACTTGAAAGAGTTAGTATTAGACTACTTAAATTGGAGCATTTAATCTGTCTAACTGAAAACCTTTGAATATCGTTTTGTATTTACATGGCCTTTCAAGTTTCAATTGCCATCAAATGATCAATCTGCCATCACCAACACATTTTGCTTTTGTAGCCTGACTTTGAAAACATAATGTAACAAAGTTGTTCCCCACTTATTTATACTTCATAACTTGTCTATATTTTGTATTTTTTGAACTTTCGATTGTCTGAATGTAGTTAGTCTTTGTGGGTGACCAATTGTCTCCTAGCTGTTTTGCTCTATCCTAGAGCCACAGTGGTTACTTGCTATTCCCAGTTCTATTAGAATGTGGTGTTATCATTTTCCTTGTTGGAGTAATTTAGTTATAGACAGCCATGTAAATCTTCATATCGTGTTGTGATGCACATGTGACTAGGAAAATAACAAATGGAGCACAACATAACTATTGAAGACTTCAGAGACAAAAATTCTGCTTGTTGCAATATATGTAATGCTGTAATGGAACTACGAAAGCTAAGAAAGTAGCGTAGTACAGCCTAATTCCTGCAGAATCTGAATATTTTGCACTGTAGTTGTTTATTCATAATGGATTTAACATCGTGTGTGACAGCTTGGCTGGAAAACGAAGTTGTGCTGAACTGCTGATCCGCAGTATTCTTCAGGAAAAAAAAAACCTTTTTTCTGAGATTTTGCTAGCATCAACTTGATAATTGATCACTCTGTTAACAACACTATTTATGAATGAGATATTTGGTTGTGTTTATCTTCATACTGGCTTGCCAAATAGTATCATGCTACATATTTCCATATGGTTCTTGCTACGGGATTACATTCAACAGGTTGATAGCACATCCTCATGTTGATTATAAACAATTTCCCATGCACACACTAGCGCAACACAACTTTTTTCGTGTGGACACTTTATTTCTCTGGCATTATCAGATCATACTTGTTGTAGAAATATATTTGCTCATATTTTATTCCTCAAACCAGTTTGCAGAAATATATGAGATGCAAAAGTGGTTGTTTCAGCAATCTTGGACCAGATCAACCTGCTCAAGTTGTAGATGAGGCTCCAAGCAATTTGGTATGAGCAATGAACTGATTTTTTGTTTGCTAGGTAGTAGTAGTGCTGTAATGGTTATCTGTTTATTGAACTAATTTAGATTCTTAATCATTCCAGAATTCTACATTTCTTACTTTGCATCATTGGAAGTCCTTACGCATGTACTATTTTGAAAATGGTCAATACTTATTTATTAACACATGAAACTTTAAATTTTAAGCATTAAATCTCACATGAGATAGGTAATATCAATGTTCACTTGCATGTCAGTTACATAGTGATGCTTTACATTGCTGATATAACACATCATTTCCATGGTAAAAACATAGAACTAATTTTATTTTACTTCTATTTCAGAATCCAGGAGCATGCTTGTACATGCAGATGGATGAGCGGCTCACATGTGATGGTTCACATCAACATACCCGAAGGCTGTGTCCTTGTGCGTGAAATGTAAAAAAGTTGTTGCTGTCATAACTCATAAGAGGTATTTTCCCTGAAAAGGCTCTTCCATTTTTTTGAGACTCGTTTAATTCCTGAGATATCACCAAGGTCAGTCTAGGTCACATCAATCACAATCACTTGCCAGGAAACAAGTGGAGATGATCAGCTTAAAACTGATGGCTCTCCTTGATGAGCAAAGCAAACTTTGTCCCTGTTGTTTGTCCCAACAAGAAATCGCCATTTTGCAAACTGTGCAACGGTTGATGCAAAAGAAGGGAATATGGATACCTGTGAATCATCCTATGGTATTTGCTAGGATGTTACACATCGAAAGGAAATGCATGCATTTCAAGTGCCATTGGCCCATTGCCCTACAATCTATATACATGCAAGAGTGCAGGATGCAAATGCATTGCATCCATGCATCCCTTAGAATATTCTATTTTTTTCTCTCTTCTTTACATGCATCATTCATGTGCAGAGCAAACATCTCAAACAATTATATTCATAATATATTGTGCAGTTTCCCACGCATGTTTACAGGACATAACAATCCAGATGAACTACGGATACATGTTTCCTTTTTTTTTTTTTCTAAATCAATTGCACCATGACCAGCATCTCTGCATCACAAACTCCCATGCTTTTTAATTACCCCCCAATCTCAAAAGGAGTAGTCAGGCTTGAAGAAATCTCTCATGAACTTTGGCCTCTCCTTCCCTTTGCTGCCATCCTTACTCTGACCAGTGTTATCAGGTGTGTCATTCTCCTCTGCTGCTAATTCATCTTCTTGCTCCTCTTCAAAGGCAGGATGTGTGAAGATGTTGCCCAGGAGCTGTGTCCCTCTGAGGGCATTGGTGAGAGGGAGATGCCCCTCTGGCGTGTCATCATTCAGCTCCCAGATGAACTCATCAGGGAAGGCCCTGTAGTTGAACTGCTCCACCTCGGTGTCAAGCTTCTTCATCCACCCAACCCTGATGAAGAAGCGGGTGAAGTCGCGCCGCGACTTCTCCCACAGCCGCCGCTGCACGCTGTACCCGAACCGGCCACCGCTGTGCTCCTGCCAGAGCGCGTCGATGGCCCGGAGGTCATCGGCGGAGATGAACTGCACCTCCGAGAAGAAGACGTACCCTCGGCGCCGAGCTGGCTCGCCCGCGAGCTCGATGAGGAGCGCGCGGGTGGTCTCGTCGGCCTGCCGGTAATCCCTCTCGGCGAGCTGGGCGCCCAGGAGCTCCAGCGAAGGCGGTGGCGGAGACGAGGCTGTTACCGGAGCAGGGGTCACCGGTGAGTTGGGGGTTGATGCTGTGGTGGTCACTGATGATGATGAGGAGGAGGTGGTGTTGGAGAAGAGCTTGAATGAAATGCTGCTGTTGCTGTTTGTTGTGAGCTTGAGAATTATAGAAGGGGAGGAGCCCTCATGGATACCATTGCTAAGGAAAGAATGGTGGTGGTGAAGAAGAAAGGATTGGAGGGAAGCATTTGCCATGGATGGCAGGAAGAGAGCTAGGAGGCAGCTCTTGCTGCAACTGGAAATGGAAATGAGGGGAGGAAAAGGGAAGGAGGGAAATGGTGATGATGATAAAGGAGTGGATGGGATTCAGTTCAGTGGGAGGATTGTCTTGTGTGTACCTGTACTTGGGTGTGGTGTGGAGACCTGACACTGATGAGAGTGTGTTTTGCTGTTGCCTCTGTGCTGTCAAGGGGATTGTGAAAAAAGAAAAAAATGCTGGTTGTGGTTTTGTAGAGGGGAGTGCATGTAGGAGAGAGAATACAAAGGAGTGCTGTGATTGGTGGGCTGTGGGTGAGGTGAGGATACTGGCTATCACAAGTAAGATAGAGACATTCACACATCACAAGGGGGGATGGCAGGGCAGGGTGAGGTGGGTACTGGGTAGGCCTTGTCCATAGATTTTTTTTTTCTGTGCTACTGTTATATAGTTTTATACCTTGTTTTGTTGTGCTTGGTTTGATGCTTGAACTCTAGTAGAGCCTTGCTGGCCTCATGTTTGTTTATTGCTTTTTTTTAAGGCAATGAGTTTAGTTCCTTTTGCAGGTAGCTCTAGTATTTCTGTTCACATGTTTTTTTTTCACGTTCAATAATTTCCCTGTGAATGTTGATAGGCTCGGTCCTAAGTTTAATAAGCTCTAAAGTATAGAAAAATTAATCGGTTTAGCTAAAAATATGGCGCATCATTTTTTTCTTGATTTCAGTCATTTTGCTTGATCTTTCTCTTTGTGATTGTTATCTACTCTCTTATCTCCTTCCTAGTAGGTAAGTAATTACTTCCTAATTCTCATATATGATGTGTATTATACAAAATTTATAGTGTGACTATTGAAACAAACAATATGAATAGAATAACATGGAAATTATGCATGCATATTTTAAGATTCAGCGATAAATATTTTGGGACTAGCTGTATCATGGCTCCACATTTTGCAAAAGAACAGAAAACAGTCAAATCCTACTTTTACAATTTAATTAAAACTTACACTACAATTATGCTGGTCACTCGCAAACACACCATCAGTCACATATTTTTTTAAAATAATAAGTACTAGTATATATACTACATCCCATCAGTACTAATGGCCTTATCTTTTCGCTTATACTTATATTTATCAACTAAAATTTGAATTTTCAACTTTAAATTTGAAGTTGATTTTAGGGTTTTTTTTATCGAAGTTTATTTTTCAGCCTTTGCTTTTAGATCGCTAAGAATACGTATATAAAAGTTTTATTCATAAATTATTTTTGTTTGTAAATATACCGTTTCGCTTATTCTCCATGAGGCCGTAATTTGCTATATTCAGGAACGAAGATATTTTCCCTATACTTAACATGCAGATAATCTCTTTCACCACTGTGAGACAAAACTGAAGCCAATTGCATCCGCTGTCTGAACTAAAATACAGTATTTAGTTGGTTGCTTTTAGGAGAGTTCCGAATTGTTCTGATTTGAATTATGCAGTATTTTGCATTTGATTTTGATTCTTGACATTTCCTGTGGCTGTGTCCGTCCAGCTGAGGCGTGAATTCCAGAGCGAGTCACAATACTCACGTGAGGCTAGCTAGTAGCTACTATCCCACCCAAGCATTTTGGACACAACTGCACATAGCCTAGTGAGGTTTATTCCCTGTGGTCTTCCCGTGATATCGCTAGGGTAGAAAATTTTCCAACGTATAGAACCGATTTTCAGTGATCCGAGTAATGCTACAGTGAAAAATAGAGAAATAGTTATGCATGCACACTTCTACGACTTATAGGAAAGAAAATTTCTTTTAGTCTTACTATACTTACATTCATATAAAAATAAAAGGAAAAAATACAAACTACCCCCTGAACTATCGCGGTCGACCGAATTACCCCCTGAACCCGAAAACCAGACATTGCTCATCCTGAACTTTCAATATCGGACAAATTACCCCCCTCGACCCAATCTAGAGCGGTTTTGTCTTATGTGGCGTACGTGTGGCAATGTAGTCAGCATTTTATTTATTAAAAAAAATGTGAGACCCACCTGTCATACTCCCCTTCCATCTCTCTTCACACACACTCTCTCACAGGCCGACACGTTGGAGCTGGAGGTGGGCGGCGGCGCAAGATGGTGCGCATGACAGCACGCGGACGAGCGGTGGGCGGGGGCGGGCAGGCAGGCAGTTGGCGTGGACGGTGGTGCTCATAGCGTCACGCACGACGCGGCGCCGCGCACAGCGGCGGCCGTGGTCGAAGCTGGGTGGTGAGCGGTGGCGGCCGTGACTGGGCGGCTCCGACTGGTGGCGGGCTCGATGGGACAACGGCGGAAGCGGCGTGGAGATGGAGATGGAGGTGGAGGTTGAAGGGGAGGTCGGCGCGCATGGCGGCGTCACCGGGATCCGCCATTTGGGGGGTGGGAGGGGAGGGAGATCGGAGGGGAAGACGACCAAAGCTTCCTCTCCGCCGCTCCCGTCGTCGCTTGGAGCACACTCCCAGCCACACTCGTCGCCGCTCACCGCCGACCGATTCTCCCTCCTTGCCTAGCCCGCCGCCACTCGCCTAGCCGCGTCCGTCGCCACCGACCGGTTCCCCCTCCCTGCCGCGCCCGCCGCCGACCAGAGCCGCGCCCACTGCTGCTCGCTGCCGCCTCCAACGCCAACAACACACAGATAGAAGGGCTTAGTATGACCTGTGGGCCCTATATTTTTTATTTTATTTTTGCTGATTGGATTTCCACATCGGCGCCACGTACGATCAAAACCACTCTGGATTGAGTCGAGGGGGGGGGGGGTAATTTGTCCGGTTACAATAGTTCGAGGTTTAATATGTCTGGTTTTGTGGTTGAGAAAATTTCTTCTACACCCCTGAAAGTTTAACCAATCATTTCTATGCCCCTGAGTTTTGCCCACCCCCTTTATGCCCCTGAATTTTGGTTTTGATCCCTTTCATGCCTATTTAGTTAGTTGAATGTTTAATTTCTATGAAACTGACCATTTTGCCCTTACACATGAAGGAAATCTGGAAATTGTAGACTAGCTATATTGTTTGAAGTGTATAATTTTGTCATATAAGACTATTATATTTATGATTTTATTGTATGAGGTATTATTCATGGCTAAGTTTATTTTTACATAATGACATAAAAACTAATATTTATTTACTTATTAAAAGAGTATATGTAGCATTTTTATGGTAGTTGAACATTTTTTCATGTTGTATATATTATATAGGAATGCTTTCCAAAACTATGTCTATCATTTAGAAAAAATGCTACACATACTTTTTTAATATATATTAAAATTTCTATGTACAACAAACTTACAAATATTATAATCACACAATAAATTTCTATACTACCAACAATATAGTTTACAAATTTCTACATATTCCTCACGTATTAAAGGGTAAAACTGACTTTTTATACCTATTAAACGGTCAACTAACGGTCAATTGACGGCAAAGGTATGGAAGGGATCCAAATCAAAATTCAGAGGTATACAAGGGAGTGAAGAAAATTCAGGGGCATAGAAAGGATTGGCTAAAATTTCAAGGGTATGAAGGGAATTTTCTCTTTGTGGTTAGGGGGGTAATTCATACTGTCGCAATAGTTAGGGGGTAATTCGTAATTTTTCCTATACAAAACGAATAACACTCACATAAAATTAATTCTTGAGCTTTATTTTTGTCCTCCAAACTAAAAAAAGCCCTCAATTTTTCCCTGTTGCTTCTCCATTCCGAATTCCGAATGAGCACTTGAAGATCCGTTGAGGCTATCAATCTCGAAAATGCTAGGGATCAGGCACCCGATCAGTGCCAGAAAAATCGGGCGTCCGCCCCTTCCCGCGCCTCCCGGGCCTCCGTGCCGTTCCCACCACGTGCCCCGTTGCAACAAATTACCC
Source organism: Oryza sativa Japonica Group (assembly GCF_034140825.1). Taxonomy (NCBI): domain Eukaryota; kingdom Viridiplantae; phylum Streptophyta; class Magnoliopsida; order Poales; family Poaceae; genus Oryza; species Oryza sativa. The sequence continues at coordinate 9,644,693 of NC_089045.1, read as the reverse complement.
ACATATTATGAAAACTCTCTACTAAGGGAATCTATTTCAATCTTTGTTCCGCTAACAATGATTCAGCAAGTGTACTTATAATGTTTCACTTTGTATGGATTAAATGTTGCCGTGAATTAAAACATCCTTTCGCTATTTGCTGAAACATTGTTTTATATATGGTGAAACAACACCCGATTTTTTTAAACCGTTTGTTTCATACATTGTAGCAAAATGTTTCATGAAGATGATTTGGTTGTGTTTTAGCTTTTTAAAAGATTAAAATATTTTCGATCAACTTAGTAATTAAACCATTCCGATCTGGCGCCTCGCATCAATCCGCATGGCTTTACGGCCCATAAGCCCACTAAATCCGGCCCATATTTGCTCTCCCCCGCCTCGCACCGCCCCCACACTAGCCAGCCGCCGCCGCCGCCGTCCTCCGCCGCCGCAGCATCGCCGTCGACCTCTCGTCTTCTCCCTCCCCGGCGTCTCGCCTGCACCACCGCGCCTCCCGCCTCTAGGTTTCACTAACATTGGTAACCGCAGCTCCGGCCTCCGGGGCCCCGGTAGCTCGCCGCTGCTGCGCCGAACCCTCTATTCCGTCGCACTCCGGTGATGTCGGACACGGAGGAGGAGCGCCGTCTAGGGCGCGGGTCGGCGGGGGCGGAGGCGGGGGCCGATGGGCAGGAGGACCCTGACGGGGATGAGGAGGAAGAGGAAGAGGAGGAGGAGGAGTACGAGTTCTGCGACGCCGAGGAGGCGATGCAGTGCGTGGAGATGGCGGAGCGGAGTGCCCCCGACGCCGGCGTGCATGACTACGAGGCGCTCGCCGCGCGCAAGCGCAAGGCCCTCGCCGAGGAGCGAACCGAAAGGTGATCTCGTTGAACCTGCTCCCTAAGATAATTTCTCTTTGCTAAGTAGCTTTATAATTATATTTCGTTACAGTTTGGTGTAATTCCACTGATGCTACTGTTTTTCTATACTCTAATCTTCTAGTCTAGTAGTGGTTTCATGAGCAAATCGTGCATTTCTTCTTAAAATATATCTTTGTTTTTTTCTTTTCTATTTAGTTTTATCAATCACCTCTCCTCATGTCATGATCTTTGAACTTGCGAAGTATAATTAAAGCTTGTTTTTGTCTTTGCGTTCTGTTTTAAGTTGTCTGTTCCAGGCATTGTATCACCTCCTCATCACATACCGTGTTGCAAAGCAATTGCATTTCCTGAGTATACATTTCAATGTCTTGGTCATCATCCAGGGATGCATCTTCAAAGAAGCCAAGGCAGGATGGGCTTTCAGAAGTGGAAGCAGCGACTGTGTTTGACCAACTAATGGAAGGCTTTGGCCTTCGTAGGAAAAGAAGGTCCAAAGATGTATGGTACCATTTTTTTAATTTGTCAGCACAAATGATGCAAAAAAAATTCCCTTGTAGCATTGACTACGATGTGCACAACACAAGTATATTTTTGTCTTGAATCTTATAGAAATGAAATCTTTGTAGAAACTATTCTTGAGTTGATTTGGAAAATATTTGGTGTAAATGCCTAAGTTTTAATTTACACTTGAGATTGAGTGTTGTTCTCAATGCAGTTCATAAGTGATCAACATAATTTTTTACTTTTTATATTTTCATTTTCATCAGGCCAGGAAAAGGGGAAGAAAGAAAGGAACAAGGAATAAGTACAGTCCTGAAGTTACTAAAAAATTGGGTGATGCCACACTGCTTTTTACAGAGAGCAGATTTAAGGAGGTCTAATCTCTATCTTTCTTAGTCTAATCAATAGTTGTTGGGGGATATTAATTACATGCTCTATGTTTGGATAAGTGGTTTGAAGGACGTTTATTGTGTATTTGTGTTGTTGTGGCAAACTCAATTTTTCTAGTGGCAATATTGTGACTGTTGCTTCTGATTTAGCTAAAGACTGGAAGTTCTCTTTTTTCTTCTTGTCATTCATAAGTTGCATGATCACTAAATGGATCAGCTGGATGATTTGGAATTTTGCATGTTCATTTGACCTCGTTGTCTACTATTGGTACAAACTTTTGTTATGGAGTATGCTTTGGAATTGTTTTCACCTTAATCTGTCCAAGTTCTCAGTGTCTTCAAAGATTATATGAGCTGGTCTCCACAAGGATTATTAGTAATTGATCTGCTTATGCTTGATTATAATCTTGTGTAGTCGTGTTAATCCAAGTACTAGGCGCTGGTCAGGTGGCAGGCTGGGGCTCTGTGCCTAACTATTGATTAGGTGCGCTAGGCATGAAAACTTGGCTAGGAAGCGTAACAGGCAGGATATTTTACTAAGGAAACAAGATTGAGAACGAACAACCTTTTTTTAGTTATTCTAGAAACTAGATCGGGGCATGGCAGTTTCAAGGGGTGATAAGGTCTGCACCATCATGCAGTCACCTCATCTTCATCAAAGATGTGAATGCCATGTGAACACATTTCTGTTCTCCAAGGCTTGTGTGTCATGTTTAACTCTTGTTGTAATTCCTGTTCCCATCTTTCCTTAGGAACTGGAGATGATCAATGAACATAAAGTTGTGACTTTTCGTCTTGCTATTTCTTGACTATTCAAGTTTAGATATTGGAAGTCGCTGAAATACAGAGCGGATTTCTGATTCTGGAGTTCTTATGAGCATCTGATGAACCACTTCTGAAGAAACAGATTTGTGGAACACCAAAAAATAGGCTTGGTTTATTATATCCATTTGAGTTAGAAGTTTCCTTTGTTTATAAGAATAGATGCAATTGCTCGCTGATGATTAGAACAATTAAGAGTTTTGCTCCATTTGGTCAGATTCTTACTGGAGATGAGTTTCCTGTGTTGCAAGAATTGCTTTATAACACATACTATAAGTTTTCTTATTGATTTCCTGTTGGTTTCTTGGATAAAACACAGCTCAGATATACTGTTCTTGGAACAAGACAGAAAATGTTAAATTCATGAGATTCCGCATTCAACCATTATCTTTGCAGTCAATTTACATATACCAATAATTTCAAGTAAATGAAGATTAAAAAAAAATCCAGGTAATGTTAATCCTTAATCATCAAACAAGACAGCCATCCATTTGATTGAGGGTATTTCAGAAATTTCAAAACCTTCAGCTACAACCAACAGATCAATGAAAGGGCAGGTTGTCAAATACACAGCCTTAGCTTGTTAAGACTCATAATCCTTTGTGAAATCCCACCTTTAACCAAACTACAATTTATTGTGGTAGCAATGGGGGTTGCTAGGTGAAACTAATTGTTGATGTAAGGAAAGTCCGGTTCATCAGAAAAACCAGCAGTGTAAATAGTATCACTGCCAGTTTGACTAATCTAGTTGTTACAGACTCATTTGTTCCAGAACCTTATGACCAAGAAACCTGGGGTTTAGTAACATTAGGCATGAAAGATAGGGTTCTGTGCAGTTATGACCATAAAATATGTGATTTCAACACTATAGAATTTTTAGAAATTTTTACAATCTAACTTTATCAATTTCTATTATGTTGTTTGATTAGGATGACAGTAACCTTTACCTTGTCTACTCTACTAAACTGCAGGCAATTCCTATATTACATGAGGTTGTGCGGATCGCGCCGAATTTGTCAAATTCATACCATCTACTTGGTAGCATTTATAAAGAGTGCGGTGAACTAGATAAAGCCATAAACTTTCTAATGCTCGCTGCATATGTTTCTCCAAAGGATGTATTTTTGTGGAAGAAACTCATTGACATGGCATTGTGAGTTAATGCTAATCCTTTTTCCTTTTTCTATGTTTCATTTTTTTAATTCTATTCATAAACTTTTAATTTGTTACAGTAGTTAGCTTGATTTATGCAGAGTACAAATGTTGCATTCAGTAATATGGTCTCATCCTCAGACCTCAATTTTGCTTTTATGTTTTATGATACTAATTTTCAGGAAGCCTCTAGTTCTTGTTAATACATGAACCCAAAGTACCTTAATTGCTGATTACCTAGCATAATTTTTTCTTGGAGGTAAGGCATACAATGGCCAGAAATAATAATATAACGGACCATATTGACTACTTTATTATATTTGTCAGGAAAAAGGAAGATGCTGCTTTAGCAAGACACTGTGTTTTAAAAGCGATGAGAGCAGATCCTGAAGATGTAGGACTGAAGTTTGATTGTGCTAATATATATCGCGCTTTGCATGACTATCAGAAAGCTGGAGAGATATACGAGCAGATAGTCAGAATTTATCCTTCAAACATTGTTGCTCGTAAAGCAGCAGCACAGGTTTATTTGCTTATAACAATTCTTGCGTTATTTTGTGGTGCATATAAATTACAAATTGATTTTAGCTTTTATGGGCTAGTAGCGTTGGTGAATGAGGTTCTTCCTGGTAGCCAGCGGCAGGGAACCATTGTAGTCAGGGACAAGAGGGAGATACAGATATAATGATCTTTCATGCCTCTATTTGAGTCAATGAATACAAACATATAGGTCCCTAGACATGCATGTAAACAAGACCAATTAGCACCATCCAAACAGGACACTTATCTCTATTTAGCTTAAGGCACAAGCAAGTATGAGGGCTCTTAACTTCTATAGACTCTTGGACTCCTGGATGCCAACTGCTAAGACTTGACTCTAGACACCTGGATGCACATGACACAACTAAGAACTCATATATCTGAACTGCTATCTAATCACTGAAGCCAGTACATAACAATATGGACTGCTGAGTTAGTTCTAGACTTCCACTTATTGCTTTGTGACTTTTTTGTCCAGATGTACAGGGACTGTGGTCAAATTGATAAAGCTATTAATTTATTGGAGGATTATGTGAATGCTCAAACTACAAACATCGACTCGAATCATCTGGATCTACTGATATCCCTTTATCTGAGAAATAATGCCTATAATGAAGCATTGAGGCTGATTGAGAGAGCACATATAGTGTTTGGATCTCAACACAATTTGCCAGTACAATTGCAGGCAAAAGCTGTAATCTGCCATGCTTATCTTGGAGATATGAAGCATGCCGAGGTTTGTCCCAGTTCTGTTCCATTATAGCACACACTTGACATAATTTATCCTTGATTAGTCAAAACCCACCTTTTGCTACCATTGGTTTATTAGACACTATAAATCCTCGATATGACTATAAATTGCTCTGATAACAGGTTGTACTCTGCAAGATTAGATTGTGCTTGTGTATATACTGTATCCAAGACTACTTCAACGTATAGTTTTGAGTTTCTTAGTTATTGAATTGGTATTACTTGTGCAGGTGTTTCTTCAGAATGTGCATCTGGAGCGTTCAAAAGATAACACCGATGTGATCAAGGAGGTTGCTAGCACTCTCGAAAATTTAGGACAATATGAGTATGCAATAAAGTTTTACCTGATGATTGAAGATGTTGCTGTTCATAATGATGTAAGTAGCCGATTTGCTTCATTTTGAAGTTCTGTTTCACTATTACATGTTTCTAGCGTTCAATTAAGCATGGAACAAATGATAATTAGGACCATATGATTTATAAATAATGGCAAAAAGCCAAAACCTCTACTTAACCCCCTGAAGTACAAAACCTGATATTCTACTCCCCAACGCATGAACAACTATTTGAAACCCCCCCTCCCCCCTGGAGTTGTATTGTAAGTGTTTTCCCCATGTGGACGATGACGAGAACAGTGACATGGTGATGGATTCAGTTAAATATTTTTTAACTAGCAGAATAGCTTGGAGAAGAAGTACAAATAGCACTGGAGGTGGTTTCTGGGCTTGCTGACTAAAGAAAGTGATTGCTTGGGCAAACTTGGGTGAAACATGCTTTGGTGTGTGTGTCATGCAAGCAACACCACCCACCACGTCATTGTCCACATTGACTAACCACAAAGTGTTAAGCGAACTTTTTCCTAAATGCTGTGAAGTCTTCAGAAGATCAATTCAATCCTGTGAATCTTTTGACATATATAACTTATCAAGGTAATGCTATAAGTGCATAATACGATTATGATAGACTTGGTAATTGGAAACAAACATCTGGTTTGATTCCAATGAGTATAATTTTTGGAAGGGGAAGGAAGCCCATCTCAACATAATAAATTTGAACCTATCCATTAGTCGTGAGTTATAGTGGAATAAAATTATGTAACTACGTAACCCAGAAGAGGTGAAGCCAGGCAACTGCTACTGAAAGAAGTTGGGGGCAAAGCAGTTCCTATTAGCTGATTTGAACATAAATATGATAAAAAAATCAATTAATCATTTGAGAATGTGCTTTTAACAGCATGTAGATCTTCTAGCTAGCCACAAATGTTCCAAATTTGATTAGAATGTACATGCTCTTTAGAAGGCTTGATAATGGTACCATGATCAGGAATGGGGAATGGGCTTTGTCTGCTTTAATGCTTCATAAAAAAAAGGTATTTAAAAATCTACAGAAAACATTCTAATTCACAATGGATCAACTAGTCACTTGCTTACACATGTACAAAGGATGCAATCCTTCATAAAAGATTCTATAAATACATGCCTACAGAAATCCATCAATAAATGATATTTTGGAAATGAAAGGATGGGTGTAAAGCACACCATCGCAATCACCTAGTCCATTAAGGGATTGAGGAAGTTGTATGTATATTTTATTTCCTTCACCCTTCTCTAGTTTGATATACTATAACTTGTTTCAGGGTAGTTCATATGTGAAAGTTGGTCAATGCTACATGGTCATAGGGGAGAAAAGGAAAGCAATTCCTTACTTTCAGAAAGGTTCTGTTCTATTTCCTTCATGAAACCCTTCCTCTTTGGTAGCAAACTTGAGATTGCTTAAGAAGTTAAGATATACATAAAAAGATAATGCTGGTGAAAATCCGTCACAGCAATGTTTTGTTGGAGCTTTGAAAGTAGTATTACATGGAGAGGATCTTATGCCCTGTCTCTTCTTTTCTGAATCAATTTGCTTTCTGATATTCTCATAATATTCCATAATTGTTCTGCTTTGCATTCCCTACACCAGATTCTATGCATTGTTCTCAAAATCGTTAGAATATGGTATTACAAAAGAGAGAATAAATTCTATTGTCAGGGGTGGTGACTGTTATTTGAATGGACTTTATGGAGATTGAGTTTCTTAAATCATAGACAAGAGTCACGAGACATTCTAGGATTCTGAGAAATGCAGACATGACATGGCCATACAGAAAAGACAAATCAGAACAAATGAAAAAAAAATTGTATTACAACAAGCCTAAGACAAAACAGAACAAATATAAAAAAAATATTGTAACACCCTAGCAATTACAACAAGCCTAAGATGCTGGTAATATAATCAGGAGCAAAAAACATGCTAACAAGTAAAACAACCTAAACAAAGATAAATAGACTAAGTTTTACATCTCAAGTGTTCATTTAGCCTATTAACTCAATAAATACATTATGGTTTATTAAAATGACAACTTAACATTTAAAGATTAAATGTGAACATGACGTGCAGAAGTGTGTTGCTACTCCCATCCCCTCAAGCAAGCATGCCACATCAAGTACCTAGAAGGATTGCTCAGCAAGCAAACTGCTTTAACAGTTTATTTAAGCTACAAGTTCATTAGGTGATTATTTAAATACGAGAGTGCAACCTCATTAAAAAAATTAAGTTAAACTTTTACATAAACTTTATAACTTCATTGGTGAAAGTAAAGCCACATCTGCATAACTTCTCAAGAAGCAACTCTTCTCAAAGATAACCCCGATTGTATAACATCTAGCAAAACTGCAATAGGTGTTTTCCTATGGAAGCCACTCTACATAACTTATTGCAATTCTCCTATGGAAGTTATACAATTGGAGTTATATTTGAGATGTGTTTGCTTCTCACAATGTTGCTTTATTTTCACTCATGAAGTTATGAAGTTTGTTTATTTGCAAGTTTTAACTTGTTTTTTCAGTTTTCATTTGGATTTTATACGAAAAAGAAAAAAAAGGAAAAAAAAAGGAGTCTTTATGTCTCGTTACTGAGGACCTCGTTTCGAAAAATACGCCGTCTGGGAGCTTTACCAGGACTAACTAGTAAAATACCTAGATCCTAAAGTATCTTTAAAAGATAGCAATATCGTATTCGTCTAGAAGAAAAACGGAAATTTCGTTTTCATTATGGTCTGACAGAATGACAATTACTTAAAATGATCTTGTACTCCTGTATTTATATCATGACCTAATGAACTTGTAGTTTAAAGAATTTGTTAAAGCTGTTCGCTAGTTGAGATTTATCCTCACACCCTTACAGCCTTTCCAGGTATTTGATGTGGCATGCCTACTTTAGAGGTTGGGAGTACCAAAACTTTTGCACGCCATGTTCCTATTTAATTTTTAAATGTTGTGCTATCATATTTATGAAGAATAGATGTACTTATGGAGTTAATAGTTTAAATGAACACTTGAGACGTAAAACTTGGTTTATCTAACTTTGCTTAGTTTGTTTTTACTTGTTAGCATGCTGTTGGCTCTAGATTATATCATATATATATATATTGATGCTTCCATAATACTTTTCTTTGTGAGAAGATTCTGCAGAATTTCAATGTTTTGGCATTGTTTCATGGTTGTTTAGTAACGTCTCAGGCTTATTGTAGTTGCTGGGGTGTTACATGTATTTCTAAGGTTCTTTTGAGAAATGTAAGTCCACATTTCTGGACTTTCATGTACTCCTGCTATACTATCCATTTGAATTGCTCTGAGATTTGTGCAATAGAAATGACAATTATTCAAAGTTGGGATGTAAACAATATTGCTATTGTTGGTGCTGGGCTCGTCCTGATCACTAGGAGACTCTGATCAAGCTAGGCCTAAACTTATGTATTAGTGTCTCCTGATGATCGGGACAAGGCTAACACCGATGAGAGCGATCTCACCTTTATCCCTGTTTCAGACCCTTATCCTATCCATGAATCAATGTCCATAACATATAAGATTGTGAATTTGGAAGGTATATTCATTTAGAATTTTTAGAACATATGTGAGGTTTGAATCTATGTAAAGGAGCGGTTACCCCTAATGCTGGGAATTCAACATCCTCGGCATGAGGTTTTGTTTATTTAATTTCTTTTGAGTTAGTTTTTTCCATTATTATCAATTTTGAATCTTTGATGTAGTTTTCTTTATTCTTTCATAGCCTTGCAAAGAATGGAGGACAACATTGATGTGCGAATAACTTTATCCTCTCTTTTTGTTGATGTGGATAAGAGTGACGAAGCTATTGTTTTGCTTTCTCCTCCTAACAATTCAGGTATACTATCCCTAGCTTGTTCAATGCAATTAGCTGCTTTCGTTGTTCAGTTTTTTTTAATGGCATTTGTAGGGTCAAAGTCTGCTACAGATCAACCGAAGCCATGGTGGCTTGATGGGAAAGTAAAGATGCACCTTGCGAACATATATTACAATAAAGGCATGTTCGAGGACTTTGTGGGCACCATTCTTATACCCATTCTTGAAACACTGAATATTGAGTATGCTAATCGAAAGGTAGAGACATTGATTCACATTTAGTTTACTTGATCAATGATTGCACATCTACTCCCTCTGTCCCAAGATATAAGCACTTCTAGAGTTTTTCATGGGGATTAAGGAGATAGGGGAAATTGAATGGGGGATAGTTGTGATTGGTTGAGAAGAAGCGGTAGGTGGAAAAGTTGCTATATTTTGGGACAGTGTTAGTATTTGTTTTTGTTCTTGCTGATCTGTATTCCACCTGATGTTTTTTTCCTTTACTGTCTTATCAATTATATGAGCTATGAAATCAGCCTGCTTGCTTTTGTGTAACTCATGCACAACAACTTTCTTTTTCTTTTTCTTTTTTAGCCAGGCGCACAACAACTTTCTACTAAGATTAATTGAAGTTGAATCACTTTGAAATTTGTTAAATAGCTTTATGTGTTTGATTTGTTTCTTGGCTTTCCAGGAATTTGATTAGGAAGGCACATATGCTGGGTTTAATATTGTGTTAGTTTTTAATAATTTTGTTTGTTCTTCCAAATATTTTTCTTGTTATGAGATCAAATTGTGTTGCTTTTTAATACAGAATTTGTGTAGACCTGTGAGACTTGGGGCACTTTTTTTTTTGGGTACTACTGCAATAGTTGAGTTGACATTTTGTAAACTAGGATTTTGTTCATGTGTTGACTATGAAGCAACTATTTTTTCTGTAAATTTTATATACGTGTAATGCTTTTTTTGGTTGACCAAACGGGGTACACATTGGCACATGGCATGGCAACCATGGTAGGTTCAGGAACCTACACTTTTCTATTGTGCACTTTTACGCTTTTCTAGATAATTTTATTTGCAATGTAGTGCTTTTCTATTTGCCCTTAATGGATGAATAACAGGTGGTGGAGAGATAGGATGATGTGGTCCTCTCATACATCTTTGTTTATTCTTCCTTTAATATGTGGTAGAGATATACAAGTTATTTTTATGTTTCTTGATAACAATATGTCTAAATGCCCAGCGGTTTATGGTTTGCTCTTGGGGTATGAAGCTTAATGTGTTAAGGTCATGTTATGTATTTTCTGTGACATTTCAATCAGGTGAGGAAAGCTAAAAAACTTCCAACTAATGTTCTATATGAAAGAGCCAAAGTGTTAGCTGAACAACGTCCAGAAAGCGTGTTTCAAGGATTAAGGCCAATAGCATCACCGGCAGAGTTGTAAGCATGCTATTATTTCATAATTTACTTATCTTGAGTAAATTGCATTAGTGGTACACAAACTTGTTAGGTGGGTGCAATTTAGTACATAAACTTGTAAAATACTCGTTTCAGTACACGAACTTGTCTAGTTTGTCCAAACGAGGATAAAAATAACTTGGCAATGTTATTTACGAAGTTGATGTTTATTAAGATATTACGTGCATAGTAGTGAGTATGTATAAGACATGCAATATTTATAAATTTGGTCTCTACTTTATCATTCATCATGGAAATGATGAATTTCGTATATTTCTAACCCTTATATCATTGCTCAGTTTTTTTAATCTTTTTCTACTATCACTATATCTTATTCTATTTTTTATTGAAGAGGTATATGTCTAGCAACCTTCTCAGATATATGTTTACATCGTATCCTAATCAGCCCCTAAATCAATAAGATTAGCCGTGTCGCCTTCCTCCACACGCACCAGACAAGTTTATGCACCAAAACGAGCATTTTACAAGTTCGTGCACTAGATTGCACCCACCTGACAAGTTCGTGTGCCGGCGATGCAATTTACTTATCTTTTATTTTTATCAGACTAGTTTATCACAAGTCCATGCAACCGAAAATATTTATCAACAAAAACCACCACAGAATAGGGTGTAAGGTGTTATTTGCGTGGTTTTAGAAACTAAGGATGAAAAAAGGAGTTGGGAATAGTTTGAGAGCCATAAATAGGCTTTGGCCTTTTAGGTAGAATACACAGAACCACAGTCCACAAATGTATTTTGCACGCATGGTAGCAGGTGGAGTTCCATGTCAGTTCTGATGATGCACACAATCTAGAACAATCTATTCCTAGCTATTCCTTTGCTATTGTTGTCTTTTTTGTAGAAATTTTCTTGGATCATATTGTAACTACTTGCTTGATAATTCGGTCACTAATTCATGAGGATCACGTCCTGCATCCTGCACTACTGTCGTGAATACTGAAGACTAATACCCCCATATGGCCCACATTTTTAGCAACCCGTGACCTGGTCCCATGACCTTATATCTTGACCTCCACTTGACCCAGATGCCAGGAAAGTGGCAACTGTGAATTCATGTACTATATTCACCAGTCTTTAGTTCTTTATCAGTTATCATGCTGCCTTCTGATTTGATTACATTCAACAATTACTTAGGGCCATGTTTATTATTGACCTCACCTTTGCCTGACGTATCTTTTTTCTGTGTTTGTATTGACGCTTGTTAAACTTTTTACTAGACAAAAGGCAAGCAGAGCAAAGAAGTTGCTAGAGAAAAGAGCAGCTTCGAATGAAGATACGATAAAAGATGATCTGGTATCTGTTTCCTTCTATGCTGGTGTTTCTACTTGGAAGTATTTCTTCCCCAAACCAAATTACTCATGCCTTCCTTGTTTGATATTTTTAGCAAAGGTCGAAGCAAATACCTCCGATATCTGGTCTACTTACGAATGCAGAGAACCATCAACTTGTGTTACATGTCCGTACCTGGCAGATGCCTTTCCCTACCCCTTTTTGCTAATGTTTTATTTTGCAATTGACACTTCGCTTTATTCATAACATTTTGAGCAAGTCCTACTTAATAGACTGTAGGCCCTTTGCAGCACAATTTCAGTCTTAAATAAGTTTCGGTTCCATTTGTTCCTCGCACCTTATTCATATAATCATATTCGAATATCTTGCTGGTACTGTGTTCAGTTTTAGGTGCTAACCACTAATGTTTGCCTCTTTGTATTTCTAAATCCCCTCTCGTACTTGATTTGAAGCTGTGATTCTGAGCTTTTGAGGTATTGCACTGAAGGAATTGGAGATGTAATTATTCCCGGCTTGTGATTAATTTTGTACATGCATGAGCTGCTCACATTGGTAGTCTTTGCAAGGTTATGTCAACTACAAACATTAGTTGACTTGGAAATTGATATGCCTACAACTATGGGGTTCTAAGTGCTACTGTAATGCAAATTTAGGGACCCACCACACCTAAATTCGAGTACAAGGACCTAGATGTCACATCCATGCAAGTTTGTGGACCTCAGTAAATCGTGTCTTAGTTCACCATTATAGGCCTATTGTGATTGCCCCATCAAAGACATACTGCTTACATCACAAACACTAAGTTGTGGTGTACATTTTAGTGCTCATAGCTTAATGTGCAATGGTAAAATAAGATTCTACATAATAGCAGGCATGTTTTATATGTACCCTGTTATTTTGGCCAACTGTTTGATTGTTTCCATGATGTCTGTTCTACATTGACATAGCTCACTTCTTGATGCTGCTTTTCTGATCATACTCTGGCTATTAACTTCGCCTTGGTTTTGTAGCTTTGCCAAACATTAGCTTTGCTTCACCGATACTGGGAGGCTCTACAAGTTATCAACCGTACTCTTAAACTTGGAAATGATACTCTCGCTGATGAGAACAAAGAGGAGCTCAGATCCTTGGGTGCTCGTAAGATCTATTCCCAGCTCTATGTATTATTCAATTGATAAAATGCTACATGCAGTTAGTTCATTGTAACTGACGACATACTATAGATTTCAGTTTTTGATCCAACATTTCCATTATTCTCATTTCAAATGATTAACCTCTTTTTTCCCCATGTGATGATCATCCTTTCCACTGGTCAGATTGGGCCAAACTGTCTATTAACATGGTTTGCTTCAGTCTGGGAAATGTGACAGATTGGCTCACCCAGATAAAGGTCCAGTAAAAGAATCAAATCCTTTGCTCTGTTCTGAAAAAAGTTAACTCCCTTTCTAATCATCTAAGTGCAGTAGCCCAGTTGATGTAAGCTCACCATCCATCCATACGGATGTCAAGAAGTGATGGGTTTGAACCTTCCTAATTTTTTTTCCCTTTCACATGTTGTCAAAGGTTTGGTTAATCGCAGATCTCCTGCATGTTCTAAAAAAAAGGTTTGGTAAATAAAACTAATTGCTGGCCACACCTTAGGCATACAGGTGTATGAAAGGGGGCTCTAGGGCAAAAAGACTATCACGTCAGAATTGTGGCAATTAACCAAACAGCTAGAGAAAAACATATAGAATTTGGCAGTGTGGGAAAACCAAACAAGCAACTATTGCAACTAGGAACTTCCATTCAATTATGTGATTTGCAACCATCAGAATGACCTCACACCTCATAATAAAAGTTAACTGATGTGGGACACAGAGCTGGTCTTGAAGTTCTCCACATTGGAATTCCCATGCCTTCTGCCGTAAGTGCTATGTTCTGGCTGTACCTAGGAGTGGCGGGTAGGCCCAATGGAGAGGTGCTGCTGGGGCAGGAAATGGTAAAGAATGAGACCAGGGTGATATTGTATGAGTGAATCTGGTTGCCAATTGCAACTATATTAGTGTCATTTTGTTGACACTCTTAATGAGTGATTGAGTAGCACGCACTGACACTTCATCGATTTCTTATTATATTATGAAAATCGAGACAGGTTATTTGGTAATATTTATGACAGTTCGTTTGACTTGATATTATTGTTCTTGCAATTTTGCAGAAATAGCTTATAGAGCTCCAGACCCTAGACATGGCTTTAATTATGTCCGCTATGTAGTTCAGCAGCATCCATATTCCCTTGCTGCATGGAACTCATACTACAAGGTGACATCAAGGTAATAGTTGGAATGATTATGATTGAATTTTTGCATTTATTAGTTGGAATGATTATGATTGATTTTTTTTTGCATTTATTTATACTGGTCACACTACATATGTTCTGTATTTTGCATGTTGTATACAATTTGTGGGGCATAGGCCTTTGGTTCCTTTTTGTCCGGTTGAAAGACCTTTTACTTTTTTTTTTGCCAGCATTAGTAATTTCGTTTCAGTTAGATTATAGCGATAAACAGTGTTGAACAATCTTATGTAGCCACAAAACCCAGCTGTGAATTGGGTGAAGGTATCCTAGAGCTGGCTGATTGGTTTTTGCCTTTTTGCACTTTTTGGCATAAACACCATGAAAAAGGGCTGAGTTGTGTTGTCAATTCTTCATGTTTTGACAGAGTATTTGAAAATGGTATACCTAGCATATTCAGTTGAATCCTAATCAACTCCGAATTTGAAACCTCTCACCTGGCTTGTTAAAATGCTGATTGTTGGTCAGTCCTAGTTTTCCAATCCCTGCTTTCAAAAAAAAAACAGGTAGTGCTTTAATCTCCACTTTCGTTAGAACATGCTTTTGTTCAACACATTTTTATTTTTTTTATATGCAATATCCACTAGGACTTCCCCAATAGCCCTTCTGGTGTTGTATGACATTGCTCTTGCCCTGCTAGGCTCCTCAGTTTCCAGTTTCCGTTGTACTACTCTCTGATAATACTCAAACAATATAGTCTGTATATATCGAGTTGCACCATGAAAATTTTGAAATCAAAAGCAGCTGTTCACTTGTTCTAATTTCACATTTTCTTTGCAGAATAGAAGATAGGTTCTCACGTCATCATAAATTTCTTCTACGGACAAGAGAAGAAAAGACTGACTGTGTGCCTCCTATAATCATATCTGGCCATCGATTTACGGCTATCAGCCAGCATCAGTCAGCTGCTCGTGATTATCTGGAAGCTTATAAATTGAACCCAGAAAATCCATTTATAAATCTCTGTGTTGGTATGCCACCAAAACAATGGCATTAAGTATTAACATTAACACGTATCAACATATAAGAGTACTAACTGTAGCTGTTCAATCATTTGCAGGATCTGCTCTAATTAATTTAGCCCTTGGCTTTAGGCTTCAGAATAAGAACCAGTGCATCGTTCAAGCTTTGGCATTCCTCTTTCGATATCTGCGTCTTTGTGACAACAGCCAGGTTTTGTCCTTATAATCCATATGGATAATGCTCTAGTATTTTCAGCATCTAAGCTGCTAGTAAGGCTCAACTGTTTCCTTATGGGTTTAGTGGCCGAGCTTTTTTCCTTTTTTACCAAATTTAATGGCTGGGGTTAGCCTGCAGTGCTGAGCACTTGCATCATTTGGGCCTGGGCTGTAAGCGCTTTGTGATGCATGTCGCCCCAAAAGGCAGGTCAGGTCCACAGGATTAAACAAATCACAGGGCAGAAGCATATGCATCCGTTACTTGCTTTCCGTACTTCAGTGCCTGGGTGGAATAATTTATAACACCAGACTGGGAGCACCTCAGCTGACCTACTTATAGGAGCCCATGGTTAAAAGCTGGTGTTAAGGCTTACAGCAGCAATCGAGGAATCGAGGAAGGTGACCTGGTCTGGTCCTGCATTTGGTTTCGGTTGGGTTTGCCTTTGATTTTCAGTATGCAATACTAATGCACACTGAAATAAGGCCATACATAGGAATTCTAAATCCTTCTTGCACTCTTGGTTGCTACACCAAGCTTGATATGCCCTATTTACACACAAAAAAAAAGAGAGAATTGTTTACACTTGGTCTTTACACAAAACAAATGCCCTATTTACCATCAATTGTTAACCAAACTCTCTATGTACCACCAAAAAGATCTTCTATTCCTTCAGGACAATTACTTTCAAAGTTTACCATTTTTTACCATTTCTGACATTTTTGGTTAATATAATGCAAGTGGGATAAGAAACACAGAATTGTTTTACATCCACTCTGTTACTCTTTTCTTTGCTTAAATCTGGCTTCTTGTGTTGTTCCATGCACGGGTGCTTGCCAAAATTTGCGAAATGTGCGCAATGCCCAACCTTCCCATCCACATGGGCTTATGGGCCACCTTGCATCCATCTTGTTCAGTGTTCATTGCTACGCCGCAAATCCATAATCAAATCTCATGGTTGTTAGTTGGCTAGGAGTCTGGAAATAGATGGTAGAGCACACCTTTATTTTGGATATTTGAGGTTTAGGTGCTTGGGGTGATATCGTTATTTTGTTCTCTTGCAACCACAAAAAACAGAAAACTAGCTTGTCAGTTAAACAGGACTTCAAGTTGAATAAATAGCAGTTACAGATAAATTAAGGTACATTGTTAATCATGTTTTCGCCTTGTAGGAAGCCTTGTACAACATCGCTCGGGCGTATCATCATGTTGGCCTCAACACCTTGGCAGCAATTTACTACGAGAAGGCTTTAGCCGTTGAGGTGAAAGATTACCCTATTCCCAGGCTTCCATACGAGGAGAATTCCTGTGCCCAGCAGGATCTCAAGCCAGGGTATTGCGATGTACGAAGAGAGGCTGCGTTCAATTTGCATCTGATTTACAAGAAAAGCGGAGCAGATGATCTCGCCAGACGGATTCTTAGGACTTACTGTACTATTTAGTAGTAGATAGAATTATACATGTATATATTTGGTATTTGCTAGTGTTCAGGTGACTGGGAACTGCACAAATTTTAGTTGAATTTTGTGGCCGTCCATTTCTCTTCAAGATTTGTGCACGAATATGAGCTTTTGTTTCTTTGTCGGATCTGGAATCCACTAGGACACAGTACCTGAAATTTTGTAGGCTAATATGGGCATGTTCACTTTGATGCCATTTTCAACCTTACCAAATTTTAGTAAAATTGTCAAAAAAGTGGTTACATTTAGTTTGCTGTCAAATTTTGATAACTATATAAGAAATCCTGCCAAAATTTTGGTAACTATGCTAAAATTGGTAATACTCAAATTTGGTAAGGTTAAAAATGATATTAAAGTGAACATACCCTATATTTTTGGGTCGGCCCATCTCTGTTGAATTCTTGATCTCCTTTCCTTAGGGAGTCTGTTACTCTGTTCTAAAGTGAACGGATTGGTTACTTCTTCGATTTCGATTTCTATTAGCATGTTTCTCCAATTGTTAATTTAGTATAAAAAATTTTATGTAGAAGTTGGTTTAAAAAATCAAATAAATTTATTTTTCATTTTTATTAATTAATCATATAATAATTATATTTCTTGTTGCACGTGCGACTAATCAGTCACACTCATTATTAGTACATGTCTTAGGGTGTGTTTAGGGTGTGTTTGAGGAGAAGGGGATTGAGGAGATTAGGAAGATACGCAAAATGAGGTGAGCTATTAGCTCATGATTAATTGAGTATTAACTATTTTAAATTTCAAAAATGGATTAATATGATTTTTTAAAGCAACTTTTCTATAGAAAATTTTTGTAAAAAAACACAGTAGTTTGGGAAATGTGCGCGCGGAAAACGAAACAAACAAACTCACTCTCTCACCCTCTCGAACGCTGCCTTACTTCCCATAAAGAGAGAAGTCTTTCCGGAGAGGTGAAGTTGATTTGTTACCTGGTACTGCGTTTGCAATGGGTTCATTCCGATCTGCATGTTGTGTACTGTTGTGCTCGCTAGTTAATTTGACCTTTTTATTTGCTCGTGATCGAAGGATTTTAGGGCACCTAAAATCAACAGCATGCATCTTATTTTCTTGGAGACCATTTTAGGGAGGTGCATGCTACGATTTTAGGCCACAATCAGTTCATGATTCCTAATTTTTAGATGTGCTCCCTGATTTTTTTTCCCAGTTAAGAGCATGTCCATACATCAAGCAGGATAGTTTCAATCTGACTTTTATCCTAGTCATGGATAAATCACCTAAGTTCGGATCTCCGTAAGTAGTGAAAATTGTCCTATTAAGAGTCGCTTTCGCTACAATTCCGACAGGTTACGCTCTCTTAACCAAACCATTGCTTATGAGTCATCGGCTCATTACGATCACTTTCCTCTCCCACTACTTGGGAGCTCATTTTTTTTTTGGGTAGATCGAAGTATGAAACAATTACAAATGGATGATAAGTTGAAATGGAAAATATATTTCTGAATTTGATATATGGAAAAAGTAATCAAACCTTATTGTTTCCATAATTTGATTCGCAGAGCAAATTGTTTTTATTTTTACACTTGTATTGTAGTGTTTGTTAAAAAAAAAACGCATTCAGAGAGCTGGCAACTTGGTGGCTTGATGGGATTAGTGTTTGTGTAAGATTGAATTTTCGTCAGCATTTGGCTACTTGGCTGATTTTTTTGCTGCTCCAGCATTCTAGGATTGTTCGCCGAGTTTCAGGCTCAGCAGCAGTTCTCAAAAAAAAAAAAAAGCTCAGCAGCTTCACGTGCTAGTGCAGCATGATTAGGTGTTTTTTTTCTTTTTCAGATTGCAGTAGATAGCATTTACCTTTGTTATCCAATCAAGGACTATTTAGTGGATGGAAAGAGTAAATATTCCATATTTGAAGTAGATAGCTTTTGTTTTTATTAGAGAAACAATAGAACTGTGTTGCAAAACTTTGTGGCAGAAAATTGGAAATGAAAGGGAGAGTGAGAGGGTCCATGCTGCATAGACTATTGGTTAGAATGTTCTTAGGATATTCTAATTAGAGAAAATCCCTTGTATATTGTTAAATTAGTCAATGTCGTTGAGTTTTACTCATTCTTTTATATACTCTCGAATTTTAATTTTACTTTTGATCTTTTCTATATCCTTTTTGTTAGTTAACCGTTTAACAAGTAAAAAAGAGAGAATCTATTCTATACCACTGAGTTTGTCCGAGTTTAAAAATTTACCATTGACTTTGTCTCTTCCTATAATATATTGGCTACTTTACAAATTATTCTACAATACGCCATTGAACCGGGTTTTCTTTTCAAAAATACCCAAAAATATCTGTATGGACATATAACATTAACAATTGGTTTATCTCATTAGAAGTTTCAAAAAAAATATGAAAATTTTCATGTAGCCTTCTTACACAACATGGAATTTTGTATTTAAGTTTCAAGTTTTTTGCATTTCTATTTTTTTAAATATCACTTATCTGTTATATGCTATATAAAATATTTTTTGTCGGTGTATTTAATATAAATAATCTTTCATATGGTACATAAGATATTTTTGTGCTATTATATTTTGTGTAAACAAATTCTCTCTCTTATACCACAGAAAAATATTTGTTCTAAAAAATAAATATACCAAAAAAAACTTGAAAATCTTATATACAAGTTTCCATGTTTTGTAAGGAGGCTACATTTTTTTTCATATTTTTTAAAACTTATAATAAGATAAATTAATTGTTAACCTTGTATGTATCTAAGGGTATTTTGGATTTTTTTATTAAAAAATCTATCCCAATGATATATTGTAGAACAATTGAGAAAGTCACTGGTATATTTTAGAAAGAGATAATGTTAGTGAAAATCGTTGAACTGTGGTAAACTTAGTGCCATGGAGTAGATTCTCTCTTAAAAAAAATCAATTGTACCCTTGGACATGCATGGAATGTTTGAAATTTGAGAAAACTACTGATGGTGATTTGTTGCGTGAATGTAATATCCATAATAAGTTTGTTGTATGAGAAAACATTAAATGTAGAAAATTTAATATAGTATTCAAGAAAATTATGTGTAGCATTTTTTTAATGTTAAAAACAATTAGCCTTGTAGTACAATATTTCTTTTAAATAAAATATAAAACAGATGGAAAATCTGTTGTACTAGTGTAAGAAAATATGCTATATGTACATTTTTTTAATAATTAAAAAACAAATATTATTTTTATGCACATCTAAAAATAAATGTTGTCATAAATATATCGCATAACAAACTTATAAATTTAATAGTCTCGTACAACATATTTTTTACATTCAAACAATATACTCTACAAAATTTATATGCTTTTTCTGTACCTATGGACAAAATAGACCTTTTCATAGGAATTAAATGGTCAACTAACAAAAAGGGTATGAAAATGATCCATACCAAAATTCGAGGATATAAAAAACGCGAATATTAGAGAAGGACCTAATATTAAATAATTAGAAGGGGTGAGGCTTCTCGACGCCAGAGTTATTGATGCTCAGGTTTAATGTCTCAGTGTCAATGGCACTGATGGTGATGTCCTCACCATCCTTGGTAGCTAAGTCGCTGATGTGAAGGGATTAGTGCAAAAGAGATCGGTATCAAGGATCTATTTGCAAATAAAAGTTTTAAAAGGGTCAAAATGTAAATATTTTTTTCTTACAAATAGACACTCAGTCTCTTTGGTGATATGAACCTATTTGTAAGAAAAACTTTTTACATTTTAACCCTTTTTTAAAAAAATATATTTTACAAATAGATCTTTAGTGCCAATATGTTTGGCACCGACCCTCCACATCTCAGCTGCTGGGGGACAAGGATATCGGCGCTGGCGCCTAGATATTGAATCTTGATGCATGGTTACTGGCATCGCGAAAAGGGTCTATTCCTACGATAATTTTTTTTAGATCTATTTACAAAATAAGTTTTTGAAAATAGCCAAAATATAAAAAATCCAGACAATGAGTTGCCGAACAGGATGCCAAGCTTGTTCCTATACGCATGTGTCGAGTTATTTACTCTTGTGATCTGTCGAAATGTAGATGCATCTTCGTTTTTGTCAAGGAATGCATAAACAGGAAATGTGCAGACACTGACTTTTTCTCAGAGGAAAGCAACATGTGTCCATCACAACAAGTCTCTTTTCATGAGATGCATCTAATGTTCCTTACAAGTTCTAAGTATTTTATTTTCTGATTATATCAAGATTGATTTCTAAGGAGCTCCTACAGCTGCTTGAAGGGAAGAAGAGAATCATCGAGAAGAAAAGGAGAGCCCCTGATGCATAAACAATTCAATGTCTTATGCGCAAGAGCAAAATCGTTCACCTGTGTTTCGCATTTCTTTTAAATGTTTGAATGACTAACTCTTCGTTTCACGAGACAAATGCAAAAAGTTCGATGTTTCAGACGGTCAAATAAAACATTTTGATCACCCAATCCCTAGTATTATCCAGAAAACATCAGACTAGGGATCAGTTTGCAGAAGGCAGTGACAAGTCCATTGTAAGACAAGAACATTATCCGGCACAATCCCTGTAACTACCTACCCCTGTAACTACCTACCCTCCAAAACCGCACAGTCTAGCCTATCCGACGGATGGACTCATTTATGGCCCTCTTTGTTTAGGCTTATAAGCCTACTTATAAGTTGAAAAGTCTAAGTCAAAACAAACAAGCAGCTTTTTCATTTGGCTTTTTTGAAGCCATAAGCCACTCTAACACTATTAAGCCAAAAGCTAGGTTGGAGAAGCTTTTTTGGCTTATATGAGATAGATGTATGACTCCACCACTAAACTTAGGACATTAAATCCATTGGCTTATAAATCATATAAGCCAATAAGCTGACTTAAAAGTCTAGGCCAATAAGCCTAAGCCTAAACAAAGAGGGCCAATATATACCACCCCACTTATACTTTCGTTTTCATTTTGTGTAAAAAGATTAACTCAGAAGTGTTACGTTGGGAGAGACAAACCCTTATAAGTTGGTTTTACTCTTACTAAACTAGCAATATGATACTTAACATGCACACACAACTTTTATGGGTCACACATGCCGTATCCTAATTGGACCAGAATATCACATTTCCTATCGTTTTCCATATACACAAATATTGTATGATGATAAATGGTCATGCAAGTTTATACTAGAAGACTTTGAAAAAAGAACATTAATCTAGAAAGCGCACAAAAGCTAAATGGGGATGCAAATTTACGGAGAGCTCATAATGGCCGCTTGTAACCATCATTGGCTGAAACCTCAAATCACCGTGACTTCTATTCTGTAAAAGTACAACTGATAAAGATAGTTTTGTAATCTCAGACGATTAATAAAAGCTTCCTTTATAAAAAAAAAGTACTTTGGCTCTCCTCTTGACTTCTATTTTGTAAAAGAAAAATGACACTCATTTTTTCCGCCCTACTTCAATTGATATGGTAGAGCTCCTGCCTTTATCCCACATCAAGATAATCCCTCCATTTCATATTATAAGTTTTGATTTTTTTCCTAGTCGAACTTCTTTAAGTTCAATTAAATTTATAGAAAAATATAGTAACATGTTTACATAAAACAAACATATTATCAAAATATATTTAATATTATATTTAATGAAACTGATTTGGTGTTGTAGATGTTGATAAATTTTTCTAGAAACTTGGTCAAATATAAATAAATTTGACTAGGAAAAAAAGACAAAATGACTTATAATATGAAAAGGAGGGAGTATTTCCAAGCCAGATTCTTAGATACCTCACATTAACATTGCGAATCTCCTGGATTTTTATACGAATTTCAATCAATTTGCCATACTCGCACCTGATCTTGATGGCCAGATTTCCAGAAGATACATACGTTGTTTCTTCAAGTCCCAAGCTACTGGTTCCGTGTCGAAGACTCAGGTGATAATAGCTGCTGTAGTTTTCGCAGAACTTCTGGATTATCAAGGTCTTCTGATGGATTTAAAAACAAAAGGAATTGTAACTAAACTGAACAAGCAGGAAAGACATATATTGGTAGTAAGTTGGCAAAGAGGTTTCATTACCAATTTGGACGAAAGTGCGCTGAAAATCCGTCCCTAAATTCAATTCTTTCGTGGCGCTTTGGAGCCCAACCGACTGAGCAGCCTCCTTCAGGGTAAACATCATGGTGACATGCATTCGGACATCATGTAAGGGGCGGTTTGGATGGATGATGGAAGCAGTGGTGATAGCATCCTTGGCAGCCACTGCTTCTGCATCCATGTCAGTGCCACCAGAGTAGTAGTTAATGTCAACTCTGATATCCCGGAGTCCCGAAAGATGCTCGATGCCGAAATCAAAATCACCATACATGCGCAACGTCTCCCTCGCCCCGAATTCGAGGCGTAAACGGTGGAGCTCTGGCATTGCTCCAGGCGCGAACGTCAATGGCATTGTGGAATGTTGGCAGAACACATGTAGCTCGTTCAGATGTCTGAGTCCATCGCAACCAATGACTAGCCTCTCTTCAGGTGGATTCCTTAATTCTAAATGGAGAAATAGCAGGGTGGAGATGCCATTCAGAACTCGCATATCTTCCTCGTCAATATCATACATGGATAGGCATAAGTGCACAAGGCTACTAAGCATAGTTATCCACCTTGGAACCCAACAAAGGTAATTCTTTATGTCAAGCTCATGAAACTTTGGAAGAGAGCAGCCAGAGCCAAACAATGAATCCAGGATGAAGTTCTGTCCATGAGGGTAGCTGATACAGAGTGACTCAAGGCCATTTCTGCCCAACTCGGTGAGGGAACTGACCAACATTTCCCTGAACCTCACTTCTTGGTCTCCCATTTTCTCAGTAGTGCTTGTTGTTTCAACAGTAAGTCTTCGCAATCTTGTCAGCCTACCAATCTCCTCAATTAACCTCACAGAGTTACATGGGATGGAGATACTCTCCAGCTCCTGGAGAGCTTGCATTCTCCCAATCTCATCCGGCAGTTTCACCCCAGACTTCACGTGTAGGCACATGAGTTTCCCAAGTTTAACAATGGGTTCTGGCAATGTTTTGATCATGCAACGCCTGATGTTCAGTACCTCTAGATGTTGCAAGTTCCCGGTTTGCTCGGGGAGTTCAGTGATTCTGCAAGGGAGGCTCAGATACCTCAGCTGAAACATATTCACTATACATGTAATGTGGTGGTCCTCCAAACAATTGCACTCGGATAAATCCAAAATACGCAGAGCATGGAACTTGAAAAGATCAGGTGCTTTCTTAAAGGCCCTGAACATAATGAGTGAGCGGATATGGGATTGATTACTCACAAGTTTCTGCATTTCTTGATCTTCCAAATTACTAGCTTGCAAGGACAGCCGACGAATCTTCCTAGGAGAAGATTCATACCCTTTATCATCAATCGCGATAACAAAGTTGATTTGTGCTGATAGAGATCTGATAAGGTCAAGCACTAAATCATGAACTCGACAACCATATATGTTACCTTTGTACTGAACACCCACTGCTTGGATCATGTTTCTATTGATAAGATCGTAAAAGTAGCTCTCTGCAACTTGATCTGGTCTTTTACCACGCACTTTTCTAATAAACCCTTCCGCAACCCATTTCCACACCAATTGTTTTCTTACAATCAGGTCATCCTCCGGGAATATACTTAGATATAAGAAGCAGGTTTTCAAATCATGAGGCAGGTCATAAAAACTAAGCATCAAAATCCTTCTGAATCCTTCCAAAGTATGATTTTTGCCAAGTTCAGAGCCAATAGAATTATGCACTGCCTCCCACTCATCCTTCCTATCATACTTACTAGCCAACAAACCAGCTATAATAAGTATAGCCAGTGGCAAACCACCACATTTTTTCAGTATTGCATTCGAAACTTCTTTCAGATGTTGAGGAACACCACACCCAGAAGGGAAAATTTTTTTAACAAACAGCTTGCTAGAGTCTTGATGATTAAGTGGTTTGATGGTGTAAACATATTCCTGGAGATTAGCAGAACATGATTTAGCTACATCCATGATGCGCGTTGTTGTAATTATTCTGCTGCGAAGATTATTATCAGGAAATGCAGACTTCACAATCTCCCATGCTGATGTGCTCCAAATATCATCAATAACGATCAGGTACCTGTACAGATTTTGGTGACATTTTATCAAGCGTTAGGTAGAACTTAGCAGAATTGAGAGATATATCAGCAGTTACAAGGTGCCAATGGTGTTTCTGAAATATTAAAAACTATATTATTATTCTTATGATATAAACATCACAACCTATTTGCATAAATTTGTGAACAGTTTATAAGAACTGTTTTTATTACATGTATATATTTTTACTAAAATAATACTGCATCTGTGTGTGTACTTGTTTTATGTAGGTCTGATTTTCTCATGACATATCTGAATGGCATACAAAATGTCCCAAGGTTTACCGAAACTTGTATATGAGGGGAAGCCCTGACCAAATTCTCTAAGGTGACTTAAGACGCAAAATTGTTATTGATGCATCTGTTTGAAATTGGGAATAAGCAGTATGCAGACAACACAAAAAAATATAGCAGTCCTTCTACACAAAATAAAGCACACATTGCCCTCCCAAACAGCTAACTGAACACAATGCCTTGTCTTTTGCATCAATTGGGGCTTCCATGGAGCTTTAAAACAAATACAATGGTCATAGTGAACTTTTTTTGGCCGGGCTGTCATAGTGAACTTAACAATGTAATTGCTAAAAACTCAAGTCAATCTCCTTCACATGACTCCGCAGATGCCATCGTTTTCACTAGACGCCTTACTCTAAAAGTATAGGGCCTATACTTAACTGGAATACAAATAAGCTCTGTACCTAATATTCCATGGCACATGACAACTAGCTGTGTACGTTTCCGTTGAAAACCATATTTCATATTGCTTTAGATAAGGCGCAAAACCAAGTCATTTTCAAAAACTGTTCAAAGTTCACTCCTAATTTCCTGTTATCATCTCTTGTAGGGACTTTAATATTTGATTTATTGTCAATAGCTATTTCACAGTATCCCCATGTCACAATGTCACTTGCTTATAAATAAAAACTACAATCCAGTTGAATCTACGGAAAAAAAAATTTAAAGATCGAAAGAAGAAACAAGAGTATAAAAATACGAAACTACAAAATGGCATGGTTAACACTAATCCAATAGGTCATTTAAAAAAGAAGGAAAATTAAGTATTGATAAGGTGAAATTACATAGACCAGACAGATCTAATATGTCTCAGACATGTCCAAAGATTAAGGCACAAATGAAGATTTTAAGGACTCTTCTACCATGTAAGGGATGTATACACATATGTGTATTGTGTATAGTTCACATTTAATATCTCTCTCTGTTTGTCTTGACTTGGACTTTTTTACAGAATGTTAACACCTGATACTTTTAAAAATTGCAGTTTTTTTTCAATAATTTTATTATTATCTTGCAATTATGAAACAATAAAGTTCAGTTTTAATACCTCTTATCTTTTAGGAACTCCCGAAGCTTGTCAATGAGTCGCTGTTCATCAAAGCACATGGGGCTACCATTCCCCAGTATTTGAGATAGTAGATCCATTAAGATCTTCCTCATGTCTGGTTTCTGGGACATAGACACAAAAGCCTTACAATCAAATTGGCCATTGATTTCCTTATAGACTTGATTGGCAAGTGTTGTCTTGCCCAGACCTCCACATCCCACAATGGACACTACTTTGAGTTGCTGTCTTGATGGGCCACTATCAGCTTCATAAGTTAGCAACTTGATTATACAATCCCTTGGACCCTTGATTCCTACAAGCTCATCTAAACCAGAATAGAGTGCTGGCAACCGGGAATCAACAAGCAATCACTGGTTGTGGTTCCAGATGTGGACCCATCAACCTCATATCTTCTTCGCCGCTCGTTTGCTTCAACGACACGCTCTTTTAGTTCAAGAAACACCGCCGAAAATTTATGGTGACAACGGAGCTTCTTGAGCTTGTGGATTTTCTTACTCATAAACCCCTTAATTCCAGCAGACTCATCACTATAGTGCTCAATGCGCACCATGAAAGCATCAATGGAGTCCTCAATGTCATATGCCAGCTCTCTCAACTCACTCACCCAGGCCTTCAATTGAACATCAAGCTCGTCCTGCATTGCATGTTTCTGCAGCACAGCCTCCATGCTGGGTAGCTCCCTTTGCAGGAACATCACATCCTTTTCCACATTTTTGTGCTTTGTATACTCTTTGTCCAGCAAGGTGGAGAGCTTCCCAAGCAGAGAGTTCATCACCCCCGCTGAAGCTGAAACCGTTGCTCCCACCATCATCTAGCTGTTTAATCACTCACCATGTAAGGGGAATTCTATTCATGTTGAGTTTTTTGCAAAATATTCAGAATAATTGCTAACTCAATCCAAAATGCGAAAACAGTAATAGTGGACATCCATCATGTATGTGAACAAAAAGAAAATGATGAACAACATTTTCACAAGACCTCAAGGTGAAGCAAACTAAGTAGCTTCCTATAATCCTACTTGATTGAGTACACAGAGTCTTTAAGTTTCAGATCACAAGGAGAATAACGTTTGAACATGTCTACTTTCTAGCTCACATAAGCTAGAAAATGTCGGAAACATACTAGGACCTGCTTGGAAGCTTTTCTTTTCTTTTCTTTTTATTTTGGCCCAAAACCAGTGTAAGATACACAGAGAGTATTTTACTGGTTAACTGAACTCTCATTCCTCCTCCCAATTGTTGCCAAACAGGCTGTAAAGGTTAGGTCCCATCACTTGGTTCAAAGAAAAACATTAGGTCCCTCCCCTCAAGTTTAGCTAATAGCTTGACAGGTTAATATACCACAACTATAGTTTGTTTGTGCACTTGCACATCTGAATGCCATCTTCGAAAATGGCATATAACAAAATATTTCATACATGACTTCACACACCAGGGATCAATACTTATACCTACAATATTGCAAGCACACAAGTACCCTTTTAATACTATTTTATAGTGAGGTTGGAAATTTGCTTCTGACATCCGTCACTTTGTGTTTATTAAGTGGACTTGCTTACAGGTGTGTGCATATAGAACAGTGGGTAGTGGCAGGGTTCGACTTACCGACTGTAACCGCGCGGTTACCACGGTTACCGGGCTTACCGCGGGGTACGGTAATATAAATACCACGGTAACCTCCTTAAATTGAAATAAATTTAAAATATAATTTGAATTTTTGATAAATTTTGCACGGTTTTGTACGGTTTTTCACGGTTACCGTGGTTACTGCGCGGTAACCGTGCTTACCGCTGGGTCGCGGTAACCCCGGCCCCGGTGGTTTGGGAAACCCCGTAGTGGTGGCTATGCATCTTTATAATAAAAATAAGAACAAATTTCAGAAAACATTGTGTTTTTTGGTGAAGTTGTAAATAACCACAGGTTTTATAACATGACACAACCTCAGGTATCAGTGGCAGATCTAGAATTTTTTTTAGGCATGGGCAAACCTAACGATAGATAACAAATTAACAAGTAAACAAAAATACATATAGCATTTTATCATGAATAAGAAGCGAAATTAGGCCGCTGGCTAATAACCAAGTATGATAATTAGTGCTAATCTAATGGTGTATGTGAAGCTAGGCTAATGGCTAAACGCTATATTTAGCTCTAATGCATGGATGCATGTGGCGGAGCCTAGGCGCCTGCCTGTGCTGGCCGGGCCTTGGCTCCGCCGCTGTCAGGTATTATGATTTTAAAGTTTCACAAAATATCACCCTTATGCACTTTAAGCGTGAATTTACTTAAAGTTCTAAACCATAGATATGCTGGAATTTATCAAAATTCCAATAAAGGTTGGGTTTTAGAAAACAATGAGACCATAAATATGTCATATGTGGTTATGTGCCACTCGTCATTAATACCCGTGGTTTTTCATAACTTTGTCCCATTTCTGAAATTTACTCCAAAAATAATACCTGCTCCGTTTCACAATGTAAGACTTTCTAACATTGCCTACATTAATTTAGATACTAATAAATCTAAACACATACATTATAAAACGGAGTGAGTAATAATAATAATAGTAATAGTAATAAGAATAAGTAATAACTGCTATTAGCAACACCAAACACGGCGATAAGCAAGAAAACAAAGTGAAGTGCAGGATGAAAAACTCACGAATTTCTCGGGACCCCTCGAAACCACCGTGCCCTCCTCCGCTAAATCGGGGGCACACACAGCCCCTCGAAACCGTGGCGCTGGCGCGGATCAACGCCGCCTTCTCGGAGCGAGCGATGGGGCCGATTCGATCCAAAAGAAAAAGAAAAAAAGAAAAAAAAACAGAATCCAGAGAGATACCTGTATACACCGGCCGCCGGCGGCTGTACGGCTAGCTGCAGGTGGCCGGGGCTCCGTCGCGCGCCCAACACCGGCCGGCTGCCGCCGGAGCCCAAGAACTCGATCGGCGCCGCGGTTGCTGGGGAATTGGATGGACACCGGAAGTGGCTGACGAGTGACATGAGTGAGCGAGCGAGATGGAGTATAAAACTAGAGAGCACTAGAGCAGGGGACGCCGGACTTCACGACTTCAGGGGACAAAGTCTTCGTTTTTAATTCAGTAATAATTGCGTCCCATAATGATTGCACATTCAAAATTTGTCCAAAAAAAATCATATATACTCGCCCTAAATATAAGCATTTTTAGCATAGTGACAAGTCAAACATTTTAAACTTTAAGTATTAATAGCAAAAATATAAAAAAGATAAATCATGTAAAATTGATATTTCTAAATTTATCATTAAACAAACTATCATAATATATAACTTTTTTTTATTAGAACATCGATATGGTTAATCAAAGTAGCATCTCGGAGACCGTGCCAGAGTAAAAAAAAATGCTTATATTTTGAGATGGAGGGAATACTTATATAGTTCATCCTCATTAAGTGCAGTTAATGTCATTTCTCTCTTATCTCATTAAGCCACATCACCTCAATTATTTATAGCCTTTGAATGATAAATCTATGGTTCAAATTATCTCTTATTTCTTTTCTGATAACACCATGCACTCTTAATTATTTTTATTTTCAAAATTCATAAGTATTAATTTGTTTTAGTTTTAATAATCGCAGTAACGCAGCGGGATATTCATCTAGTTTACGATAACATGGAACACAACAAACAAATAGAATGTGCACTCCAATCTTTCTTTTTAATTAAGTTTACATATGAAAAACATTCCTTTCAAATGTACAGCGGTGTAATTATTAGGGTTAGTGTGCTAAATTGCGTTTGCGGTTAATTTGTCTAGAAATGCAATTACTATATGATGGAAGTAATATTTCAGAAAACCTATGTTTTGTGATTAAATTCGTAAAACCATTATGTTGCATGGCGTGTGACATCATTAGGTATTATAGTTTTAAAGATGCACAGAACTTGACACTTATTTTGAGTATGAATTTACTTAACATTAAAAAACATAAGTATATATGAGAGTTTTCATAATTAAGTTCTTCACTAAGATTGATAGTTTAAATTTGTATTGTTTTCAAAATTCTATTTGATATACTGAAATGATACCTGCGATTATGTGCCACACGTTACAATATTTTTCATACTTTAATCATGGAGCTTAGGATTTTCTAAACTTTGCTCTTTTTGTTTGCCTCGTTAACGTTTAGACGACTCCTCGGTCTCACTGTCTCCCTGATTATCCACGAACCAAGATAGTGATGAAAAGCAGACCCCCAACGATTACCTCTAGCCCCAAATGTGTGTTGTTTAAACTAAAAATGGAGAGCTCATTTGGAAACAAATTAGTGGTGTTTGAAACTCACGAAGATGAAGATTAAGTTAGCGCACTTAAAACGAAAAGCTATTAGTATATGATTAATTAAGTTTTAATTATTCTAAAACCTATTTTCAGACGCGAATCTTTTGGCCGAATTATTCTCACTGGCATTGTAGGACAACTCTTAGTTACTCCCTCCATTTATATTTGGGGCAATTGCTTCTTTGACTCTGTTCTGAAGCATAACTACTAATTTGACCATACTTTTTAAAATTTGCTTGTTTGACCCTACTTTTTAAAATTTGAGTTGCCATCTGACCGTGGATTCATAAAACAGTTAGGGTTTCATTTAGAAAATAGAAAAAAAAAAGTTTTTTATGAGCCACAGTTGACCAAAATACCCTTTGTACACATCAATATTGTTCCCTTATCCTCTCCCTCTCTTCTCTCTCACCAGAGCTTGAAATCCTTATCCTCTGCCTCTCCTCTCTCTCACCAGACCTTGAGAGGAACTTCCTCCCGCCACCCTCCTCGTGCAATGACAGCCACGGGGCGATGGCATGGGAGGGATGGAAGTGGCTAGATGAAGAGGAGGAGGAGGAGCGACGGCTCACCGAGGCGGAGGAGCGACAGCGGCGGCGACATGGGAGGGATGGTGGTGGCTCGACGAAGAGGAGGAGCGGCGGTGGCTTGACGAGGAGAAGGGCCGGCGGCGGCTCGACGAGGCGGAGGAGTGACAGCGGCGTCTCGACGATGAGGAGGAGGGGCGAAGGCGGCAGGGTGGATCCGGCGGAGACTCGGTGATGAGACGACGGATCCGGTGGCGCTGAGGCATGCGCGCAGTGCCGAGACACGCGTGCGATGGATCTTGCTCCGACGGTTCGGCGAAGGCGGCGTGGCGGTGGTGGACTTTAGTGGGGAGACAGCGGTTCTGTGGGGAGGGAGGGAGCACCGGCGGCGGCGGCGCATGGTGGCTCGCGGAGGGTCGGAGCAGCAGAGCCGGTGGGCGGAGTGAGGAGTGGTGGCGGCAGCTGCTCCGCACGGATGGGCTCAGGTGATCATCGTCAGCTGCGCGGTGTCCTGCCACTTGACATGTTTTTTTTTGCCTATTTTTGTTTTTGGTAGACATAAATTTGTGCCATGTATTTGTGTTTGAGGCAATTTAATATATACTAATAAGTGCACAAAACTGCATTGAATAAAATACTTTGAGAAATTGGGTTAAATTCATAAGGGTACAAATGGAATATTTGTCTTGAGTTAACAACATCATGTTGCCTTCACGGAATAGGGCCAAGTCTTATCTTCGTTTCTAAAAAAGGATCAAATGAGCAAACTCGAAAAAACAGGGGCCAAATTAGCCGTTAGTCTTTAAAATAGAGTAAAAAACGCAATTGTCCCCTTATTTATATGATAGTGTGCCTCCTTGACTTGACTTGGTGCCGTGGTGCACAAGAAGAAAAAGAAACGGGTGTTGCAAATATTTGGCCATATGCATTGTTAATTAACCATATCATTGCAGTGGAAGATTCGAACCTATAGCTATGAAAAAGGTGAGTTTGGTGGAGGAGCAGGACACGGCAAAAGAGGAAGAAGGTTGACTGTTGACAAGTATACTCCGGTCTTAAACTTGAAGGCACATAGATGATAAGATGATAGCCGATAGGCACTAACATTAGGCTTAAATTTCTTTCCCCTGAAGTTTATCGGAGATGGGCAACCTCCTCGATCCTTGCATCCAGAGGTGAAGGGCTCTTTGAATTGAAGGTTTGAGAAAATGTAGGAATAGGAAAAACGTAGAATTTCGATAGGAATATAAGTATAAAACGGAGGATTGCAAAACGTAGGAAAAATACAGGAATTACCGTTTGATTGAACCGCAGGAAAAACGCAGGAATTGGATGAGAGAGATAGTCTTAAAGAAAAATTACCAAGAGGTTGAAGCTCTTGCTAAATTTTCTCTAAAATTTCTATAGGATTGTCCATTCCATAGGAATTTCAAAGGATTGGATATGATTCAATCCTTTGTTTCAAAGGGCTTTATAGAAAATTTTCCTATAGGATTGAAATCCACCAAAATTCCTATGAATTTCCTTTGAATCAAAGGGGCCGAAAATGGTAGCAGAAGTTCCTAACCTACTGACAGTCATTTTTGGTATTCTACTAATTAACGAAGTGAGTGTAGTTTAACAGCTAGATTACTTATGGTGGAATCAATTCATCCAAGTTCAAGTTCTAAATTTAACACGGGTGTTTATATTTACTGCTAATTATTTTTAATGATAAATAACGTACCCGTGAACAGTGAGGTGTCTGTGGTGACTTTATCAATCTCAAGATATGTCGGTCTAGTTTTCCGGATGTGGTCATAGAGGTAGAATGTGCTTGGGTGCGAGATGAGTGTGCATTTATTGTGAGTGTCTACGTTTATACTTTTTTTAAAAAAAATGTTATACTAATTAAACCATGTGGAAACAATAACTGACAAACACAAAAAACAAAATAGTGAAATATGCGAAATGGAATGATTTTGATGTTGTACCAACTGCTTTTGTCGTATTTTTTATAGAAATTATCGGTTTTACAATAATATAATTAACCGTATTTCTAAATACCATATAAATAATATATATGATCCATATATCTATTTTAGCGGTAGATTAGAAATCCATAAATCCTTAATTTGGGTAATGTCAATGATATACTTATAAACATGTGCTAAATAAATACTAAATAAATCCCCTCACTTAAAAGTAAGAAATAGTTCATCGGGTGATTAAAATGTTTGATTTGTATCCTAACTAGCCCCTCAAAGTCTATTTAGACAAAGGGCAACTTAGACTATCTCCAACAATACTGCCCTTAACAGGAGACCCATTGGACGTTATGCGTCACGCTGCGGCAAAAGGTCATGCACCTATTTCTTGCCTTCTCCAACAGGGAACGCAAAAGAAAACCCTGCAATGCAGATAGTTTCCTTCGCGGGCTTGCGATGAAGTTTCGGTCGAGGAGAGAGGACGCTCATATTTGGGTTCCGCCTCGCCTGGCACGCAAAATAGGTCCTTTGTATGGTAGCCTGTTGGACCATGTTTTTTCCTGCTACAGTAGCCCCTGGAGCACGTATTTTGGGTTTGGGTACTGCTATGCCTAGCCTAGCCTGTTGGAGATAGTCTTAGGCCCTGTTTAGGGGAGCTTGTCCCAGCTGCTTCTGCTAGAAACTGCCTCAAACAGTCCACAGTTTAGATTTTGAAAAATGAACTAAGAAGCCAGAAGCTGGAGAAGCTAGGTTTCAGAGCTTTTCCAGATTCTCAGAAGCTGGCTGCCAAACAGCTGCTTCTCAGAATCTAAAACTCCCCCAAACAGGTCCTTAGGGGCTTAAAATAGAGCATCTCCCAAGGGAGGAAAGCTAACTCAACCAAACACAAAGTCAACACAAAGACATTTGAAGCTGCGAAGTTGAGTGGATGACCACAACACAACTAGCTACAAGTTCTCAATTAAAGGATGTGATGAAATAGTTGGTTAGGTCTATATCACTAATGCAATGCCAAAATAACAATGCTTTTTCTTACTAAGATAATCGAAAGTGCATGCAAGCCCCCACTATTTGATTTGGACAATTAATGACAACACAACTAGAATTATCTAATGCTTTATTTTGTCCAATTGTTAGCACGAAAATAAGTATCCAGGCATGTCTTCTTGGTAAACCATTTTACTCTTTATCTTTATAGAGTTAGGATATGCTATACTATTAAAAGGGATGCCACATATATATAATTGAGTTTGACACTAGTGCTCAATGACTAATTTTCTTAAAGTGCCATTGCTTTTCTGGTCGGAATACCCAACAATCTTGTCGGAGTATCTATCATTCGGAATTTCCTCTTCTTTTTTTAAGGGCCAACCCAACTCTCTGCTGTGAGCTTTCAAGAAATATTGGAATATCCAATGTTTTGGATTGTCTGCAATTCTGGCAAATTGAAGTTTTCCCCTTGCTTTTAACTTTTATCGGAAACTTACCACATTGAGTTCAGAATGTTCATCATCCCGGAATATCCGAAACGCAAGCTAACTCGATCTTACCTAGAAGTTGGAATATCCAATCAATCTGGAATGTTTGATATTGTGATGAACTAAGTGTTGGTTACTCCCTCCCTCCCAAACTATATGGAATTTTGGGTGGGTGTGATCTAAAATATAAGGGATTTTAGGTGGATGTGACATATCCTAAAAACATAAACATAGATGGAGGGAGTACAAATGTACAATAACGTCTGCATAGAATGTTTGATGAACTCATGTGCTAGCCCAGCACCCCCCCCCACACCCACCCACCCACCCAAGCACACAACACAAACCCCACCCTAACCCAATCGCCGGCCGCCGCCGTAATCGCAATTTTGCCATCTTGAGGTCCACATCATCCCCTTCTCCTCTCCGCCGCCGCCGATCTGTGACCGCAACATCACAATCGCGTCGGTTTCTTATTTCGTTTCTCGATGCCCAAATCCCTCCAATCCCACATAGCAGCAGTTAAATTGCATCGATTTTATTTCGTTTCTCATTCTTACTGCCCAATATTGCGCATCACAACTGCACCAAGTTTGTCCATTATTACTCGCCTAATGTTTCCTGATTTGTTTTTTTCTCCCCTCCTCAACGGCTGAATTTTGTTCAGGTAAAAGGGATCATTTTTTTTTACAGGCTACAACAGCATGGTTATTGGGGGAACTGCAACATCACTGGTGAGACTGAAAACAAAAGAAACAAGCTTAACTGAATTTGTTCAGAAAAAATCATCAAAGCTAACCGAAATTTATTCAGATAGAAGGGATTGTTTTGTGATTTGAGATTGCAGGAGACACATCAACGTCAAAGATGGGAGATATTTCAGAGCACACAATCTTTTCGTCCAAGACTAGACCACATGATTTTGGAAATTGGTAGCCACAATGTTATAGAGAAAGTGAACTATGAATTTAAAGATATAAAGTTGTCCATTTCAATCTTCAAGCTGATCTGGTAAACAAAACGGGGAAAATATGTGGTGTAAACCACATATGAAGTGGAAACTTAGAAACTACCGTTGGATCAAAAAATGAACATCGGAGATTTGTTCATATCACCAGTAAAATTTTTACTCATGGGTGTATTTGCAAGTAAAACTTTTACTTATGATGACGTAAACGAATCTCGAAAGTCTATTTTTCGATCTAATGGTAGTTTCTATGTTTCCACTATATACCACCATATATTTTCCAAACTAAACGCGCTCAGTTAAAATAAAATGATTTCTATTCAACACCTGGGTGGATAGATTGAATTGCAGGCACAACAAGTCCAAGTCTCCATGAGATGGGTTCACTTGACTTGACTTCATAATAAGTTTGATAGCCTGGGAGCCCAGTAGTGGATTATCTTCTCTTCCACACAACTCTTCTTGATTATCTTCTTTCCTAGCTGTTGATATTGTCCTTCCTGTCAAGAAACCGAGGCAATTCATGGCGGGTGCACTGGTGAGCGCCTCTACAGGAGTCATGGAGTCTCTCCTCGGCAAGCTATCCAGTATGCTGGAAAAAGAGTATGCCAAGAAGAAAACAGTAGAGAAGGATGTGCTGTTCCTGCGAAACGAGCTGAGCAGCATGAACACCGTGATGCAGAAGTACGCGATGTTGAGTGAGCCCCACTTGCAAGTGAAGGCTTGGATGAAAGAGGTAAGGGAGCTGGCCTACGACATCGAGGACACCATTGACGCTTTCATGGCTCGGAGTGAAAAATCCAATGAGCCTACAGGTATCAGAGGATTTATCATCAACAATATCCTGAAACTGAGAGAGCTGCTCTCAAGCTGTACTATTTCTCAAGAGATTGAAAAACTCAAGAACCAAGTTCTCGAGGTGAACGATCGTAGAAAAAGGTATAAGCTTGATGTATCTGTGTCCATGGGTACCGGCTGTGAATCCATTGACCCTCGCCTGCCAGCGTTTTATTCCGGAGAGACGCTCCGGTGCCCTCTACTTGCAGTATTCTACTCCAAGTAGAATTAATCTCGACCGTTTATTTTAAAGGGTAAATTAGTAAAGTGCTAAAACCGAATAGGGGTAAATCTGACACTTAATTTTTTTCTCATTTGTGCGTCCTATGGTCAAGCGTCGCTCGATCCCTCTCCATCGAAGAGCAGAGTCGCTCTCCATCAAAAAGGAGAGCGCAGGGAAAGAAAAAGAAAAGCAGATCGCGAGGTCCGGCCACCGCCGGCGCTTGTGCATCGCGTTCCATAGATGTTTCTTGCTGTAGGTATTTGGTTTCCATTCAGCTTGATTGTTTCATGTGAAATTTAAATATATTAGTTATATATCTGAATATTACACACGATGGACAAATCGAAACACTCCAATCCAGCAATGACAGATACAAGGCAACGGAAGAATAATCCGGTATGTTTTTTACGTAGACTTTACAATTGCAATTACAACAAGTAATATACATTGAACCACGTACAAAAACGATGATATATACAGATAGGCACTTTCAAAACCACAAGCTGTTAATAAGCTATAGTTTTGAAAAAAAAACATGGCCATCAGTAACAAGCCAAAGCCACCCAAAGCCATCTTGAGATAATGAATTCACAGGAATTACAGGACATAGCACACCAGGAATCTCTCAAGCGTTGATTGACGTAGTGATCATTAGCTTGTCCACCTTGTCATGCTCAGCCATTCTGAACAAGCTCACTTGCTCCGGATTCAGTTTACTGGCATTCAACTTGAATCCCTTCTTCTAGGAGGAAAAATTATGACCAAGAACTGCAGAACTTAAGTAGACAAGCAGAAAAACTATTCGAGAACTAGAGGCCAACAAAAAAGAAGATTCAGTGCAGATGTTCGAGCTGCAAACCTACAAGCAGCAAGAAAAACAAATCAAATCTGACTTGCAAAGCAGAAAAAGAGTCTTCTCATGTCAGCTAATCCGTTGGAGAGCAGCGCTATAGCCAGCGAGAGGAGTCTTGGATGATGATTCGGAGGTCGAGAGATTGGTGGTCATTGGCTCTGGAGGCTGCGGGTTCCGCTTGGGAGGCGATGGATTGGGGGCTCGCCCTCGCGGCTGTGGGATCAACGGCGGGCGGAGATGGACAGGGCTGGAGCCGAGCGTGGGGGAGGAGGCCGACGACGAGGAAGGGGATAGCGAGGTGGACGAGGTCTTGGCGGCGGCCGGTGGCACGGTGCTGGGTCGGAGGCGGAGATCCGGGAGGCGAACTCGTCGGAAGGTGGGCCGACGCGGGGGAGCGGCAGAGAGGGCGCAGCTCTGGCGATCCCAGACGGAGATGCGAGCTCGTCGAGGGCGGCTGAGGCAGCCAGTGCGACGGAGGCGAGGAAGTAGGAGGCGTCGAGGGCGGTGGAGCAGGCGAGGTCGTCAAGGTGGTGATGGGAGCCGCAGGGTTCTCTCCGCATCGGCTCCAGATGCGCGATTCGGGAAGGACGAAAATATCCCTCCGCAGATAATTTTTCCTGGATAAAAGTACCCCTCCACGATTCTACTACCACTAAGTGTGGTGGTAGTAGAAATAGATCTGAACCATTGGATCAAATAAGATCAACGGTTCAGATTTTTTTCTACTCTAGGTAGAAGACACCGGAGTGAGACTCTTTATTCCGAGGTAGGTGGACTTGTTGGGATTGATGGGCCGAGGGACAAAATTATAAAGTTGCTAAGGGAGAATGCAGCTGATGAAGATTGTGGATTTGTTAATTGACTTAAGATGGTGTCTATCGCAGGGTTTGGAGGTTTGGGGAAAACTACTCTTGCCAAACAAGTTTATCAGAAAATCAAATGGCAGTTTGATTGTGCTGCTTTCGTGTTTGTATCTCAAATGCCAGACATGAAGAGGATTCTTTTGGATTTGCTTTCTGGACTTGGGGCTTCTGGTAATAGGGATGATGAGAGGCAACTCATTGACAAGATCAGAGAATTTCTCCATGACAAGAGGTTTGTGTTATTTCTACTACCTTTCTGTTATTTCTTCCTGCTATTTCGTATCCGGACTTATTGTATGAACTTGGGCCATAGGTATTTAATTGTCATTGATGATATCTGGAGCTTATCAGCTTGGGAAATCTTGAAGTGTGTATTGCCTGAGAATAATTCTGGCAGTAGAATAATTACAACTACACGTATTCTTGATATAGCGGCGTTATGTTGCTCTACCTTCAAAGGCAGTATTTACCGCCTGGAACCATTAAGTGAAAGTGACTCCAGAAGGTTGTTTTGTAAAAGAATTTTCCATGGTGAGCACTCCTGTCCATCACATCTAGTAGAACTTTCAAAAGCAATCTATCTATCTATTATCTCTTATCTATCTATCTATTATCTACTACATACTAAAAGTCCATTAATCTCCCTACAAATACTCCTAAGCCGCCATGTGGCGTTCCTACAAACGCTCTTAAGCCGCCACATGGTATTTTCCAATCTAACCGTTGATTTTCACTTAAATTGGTGGGCCCGTTATTTTAGACCATTAGATTAGATCTATTTAAAAAGTCATTGCTACACCCTTACTCCCTCCGGTTTCATTTTAATTGACGCTTTGGACAATGACACACTATATACCTTTGACCTTATTTTTCTATTATAATATATACAATAAATAAATAAATGCATGTTTACTTTTATTATAGTGTTTTGAAAGACAAATCTATATATGTTTTTCTAGTTTCTTTAAACTAAATATTTTTAAAGTTATTGATGGTGAAAGCTATAAAAGTTTAACCTTAACTTTGTCCAAAACGTCAATTAATATAGAACCAGAGGGAGTAACATATAAGCTTTATACATGAGAATTTTTACGAGAACAATTAACTTATATTTCGATCGGATATATAAACCCTTAAGTACTGTTGGCTTAAAAAGAACAAACAAACATACGTGCAGCTATAAAGCCAAAAAAGAGTACTACACTGTACGTTGAAACCGTATATACCGGAAAGTGCACACGAGTGGAACCGTCTATACCAGAAAATCTACGTACGAGCACATAATTGAAAAGAAAACAAAAACTTTAGGTACTGATTATTTAAAATTTAAAAGAACATACGTACGTACGATAAAAAAAACTATTAAAAAGGTACGGTTCACTAGAAAAAAAAATGTACGTATGCGATGCGTTAGTAGACAAAAATAGATAGTTTTTTAAAATAGTATTTTCTATAGTAGAAAAACAAAACTTATTACTCTACAAATATGGTAAAAAACGTACAATAAAAAAAATAATATATGTTTTCAGCTGCGCGGGCATTCTTCTTATTGGTGAGGCTTTAAAAAGTCGATCTTTTATTTATGCATGCAAGTGAAGTGGTACTGGATGAAATAATATATAGTCACTTTCTTTTTATAGTTTTTCATATCCGTTTAAATGACATACAAAGGATAGTAAATAGAACTTAGAAGAATATACATTTTACGAGTGAAGTAGATAACATACACTTAAATTCTAATTGTGATTTTTATCATAAATAACACAATGGTCCAAAATAGGTAAAAAATTGAACGTACGAATTAAAAGTTAAAAATTATGACAAATTAAAATATATTGTTACAAATAAATATATAATTTAGAAGGTTGTGGTTATTTATAAATTATTGTTGTAAATATTTTCATAAAGAGAAAAAGGGAGAAAAAGTAATCAAGAGGATAAACTTTCAACAAACGCTTCTAATCCGCCACATAGTACTCTATAATTGCTCATAGACCGACATATAGCACTCTAATAAATCATAGAAATTATATAAAAAAAAGCAAATCTACTAATTAATCGGTTTTCATTTAATCTGGTGGACCCATTATTTTCAACTATTAGATCTATCTTAGAAACTAGTTATTATATTTATCTGTAAAAAGGCCCACATCTTAATGCCTATACATGCACAGGTTTGTAGGTATTCCTTCTTAAGTACCTACGTAGAGTACGTACGCAACTATTTCTATGTACAGTACATACACATGCCGGGTCCCACATCCTTATTTTTCTCTTATCATCATTTAGATTAGATGGAAAATCAAACTAATAATTTAAATTAATATTAACTATACTTTAAGTTGTAAAAATATATGCTATTTCGAGTTGTATTCAAATTAAGCGCATGTCATTGAAACACCCATAAAAATATAAATAAATAAAAAGCATAGTTTATGTGATTGTTAAATTAAAATTACATTTTCCAAAATAAAAACAACTTCAAGTGTGTGTAGAATTTGAAAAATTACTCACTCTCTATTGTAAAAAATACTGATATGGGAAAAGGATGTTACTAAATTTATCATAAATATATTTTTACATATTATGTTTACTCTTTTCATACATTATTAGAAAATTGAAGTTTAAATATATTCATTTAACACCATGTCAATATCCTTTTCCTCCTACATAGCCTTCGTTCGATCTAGCTCATTGACGTAGCTTATCTAGGGCACACGAAAAGACACAAGTCATTAGCACAAGATCAATTGAGTATTAAATATTACAAGCTTCAAAATGGGTTTATTTGTATTTTTAGAAAAAAAATCTATAATAATAAATATTTTGTAAAATACGCACCATTTAGCAATTTGGTAAACGTGGTCATGATAAATAACGAAGTAGCCACTCTGATAAGCACTTCAGAACTTAACCATAAATTTATTACCTATGCACTAAAACTAAATATGTAGTACATAATATACTTTGTGAATCAAGAATAGTATAATATATCAATCGTATGTCTCCGATAAATCCTATAGTATGTAATAAGTTCTATATACAAACCAGTGTCACAATCGTCAAGTTATATTGTTTATGATACATACATGCACAATTCACTTAATAATTAGGATGATACTAAGTGGGAACCCATTAACAAAAAGATGATGGATATATAGAGGATGCCACAAAATCACAACAACCAATAGTTGACTGCAAGTTGATTGTGAGTATGAGCAATAGCGTTCCTATACTTCTACAAATACTTGTAAAATGTCATGTGATGCTCTAATAAATAGGAGGAAATTTTAGAAAAAATATAAGGGAAAAACAAAACATCTAGCCATCGATTTGCACTTAAACTGGTGAATCCATTATCTTCAACCATTAAATTAGATTTATTCAGATAAGCCCTCGCTCCTTAAAACTAGCTAATCTCTCTCTATGCACGTACATATACAATAGATGTCAAAAATAACGAAGAAGTGTGTGTATATGGTCCACCCCATCTTGTAGTTTTCTATTTCTTTCTTTGTGGCCCTAATGTTTTCCTCAAATTATGCATATATGTAGCGACCAATCTTTGCGAGGTTCACGAAGAAGCCACGCTGCCATGTCGCCGCTTATTGCCACCCTCGCCAATTTTCTTGAAAGTATTTTTTTTGACTAGCAATGTGAAAGGCAACTATACGCGGTCATATAAACGTGTGCACACCCACACTATGAATACACATATGAACACCCTACCTCCTTTGAGAGAAAAATATTTGTCAAAAAAAACATGAAAAAGAATGAACATACGAGAGACTACCATTCGAAAAAAACTTATGTACATATGTACAATCAAAAATGTCATATGGAATCATATTTTATCCTTTTTAATTATGTCATTCTCATATAAATTGTGTTAACAATTAGTAAAAATAATTTTGATAATATAGAGTATTTCCTTGTACATTACCCATGAACATGCATAGGTGAATTAGATGTATAATAAAAGAAAAAACATCAAAACTCATATTATGTTTGCAAAGGATGATGATGGTAAGTTTACATATAACCAAAACAAAGTGATTTTTGTTTGAATATGATAGACACTATCATTTACTATATCAAATTATATGGTCTATTTCACAATATAAATATTCCCTTCTTTTTATGGTAAGGTTACGAGGTAATCTATTGTTCCTATAGTTAATATGATGATATAAGACTTTTTTCAGTAGTTTTTTATATAAACAAAAATAAATTGCCTGCGCATCTGCGCGGGCTTCCTTCCTAGTTTTAAGAAAATGTGGTGGTTTGCCTTTGGCCATACTTCATATTGCTAGTTTGTTGGCAACCAAATCTAACACAAAGGAAGAGTGGGAGTTGGTGCTAAATTCTATTGGCTCAGCACTGGAAAATAGCCATACTCTACAAGGTCTGAAAAAGATACCACTCCCTCCGTTTTAAAATATTTGACACCGTTGACTTTTTTTTATATGTGTTTGACCATTTGTCTTATTCAAAAAATTTAAGTAATTATTTATTCTTTTCATATCAATTTGATTCATTGTTAAATATATTTTTATGTACACATATAGTTTTACATATTTCACAAATTTTTTTAATAAGACGAACGGTCAAACATGTGCTAAAAAGTCAATGGTGTCAAACATTTTGAAATGAACGGAGTATTACTTAGTTTCTATGATTTGCCTCCACATTTGAAGACTTGCTTACTATATCTCAGTATATATCCAGAGGACTAGAAGATTAGC
Source organism: Oryza sativa Japonica Group (assembly GCF_034140825.1). Classification (NCBI taxonomy): domain Eukaryota; kingdom Viridiplantae; phylum Streptophyta; class Magnoliopsida; order Poales; family Poaceae; genus Oryza; species Oryza sativa. The sequence goes on along the minus strand of NC_089045.1, from coordinate 9,601,469 downwards.
CCCAAAAAGTTAATAAGGAAATGGATAGCTGAAGGATTTATTGCTGAAGACAGGTGTAACAGATTGGACCAAGTAGCGGAGAGTTACTTTAACGAGCTTATCAATAGAAGTATGATCTTACCTGTGAGCATTGCATATGATGGCAGTATACAAATTTGTCAAGTTCATGACTTGGTTCTTAACATTATCATTTCCATGTCGAAAGAAGATAATTTCGTCACAGTAATAGATGGACAAAAGTGCAGCTCTTTGCCGGAAAAGATCCATCGACTGTCCCTCCAGTTCAACGATTCTGAAGATGCTGTAATCCCAGCCAACATAACAAACAAAAATTCTGTCCGTTCAATCAGTGTGTTTGGGTCTACTAAGCAAGTACCATATTTTATGAATCTTCAATCTTTGCGAGTGTTGGACTTAGGTTATTGTACATTGTTACAGAATCACCACATTGAATGTTTAGGAAGTATGCTTCAACTTAGGTATCTGGTTCTTCATTCTCAATTTATCACTGAACTTCCTGGTGAAATTGGGAACTTGCAACATTTAGAGATGTTAGATGTCACATTATGTTCCATACAAGCCCTTCCAGATACCATTGTTCGATTATAGAAACTCGTGTGCCTATATGTGAGTACTAAAGCGAGACTACCAGAAAGGATTGGAACTATGCAAAGTTTAGAGGAGCTGTTCCACATCTCAAGCAACTCAATAAGATTCGTTGAGGATCTTAAATGTCTGACCAAACTGAGAGATCTTGCGATTTCTGTTGAAGACCCTGTCGGGACAGAGGGTTATAAGTTGCGATGCAGGGAAGCAGTGCTATCATCCCTTACTGAATTGGGCTGACACAACCTGCAGTCACTCTCACTGAATTAATTACAAAGGAGATGAGAATTTCATTCTAGATTCATCGATGGGTTCATGCTTCTCAACTCAGCGTCTCCGGAAACTTATCATTGGGAAAACTCTTGCCAGGGTGCCAGAGTGGATTAGCATATTTGACAATCTCATACACCTGCAACTGTACATCTCAGGAATGGAGAAGAGTGACATTAACATACTCAAAGGAATCTCCACTCTGCTCTTTCTCCGCCTCGTATTTACAGGGCATGCTCCTCATGGAAGGATAGTCATCGACAACCGAGGATTTCAAGCTCTCAAGGAATTATATCTTCTATGTTTCGTTCCTGGGATATGGCCAGTGTTCGAGCCAGGAGCTATGCAAGAATTACAGAAGTATCACCTCACCTTCAAGCTACTGAAAGTTCATTGCAGTAGTGGTGTTTTGGACTTCGGTCTGCAGCACCTTTCAAGCCTCCAGCACATGAGTGCGATTATCGTTCCATCTGGTGCTACCAGTGAGGACACATTTGCTGCAGAGGATGCCATCAGGAGTGCTACAAGTATCCATCCCAACCAACCAACAAATTTTTATCCAGTAAAAAAAATTGGTAACTGCTTTTTTTTTTTGGGAAACAGTATTTGAGACTTTAGTTTCACTAGAAAGGTGCGCGGGCATCTTGTATAATGTGTTTGAAATTTTATTACAAATGTTTGTGTTGGTGAGCTTTAATTAAAATATCTTTTCTACTGTATTACAATTTATTTGGGATTACTTTGAATGTTGGCTATGATTTTCTAATTATCCTTGCAGCAAAAAAAATTTGTAAACTAAAATTGTGTGAAACCATGCAGTTTTGAACCTATGAGAAATATTGTGTTGCCGCCATGAAGTTGGTTTCTTTGAAACTATATATACCTTTAATTAATAATGGATATCATAGTCTTTTTTTCCTCCTCGTTAGCTATAACCCAAATACCTTACGATGGTTCACTACTACCTGTGAAATTCCTTGATTTTTTTTCTAATTTGTTTAGCTATAATATGTATTAACATAATAGAGATGTACAAATAATCCAATATCTAAGAATAACATGACCACTTAACTAATGATAAGTTACATGTAGAATGTTGTGCTTACATAACGAAAGTTTTCAAGACTTTCTCTATTTAATTATATGTGTTAATCGACCAATAAATACATAGATTATATGCCACATAGATTAGCCTTGCGTTTTTAATTGTATGTAGGGTGTATATTATTGAGGTTTTTCAATTTTTGTTTATCATTTTGTTTTATACATGTATTTTTTCCAATTTAAAGAAAAGTCATGAAGACATAGTTTTAATTTTATACCATGAGATTGTACACCTAATATAATTATTTATGTTTATGAACTGATATACAATTATATCTCTTATAATCTATATTGCCAGTTGCCCTTCTCCTACACTACATGATAGCATAGCTGTTCATCGGATCTCACATAGTCATTTTGATACACAATAAGCTTATCAATATACTTGACTTATTGGAGAATAGCGGTTTGTAAGTAGAATTGATAAAATGGGTTTGAGTGTCATACAAAATTAGTACGTAAGGTAAGCCATATATGGGTCGAGTACGCTAGATGTTATATACTTTATACAAAGATTAGATTAATAAGGCTTAAACTCCAAAGAATGAAGAGGAAAATACTGACATACATGCTCCATATTCTGCCTAATTAAGATATATCGATAAAGTTTTGAAGAAAACATTTGATGATTTCTTTTTATAATGAATTCACTTTAATTATTAAAATCATATCCAAATATTTGTCATGACAAATCTAATTAATATTGTTTGGATATATGGATATTTTAGAATGATGGTAATATTTTTTTTGAAATGCTAATCGCAATTAAAATATTTTTATTTTACAATATCATAGATTTCTTTTAATATTAAACATATAATGATGTCAAAATATTTTTCATGGTAGATTTAATTAACATTATTTTGTTTCATAAAAGATAACATTATTTTGATATACCGATATTTAGAATGGAGGTGTTTTTTTTGGGAGTGGAGTGCTTATTACAATTAATTTATTTTATTTTGTGATATTACAGTTAATATCTAATTATATTTTTAAGTGATATATGATGATATGATCCACATTATCATGTTCTTCGTAAACCTTTTTACAACTGAGATGGTATATCAAAAGGAGGTTAGGATAGGATTTTTTTTAATGTTACTCGCCATTTAAGTTCTTTTTATATTTGTCATATCATAGATCTAACTTATTTATGCACGTTTTGTGAAGTGATACATTATCATATTTTCTATTTTATATAACAATTTTAATGGCATGGATATGATAAAAACGCAAGTTAAATTACAGGTTATATTGCCTTTTAATTGTTAATGAACTGCAACGGATACAATAATATAGAAGAGTAAAAATATTTATGTGTAATTAAAAGTTATGACTACATTTTTTGAGAAATTATGGTTATTTAAAATTTTAATAACTAAAGGAAAGGAAGAAGGGGAGAGCAGATAGAAGGGGAGGGAGGAGCACGTACGTATGTTACGTACGGAACGTATTCGAAGGGTGGGCTGTGGGCCGGTGCAAGAAGAGGAGAGGGAGGTGGGCCATGGATTTTTTTAAAGATAAATCTGATAAATTTAATTGATTTTGATGTCCATCTCCCGTGTGATTTTTTCTATGGCATTTGACATTTTTTTTGGCCGCTATGCACCACTTGTGATGTGAGCGGTAGCTCACGGCCTGTGTCAGCTAGCCCATGCATTCACTATGATGGAGAAACATGGTGGCAACGCGGCCTCTGACTGGCGAGCCGGCCGCCGGCAGTACGGCCAATGCTATTCGGCAAGCGACACCATCCCTCTCGTCATCGTGAAATATAAAATTACAATCCTATATAACTAAAATTATATTTGTATATTTAGTTGATATGATATGTAAGTGTATTGTAATTTTGATAAAAATAATGTGTAAGTAAATATGTATTTGTTATTTCTTTAAAATATAATATTACAGTCCTATATAGCTAAAATTACATTTGTAATTTCAGTTGATATGACATGTAAGTGTACTATAATTTTGGTATATATAAATATGTATTTGTTATTTTCTTTAAAATATAAAATTAGAGTATTGTATACCTAAAACTATATTTTGAAATATAAAATTACAGTCCTATATAACTAAAATTACATTTATAAATTCAGTTGATATGACATGTAAGTGCACTGTAATTTTGAAAAAAATAATGTGTAAGTAAATATGTATTTTTTTTCTTTTGTAGTTCGTTAGATGTAATCTAAAGGTAGAAAAAATCTGGGTGATTTTTGTTAGAAATCACACGACAAATGGATAGACAGATAATGGGTCGACCAATTTATTATATTGTCAAGTGGCGACTTAGGAGCGTCTGTAGGAGTTCCATGTGATGATTTGAGAGCGTTTGTAGGAAGATAGCCTACGCATATGCACGGGTACCTTGTTTAATATTGCTTTAATTTTTATTATAAATGTTAGGATGACATTGTTGAAATTTTTTTTACTCCATTTTAAACATGTTTTGGCTAATAATTGGTTTGGACATTAGTTATGATTTTCTTTTGATTACCCTTACAATGTATAAAGTCTATACTAAAATTATTGGCAACCGTACAACCTTAAATTTATGAAAAAAATTGTGTCACAATAATGGAGTTGGTTCATATTTGTTTGTACTATGTGTGATTTTTTTAGAATATTTAGCGTATCAGTTTCCAAAATTTGACTAACATTTTTCTTGTGTGCTATAGATGACTTTATTGATTTATTATATATTAATGAAATTATTTTTCATTAAAATGTAGCAGACTACTTTATCTAACTAAAGATAGACTTATATTGCTTATACTCCCTCCGTCGCATAAATCCGAGGAGTCAAATTTTATGTCAAAATTAGAGGAATTTATATGTAACCAGGACAAAGTCATTTTTTGAAATATCATCAAGATTCCAAAGCACCATTTATTGTTTATATTTTTTATAAATATCTATAGTGCAATGTCAGGATTGTTTTCTACACCTATTGTTCATAATCATATGAGACATTTTTACTAATTTGAAGGATGCATTTATTTTTCAAACTTATTTACAATAACTAATTAGTTGAAGTATACTTATAGCCACGTCAGTGTGGTGTATGACATACCTCCATCAATTATACCTGACATGTTAGAATTTCTCAACCATAAGAAAATATATCATGCATGAGTAGATTATTACACACATGTTGCTTGATTATTCATTTGTTATTAAAACTATATGGAAAAGAAAACACATACATAATGGCCATAAATATCATGATGTATCGAGGGGTTGTACTATAGCAAGATCATTAGCTGAAAATTTTTTTGATAATTCTTTTCGCATCTATGTAACATTTATGATCTCACTTTTCAAATACCAATCAAATAGTCTTAAAAAATGTGATTTTTTGACAAATTGAAATTAAATCATATGTACTTAGCAATAACTAAATTATGTTGTTTTCATTTTTTTCCACATATGTAGATTTAAATTAGCATTGCATACACCCTAAACTAAAATATGATGTAAAATTATTCAAAAAACTATTATGATATTAATTATTACATGCTACCACTACATTGTTATGATGTATTTAGGACCATAGACATCAGTAGTTTATTTAACTAAATAAATATAAGATCATAAATTAGATATATAATTTTAAAATAATTTAAAAGATAGAGCATTTAAAAGCATTGATTGGATATTTTATATTTGTATTATATGTAGATCAGGTTCAACTGCGTAAGTTGTAAAGTAATATATTTTATCTCTAAATTGTATAAATCTTATTTTAGAACACGTTGATTTTTTTTCCAATTGTACACATAGAACGTACTTTTTTTTTTGCCTTCATCGTGTTTTATTGGAAGTACATGCTTATGATTTTTTTTCTCGTGGCGAACAATAGTGTTTCTTTCTTCAATCGTACGTACGTATGGAGTATTGTTTTCTTGGGCCAACAGTAATACATTTGTCATTTATACGAATACAGGAGGAAGGTGTTACTTTTTAAATAATATATCTAATCTAATAGTTTAAAATATTGGACACATCAATTTAAGTAAAAATCGATGGTTTCATTAGATGTTTCATTTTTTTATATTTTCTATAGTAAGATTGGTTGCTATGCTTGAAATTTTATTAGCTATAGAATAAGATTATATAAGTAGCACAAAGGGAGGATTAGAGGAAGGAGAAAATGTACGTACTATAAGTATACGTACGTACTTGCACTTGCAATGTGGGACAGTGGGAGAGAGGATATGTACGTCTGTATTATAGGTAGGATGATATATACTTCTAATGTGTGCAGGCCCGGTTCTAGGGTTTTAGTGGCCTAGTGCGAAACTAAACATGGAGGCCCTTAATACAACCCCAAAATAATAATCAAGAAACATGATTACCAATAAACACTTAAAATGTATCTAAAAGCAATATTTATATGAAAAACGTTCTACGTGTTACCATAGAATTTTCTTTGGACATTTCTACATATGAAAAATCTCATCTACCAATTTCTTTTCAATGCATAAAATTGCCAAACCATTTAATCTTTATTGGGACATGGTAGATCTCAAGTAGTGGTTGTTCAACAATTTAGAGCAATTTCTTTTTTTCCCCCTTTTACGCTACCTTATGAATACATTCTCGATGACTTGATATTTAGAATGAACTGATAACTGAAACTATTAACATGTTAGTGATTGAACTCATATGTATTACAAAGTTACGAAACAACAAAAAGATCGGGTTAATTGAAACTACTCTAGATCTTACCAGTTAGTTCAGTCGATTGTCGCCGATTGACTGATCGATTCGTCCAAGCCTGCAAGGCTCCAAGCTAACCTCGATGGAGTCAATCAGAAAATTAGTCAAAGGCAAATGTGTCTGTCACTAAATAGTACAATTGGCAAGAGGCAGATAGGCAACTATGGCAAGGCAAATAGGCAACGTGGTGTTGGTGGCTTGTCTTGCTGCTATCTGCTCCGATCATCACCTGATCACCTCCTCTTCACATGCAGATAAGCAAGAGCAGATCGATCATCGATCGACTGCATGCTCGTCTTGCAGTTGCATGCGGTCACGGACTCACAGCAGCCGGCGGGCCGGCAGCGATGGGGGTGACGACGGCGCGAGGCAGCCGTTGCAACGGAGAGGCAAGGCGGCGGCGAGCCGGGTTCATCTAGACTGCTAGGTCACGGCGACAATCTCGCGTATCCCTTGGATTTGGGAACAGGCGATCGCTTCGCAACCTCCTCGTCTACTATACGCACGCCGCTAGCGGCAGAAGAGCGATGGCAGTTTGGGCTTGCTCCTTGGGGGCCCACACCTGCTACACCATGAAATTATAAAAGTGCGGCGTGGCAGCTTAGGAGGGATTTTAGGAGGCTCACGTGGCGGCTTGAGAGCGTTTATAGGGAGTTTAATGTAATGGACTTTTAGTATATATAATATAATAGATAATAGATAGATAGATAGATAGATAGATAGATAGATAGATAGATAGATAGATAGATGTGTCTTTTGTTGTGGCCTTGTTGGTGTTTGCGTTATATGCCCCTTTGATCAGGTTGTTTTTTTCAAGGGAACAACTGATCTCTTCAGTCCTGTGATACTATATAGTCATAGTCAAATGCTCTTTTTATCTAAGTATAATTCTACTCTTCTACATTATTGATGTCTTGTGGTTGTACATTAAGTTGTTTGCTCAAACATGTAGTTCAATTTTTGTATGCACAGCAACCTTGTGAAAGAAATATCATGAGCTGACTGAAACTCAAATAAAACATGGCTGAGTGTTGAAACAAGGATTACCATTACAAAGTCCTGAAAAAACCGGGTCACTCTGTTGGTTATGCATTCATGAATTATGTACTTGGCATATGAGCTCGATTAGTATATATCCTATTTCTGTATGTTGCATCTTCGTAGCTTTATTGATCTTTACAAATATAAATTCAATGATCTTTGTTCGTATAAAAGAACAACTGTTTCGAAACCTCTTGGTGATTTTGGTTGAGTGTTTCCTGGTCAATAGTTCTATATTTGATTAAATCAAGAGATGAAACAAGTTAAAATGTGAATTTGTAACGATTTCTCAACCTATACTATCTCTGTTTTTAAAATAGATGATGCTATTGACTTTTTTGTTTGATTATTCGTTTTATTAAAAAAAATTAGTGTAAATTTGCTGAAGTGTAAGTCATTCTTGAAGTTTTTTTTAATGATAAAACATATCACAACAAAATAAATGCCATTTATATAAATTTTTTTAATAGTAGGAGGATTGGTCAAACATCGTGTTAAAAGTCAACGGTGCAGCATTATGTATTAAAAAAACAGGGGAGTATTATTTTTAGTTCTGTAGATGTTCTTGTCTAATGATGATTTTCAGCGAGTGCCTAGCTGGTTGGTATGGCTTCTCGTGAAATACAGCAGTCACTCAGAGTCTCAGACCCTTCATGATTCATGTATTTGCTTCATCAATGATGCGTCCATAGAAAATATTTAGCTTTCAGAATTTTCGCATAGGGATACAAAGTATATGGAAATTCTATACTTTGAATCCTGCTGAAACATCAAGTTGCTGAACGTCAGAGGTTAAGTTAGTTACCCCAGTGCTTATATTAGGCAGAATTTTCTTAGGGAGTGTTAGGATTTAGGGACTAAACTTTAGTCCATCTCACATCAGATGTTTGGACACTAATTTAGAGTATTAAACATATACTACTTATAAAACTAATTATATAAATGAGAGCTAATCTGCGAGACAATTTTTTTAAGCCTAATTAATTCATAATTAGAGAATGTTTACTGTAGCATCACATAGTCTAATCATGGATTAATTAATTAGGCTCAATAAATTCGTCTTGCGAATTAGTCCAGGGTTATGGAATGAGTTTTGTCATTAGTTTACGTTTAATACTTCTAATTAGTGCTCAAACATCCGATATGACAGAGACTAAAATTTTTTAGTCCCATCCAAACTCCCCCTTAGTCTGATGTACGAAGTTATCTATTTTTGAAAGGCAATTGTTGTTCGTCCTGTTTGAAAAGTTTACAGTGAAAATCGACTTCACTATGTATAAAAAAGAAAGAGAGAGGTGCAATTAACCTTTAGGCCCTCTTTGAAACGCAGGATAGAAAAGTAGTGGATCTCAAATAGTAAAAGGAAAATAATTTGCAAGAAGTTAGACAACTTGCTTATTTTCCAATCAAATTAAGCCATAGACTGATAGACATACAATCTTATGGCAAATTTCCTGTCCTTTTCTAATGAATCCGAAAAATACATCAAAAGGCTGAATTATCCATAATTTATATGGTAATCTTAAATTTCAAAGGAGTCAGTAATAGTTGAAAACTTAGATAGCTCTTTTTCTAGAAGCTTCAGTACCAGTGTACTATTCTAAATTGCTTACTCTAGTACATATACAAGCATATGGGTACATGGGCATCTTGAGCCACAATACACACATGCACACAGTCCAACACTCCTTCTCGAGATGGATGATATATATCTATCATATCCATCTTGTTACATATATATATAGATGTACACTCTTTGACACCTAAAAATTTTGTTAGACAATCACCCTTCTAATGCTCCTTTAAATAAGTACTCCCAGTGGCGGAGCTAGCAATTACTAAAGAGTGGGCTAACCTAGGGCTCAACTAACGAGTTGTTGATTTTTCTTTAAAATTATATGGTGATTTAACCTAATTTATCATGATTTGCCCTAGGCTTGCCTCCGCCCCTGAGTACTCCGTAGTTCTATTTAGTTGTGCCAATCTTTGTAGATGTTATATGAATTATTATCTATAACTTAAAAAGCAATTAAGTTTCATCTTGGTACATTATTCTCGTGTTGCTGTGCGTAAAAAATGAAGAGGGGAAAGAAGACAAATCCATTTTGTCCCTTCAGCTTTGCTCAAAGTGTACTTTCACCCTAAACTGCAAACCGGCTGTTTTTCATTCTCAACTTTTCAAAACCTAGCAAATAACACCGTATTCCATGTTTCGTGATGGTTTGATGGATATGATGGTGGTTTCTCAGCAATGTGAACTTCAAACCCTCAACATTTCAAAACCGAGCAAATAACATTATAAACCAAGTTTCATGATGGTTTGAACTACTATGTGAAAGTGGTTTTCAATAATATGAACTTCAATAGGCTTTCATGGCTCTGTACCTAATTAAGTGACATTTACATAGAAGAACATGGATAATAAATATATGAACCAGGAAAACCACCTTTATTTAAAAAACAAAAAAATATATTGCAGGGTGTTAATTATCTAGTTTTGAAAGTTGATGGTAAAAAATTTTTGGTAGTTTATGACCTATTTGACAGGGCTCCAATTTCGGTGTGAAGTTCGAGGGTCCAAAATGATATAAAATGGGTTTCTATTATTTACCATCCTGCTTAGATAATATCAAATTTCAGAAAGAGTAAATTTCACAAAACTATAGATAGTATCACAAAACTACATATTTAACATGGAGTGTCAAAAAACAGCACATTTAGTAAGAAAATTATCTCAAAATTACAGATTTAGAACAAATTTAGTCACAAAACTATAATATATAGTTCCAACGTATCGATGGTTCTAGGGATTTAAACTCTAAAATTTGTAGTGATGTGATAACTTCAATATTAAATATGTAGTTTTATGTTACTTGTCCTTAAATTTATATATTTTTAACAAATTTAGTATTAAATCTTTGAGTTTTGTGATAGTTTAGTCAGAATAACTATAGTCTTGTGTAATTTACTCTTGAAGAAATTTAAATCTATACCTAGGTAGTGTTTCTCTTCAAACTTCCAAAAATTCTGTCACATCAAATATTTAGACACATGAATAGAGCATTAAATGTGGATAAAAAAACCAATTGCACAGTTTGCATGTAAATTGCGAGACGAATCTTTTGAGCCTAATTACGCCATGATTTGACAATGTAATGCTACCGTAAACATTTGCTAATGACAGATTAATTAGGCTTAATAAATTCGTCTCGCAGTTTACAGGCGGAATTTATAATTTGTTTTGTTATTAGTCTACGTTTAATACTTCAAATGTGTGTCCATATACTAAAAAAATTTTGGCACACAAACTAAACACGACCCTACTTTAAGAAATAAATATGTAGGTATTCCGAAATTTTTTCTTCTGTCTCCTCCCACGAGATCCTATGCACCGTTCGTTCCTGGGCTGAACCCTAGCACAATCCTAACGTCGATCTGCCTCCACTGTTTTCTCCTCCAATTGATTGCAAATCGATTCCTCACTCCTCTCTTATCATTTTTCTCATAATTTCCCCTTTCAATTCGGCTTTAATTCATCGAATTTAATCTCTATTGAAGATGGCCAACCAATAAGCTTCTTTGGTCTTTTAGTGAGTTTTGCGAATTATCTCCCATTTCAGAAAAAACGGAAAGAGAATATCGAGTCTTTTATTGAGTTTTGCGAATTATCTCCGGTTTTAATATCGAGTCTTTTAATAAGTTTTGCGAATTATCTCCGATTTTAGAAAAAACGGAAAGAGAATATAAAGTGGATAAAAAATCAACCAATTTTGGGATATCGAGAAAGATTCGGTCGGATTTGATGGGAGGATCAGCTCCGGCATGACAGAGCACCAGGCCGAAGAGACAGACCGAGCGGGGGTAGGTATTGGACAATGTTAGGGCTGAAAAAAGAACGAAAGAATGGTCTTTTAGCCCAAAACAAAGTAAGGATTTTTATTAACTTTTTCAATTATAATGTGTACCGATCCCAACATTTTAATCTATCATAAAAAAAGATTTTTACTTGTTGTAATGCACAGATATTTTTTCTAGTACCATTTACTAAAAAAACATAAGTATACAAATATTTTATTTAGGGCAATACTTTTAGCAATATTGAAAATGCATTTTGTTGGGAGGAGATACAAGAAAGAAGTCCATTTGTTCACACGTCTCACCGGATCATCGAACCAAACCGGCCCAATAACCCCAAAATCCTACCATAAACCCTAGAATCCCCTCCACCCCAAGGCCCAGCCGCCGCCTCCTCCCTTCCTCTCTTCTTTCCTCGCCGACGACGCGATTCCCCACCGGCGTACGGCGGCGGCGGCGGCGAGGGATTTCGCCGGCCAGCTAGCCCCATCCTCAACAAAATCGAGGGGTCGGTTGCTCTCCCGGTGGAAGAGCCCCATGGCCTCCGCCACCGCCCCGCAGCCTGTGTCCTCTCCATCCGCCGCAGCCGGCGCCGCGTCGAACAACCCCCACAAGCGCAAGAAGCCGGCGGCGAGGGGGAAGGGGAAGGGCAAGGGAAAGGGCCGCCTCGCCAAGACGCCCAGGCGCTCCGATGACCCCGGCGACCTCCCCCGCCGCCGCAGCAAGCCCAGCGACAGGTTCCTCAAGCTGCTCCGCAAGCGCGCCCGCGACTACAACTCCGACGACTCCGACGACGAGGAGCGCCTCTCGGATGAGGACGAGGAGGAGGAGGGGGCTTCCGGCTCCGGTGACGACGAGGCCGCCGGCGCGGTGACCAGGTTCGAGCAGGGGTGCCGCGCGTTCCGCGTCGCCTTCACGAAGATCATGGCCAAGAAGCTCCCCGACGACCCACTGGTTCGATCCATCTCTCTCTACAAAAGAAGAATAATGCTTTTCTTTTCTTTACTTTTCTTTTCAATGGACTGATGAATTTCGCGCCGCCGCATTAGGGTCCAATTCTTTCGGCGCACAAGAAGCTGGTCGCCGCCAAGTTGGCCGAGGACGCAGAAGAACACAAGCCCAAGGGAGAAGGCCGCAGGGAAAAGCGCATGGTACGGCTTGTTTCGCTCGATAATTTCTACATCCCCTTGTAGAAGTTTCTGTGCTGAAATGCTGAATTGGATTGAATGCGTTTGATTTGCTTAGGCTGCAGAGAAGGGCCATGTCATTCCCACAAATCATTTAGATAGTAAAGAGAAGGAGCTCATCAAAATCGCAACCCAAGGGGGTAATCTTCTGTTTTCTACTCTGTTATTTTGCATATCACAAACTACATATTATTTGTTAGCTAATTGGATGCCTCTCCTGTTGATTTTTTTTACACCGATTGTCTTGCTGCTGGTGATTCAGTCGTCAGGTTGTTCAACTCGGTAAGCACACGGCTATCTTATATTTTCGTGAAGTATGCATGTATAGCTTTTTACATCATGGTTCTTTGTTTTACTGAGCTTCGACTGACCCTACAATGGTGAAACCTTATTGTCTCCTTGTTTATCCTGCCATTCTGCTTATAACGTCACACTGAGGCTCAGTTACTCTCCATATCATAGGATACATCAAGCTTTCCATGATACAGATGTATCTCATATTTGTTTATTTTTGAAGACAGCTCTTGCTTGTCTTCTTAGTTTTTATTACTGAAGTACATTGAAGAAAGAAAATTTTAATTTTACTGCTGTAAAGCACATTTAATTCTGTATTTACCTACTTAGCACAGTGAAAATGTATATGTGAGGTGCTTTCGAAGCTTTATATTGAATATTTGATGAGCTTGTGTTAAGGGAACACACTCACGGACATGTGCATGTACCTTTTCCATGTAATAGCAGGACTAATAAAATAGCAGCTATTTGATGATTGATTTGATAGGCCTTTACTTTATTCCTTCCAGGTAAGCAAGGCGCAGAATTGTCGGAAAGGTTTGAACCCATCAAGGAGTAAAGACGCCAAAGGTGTGTTGGTTTACTTACCATGTAATCCATCATTCTACCTCTAATAATTTAGGAACCTGTTGTGACTAGGTTGATAGTTTGGATTTTAGACTTCAAAAAATCAATAAATATGAAAGAAATCGATTCTACATTTATGAAAAAGTAAAACTACTGGTTCAGCATGTACTCTTTATTCATTGGATGGTGCATTTTCTTTGCATCCTTGATGGTGCATTTTCTTTGCATCCTTCCTCCCTACTAGTTAGCCTGATAAAAACAACGAGTGTTGGGGCGTTACATCTAAAAAATAAAAGGTGGGAGACACACAAGAGTGCAAGACTACTATCAACTCAAGATGGTTTGAATAGGACCTCTTTGTTTATGTGCTTCTGACTGCATGAAATACCTCCTTTTGTTTGACACAAAATGCGGAAGTTAAGCATAATTGAGGCCAGCTGGAAACACCATGTGTCATGATCTTTTCATTGACAGCAAATACTATCATATGACATTGTCATTCTGCACACCGTACTTATGTTTTGTATTTTATTTTGATGTATATATGCATTTTTTTGCTACTAACGAAAATATTCTGAACATTTTGTGTTAATCCTAACAGTGTTGGCAAAAGAAACAAAGCAGGCCTTCCTCACAGAATTAAGCAAAACATCTAACCAAAGTCAAAAGGGCAAGGCATCTTCCAACTTTTCTAAGGTAGCTATGATAATTCTCTCTTTACTCAAAAACACTCCATTTCATTTTATAGACTTCTGTTGCTAAGTATTTGTGTTGTATCTTCAAATTCAAATTAGTTGTTCTCAGAGGCATATCTGGTGGAACTGTTGTTCAAATTAGTTATGCTAAATTTGATGCAAATTACAGCCTCAAATAAATCAAAACGGACAACTGCAATACAAGATGTTGCGTGACAGAAGACAATAGCAATTATTTTTTGACATCAAGACCGTAGCAATTAAAGTAACCTCAACGTGCAAATACACTTCATTGTCCAAATGTATTAGTTGATAGCTGTAGTGCTTGACATATTGTCCATTATGCGATTTAACATGAGAATTGAAATCGTCTAGCAAAGTCACCCCAAATTTTGTTGTGCACTTGAATCGTGCCCAGTGTTGTTAAGGCGGTTTAAGGCGACCCACCACTGCCTTAGCGCCATAGCGCTGAGGCGTAACATTGCGACGCCTTATGAGATGATTGAGGCGTGATTAGTGGAGGATATGGTAGAGAAATTAGGAAGAAAAAAAAAGGAAATTGGTAAAAGGCCCACTAAGCCAGGCAACCAGCCCACCAAAGACCAACATTAGTCTTCATACCCACGTGTTTTATGCCCTAAGAGACATCGTACACCACCAGGCACCAGCCGCCATGACGAGAAGAGGCACCAGCCGCCATCAATGTCTCTGGCCGCTTCTTCTTTCTCTTTCTCTACAAGCCAACTAGGTTCCATGATGAGCTTACCTCTTCTTCCTTTCCTTTCTCTACTGGTTTTTCCTGTTCTTTCCCTTTCTCTACTCGTTTTGCCTCTAAGGTGGAGGAAACATAAGGCGGAGTGGACGCCTTGACCTCCGCAACCGCCTTACTGCTACAGCGACGCCTTAACAACCATGATCGTGCCGATGGTATTGTGGACACATCATAATCTAGTTCAATCTGTGTGAAACCCCTCTATGTAAGGGGCTCTTTTTGTTTCGGTACAGAGTTTCGATTCTATTTTGTGTCGGGCAGCACCTTTCTATTGACACCGTCGATGTGTTGTTATAGTACTGCCCATTCAGTATCTCAGCTGTCTGTCTCCCACGTCTATTCATTGCATCCAGAAATGACATGATGCTACTTTTTTGAAGTTTCAAATTTGAAAAAAATGGATTTTCCTTGAGCCATAAGGCAATAAGAGATGTTGATTAATTTAGTGGTAATCTAAATCATAATAATAAGTTCCGGATGTTGATTGGGTCTAGTAAGCGACCAGCTCATTAGTCCAATTAGTTCAGTAGCTCAAGGGAGTAGATTCATGTTTTATTTTAAGATTTGGTAGTAAGGTGGGTCTTGTGCTAAACTTGAGGTAATGAGGGGGCAACATAGGTCTTCAACACATCTATTTACAGTTGGAGGGATTTCATATGAGGGAGTGTTCAACAATGAGTAAATCTGACATCATTTAAATAAGCACCCGTATCCTCAGCATTAGCATTAAGAATATACGTGTTAAGAATATACAAGTTGGACTGTGTTTCTGTATGTGTACCTGTGATTCATCAGATATATAATAAACTATCTACTGTTTCTCATGCCATAAGTTAACTAAATCAGATGTAAAATGATTTAACCTGTGACAAGTTGGCTGCTCTTGTGCGCCATATCTGAATTTCATTTTATTTCGGAACATATTTTATACATATTTTTATGTATTTGGAACTTAAGAAGCTCTTGGATATTTCTCACACTTGATGTGCTTCAGAACAATAGCAAAGACGAAGACGAACCTGGGTGGGCACCCCTACGCGAGACATACATGCTTGGGTCGAAATTGAAAGATTGGGATAAAATGCAGGTAAAGCCTCCTGATTTAGCATTATTTGCATTAGGCGACACTGGTAACTCCTTTGCCTGAAGATCTAACTAAACTTTCTATTCAATGAGTAGACCTCTGATGTTGTGAATGAACAAACGGAGATCCCTTTGGACGACTCTTCTGATGAGGAATAGGCAATAGATTCACCTGAGTGAGTTGAAGCAGCATTTGGGACAATGTTCCTGTGCTTTGAAGTCGTGTTCTTGTTATTGACATTGTAAAGCGATATTTGGTTCAAATTTGCAAGTTAAGTTTTCTTATCATTGTTTCATGCATTGATGAATGTGATGGCTAATGCACGGCACGGGCAAGTTGTCCAACCTCTTGGAAATTATTTTCCTTTATTACTTTGTGAGCTCCACTACTTTCCTTTGTTTTTAATAGAATTTTTCCTATTCTTTTTTTTTCTATGCTGCGTTTCGAAGAAGGCCTAATGCTGCTTTCTTTTCTTTAACTTCAAACTGCAATTTTCTTTCCCTTTTTTCGTTAGCATGTTTTTTAAATGGTTAGATAGTGTGTTTTCTTGAAAAAAATTATATAGAAGTTTCTTTTAAAAAAATCAAATAAATCAATTGTTAGAATTTGTAATGATTAATACTCATATGCCGTTTTGCGTGCTGCCAAAAAGCTAAACCAAGTTATAGATTTAAAATACACCTAAAGGTTAAACTGCACCTCTCTTTCTTTGAATTCCTAGTGAAGTCATTTTTTTTTTGAACTTCTCAAACCGGACAAAGAACAATTGCCTTTTAAAAATATATAACTTCATACATCGGACTAACTAACTTAAATAACCTCTCTGACGTTCAGCAACTTAGTTCCGTCGACGACGGCTAGAAAAATTGATGTTTCAGTAGGATTCGAAGTATATAATTTCATCCATATGAAAGTTTAATATTTGTCTGTGGGCGTATAAATTTTATGAAGCAAATACATGTATAAATCAAGGTCCGAGTCCCTGTTGTATTTTCACAGGAAACCACACCGTCCAGCTACACGCTAACTGTAATCATCATTAGATCAGAACATCTACAGAACCAAAAGTAGCAAGGTTAAGAAATCGTTGCAAGCAATTCACTCTTTAACTTGTTTCATTTCTTGATTTAATGAAATATGGAACTATTCACCCAACTAAAATCACAAGAGATTTACATGACCATGAAAATGTTGTTCTTTTGTACGAGCTAAGATCATTGAAGCTATATTTGTAAAGATCAATAAAGCTACGAAGATGCTACATACAAAAATAGGATACTGATCGAGGTCATATGCCAACTACATGATTCATGAATGCATAATCAACATTTCAGGGATTTTGTAATGGTAATCCTTGTTTTAGCATTCAGCCATGTTCTATTTCAGTTTCAGTCAGTTCATGATATTCTTTCACAGGGTTGCCGGCCGCATATACAAAATTGAACGGCATGTTTCTGTCAAAAAAAAAAACAAACTGCATGCTTGAGCAAATAAATAACTTAGCATACAACCACAAAAATAAAATCAGTAATATACAAGAGTTAGAGTACAACTATCCTCACCTAAAAAGAGCATTAGGACTACAGTATCAGAGGACTAATGTAATTAGTTCTTCACTTGTGAAAGGGTTATACTAACAAAGGCATACATTCTCAAATGCAACCAGAACAGAGGAGCATATAACACAAAGACACATGAAAATGAGGTCTACTTGTTTCGGGGAGAATTTTGACTCGTAGAAAACCTATAACTGGCCGGTTACCATTTTTTTTACTCGACAAAAATTTCAGCTATTGGTTGGTTGGGATGGATACTTGTAGCACTCCTGATGGCATCCTCTGCAACCAATGTGTCCTCACTGGTAGCACCAGATGGAATAATTATCGCACTTATGTGCTGGAGGCTTGAAAGATGCTGGAGACCAAAGTCCAAAACACTATTCTTGCAATGTACTTTCTGTAGCTTGAAAGTGAGGTGATACTTCTGTAATTCTTGCATAGCTCCTGGCTCGAACACTGGCCACATCCCAGGAATGAAACATAGAAGATATAATTCCTTGAGAGCTTGAAATCCTCGGTTGTCGATGACTATCCTTCCATCAGGAGCATGCCCTGTAAATACGAGGCGGAGAAAGATCAGAGAGTCAATTCCTTTGAGTATGTTAATATCACTCTGTTCCATCCTTGAGATGCACAGTTGTAAGTGTGTGAGATTGTCAAATATACTCATCCACTCTGGCACCCTGGAAAGAGTTTTCCCAATGATAAGTTTCCGGAGACGCTGAGTTGAGAAGCATGAACCCATCGACGAATCCAGAATGAAATTCTCATCACCTTTGTAATTCAGTGAGAGTGACTGCAGGTTGTGTCTGCCCAATTCAGTAAGGGATGACCGAACTACTTCCCTGTATCTCAATGTAGAGCTCTTTGTCCCAACAGGGTCTTCAACAGCTATTGCAAGATCTCTCAGTTTTTTCAGACATTTAAGATCTCCAGCCAATCTTATAGAGTTGCTTGATATGTGGAACAGCTCCTCTAAACATTGCATAGTTCCAATCATTTCTGGTAGTTTCACTTTAGTACTCACATATAGACACACGAGTTTCTGTAATCGAACAATGGTATCTGGAAGAGCTTGTATGGAACATAATGTGACATCTAACATCTCTAGATGTTGCAAGTTCCCAATTTCATCAGGAAGTTCAGTGATTAATTGAGAATGGAGAACCAGATACCTAAGTTGAAGCATACTTCCTAAACATTCAATGTGCTGATTCTGTAACAATGTACAATAACCT
Source organism: Oryza sativa Japonica Group (assembly GCF_034140825.1). Taxonomy (NCBI): domain Eukaryota; kingdom Viridiplantae; phylum Streptophyta; class Magnoliopsida; order Poales; family Poaceae; genus Oryza; species Oryza sativa. Next base: position 9,582,466 of record NC_089045.1, on the reverse strand, counting down.
AAGTCCAACACTCGCAAAGATTGAAGATCCATAAAATATGGCACTTGCTTAGTAATCCCAAATATACTGAGTGAACGGACACAACTTCTGTTTGTTATGTTTGTTGGCACTACAACATCTTCTGAATCATTGAACTGGAGGGATACTCGACGGATCTTTTCCTGCAAAGAACTGCACTTATGCCCATCTATTATCGTGACAAAATTCTCTTCTTTCGACATAGATATGATAATGTTAAGGACAACGTCATGGACTTGATAATATTGTACACCATCAGCATGAGTAATGTCGAAAGGTAAGATCATGCTTCTGTTGATAAGATCATTAAGATAACTCTCTGCTACTTGGTCCAATCTCTTCCCACTGTCTTCCGCGATAAATCCTTCAGCTATCCATTTCCTTATCAACTCTTTGGAGTTGATCATGCAATCTTCTGGATATATACTGAGATATAGTAAGCAAGTCTTCAATTGTGGTGGTAAATCATAGAAACTGAGTAACAGTATCTTTTTCAGACCTTGTAGAGTATGGCTATTTTCAAGTGCTGAGCCAATTGAATTTAGCACCAACTCCCACTCTTCCTTTGTGTTAGATTTGGTTGCCAACAAACTAGCAATATGAAGTATGGCCAATGGCAAACCACCACATTTTCTTAAAATTGCTTTTGAAAGCTCTTCTAGATGTGATGGACACGAATGCTCACCGTGGAAAATTCTTCTACAAAACAACCTTCTGGAGTCGTCGTCACTTAATGGTTTGATGCGGTAAATACTTCCATTGAAAGTAGAGCAACATATCATGGATACGTCAAGAATACGTGTAGTTGTAATTATTCTACTGCCAGAATTGTTCTCAGGCAATACACACTTCAAGATCTCCCAAGAAGATATGCTCCAGATATCATCAATGACAATTATATACCTATGGGCCAAGTTTCATACAATAAGTCTGGATACGAAATAACAGAAAGGTAGTAGAAGTTACTCTATATAAACACAAACCTCTTGTCATGAAGAAATTCTCTGATCTTGTCAATGAGTTGCTTCTCATCATCCCATGTATTACCAGAAGCCCCAAGTCCACAAAGCAAATCCAAAAGAACCCTCTTCATATCTGGGATTTGAGATACAAACACGAAAGCAGCACAATCAAACTGCCATTTGATTTTCTCATAAACTTGTTTGGCAAGAGTAGTTTTCCCCAAACCTCCAAACCCTGCGATAGACACCATCTTAAGTCGATTCACAAATCCACAATCTTCATCAGCTGCATTCTCCCTTAGCAACTTGATAATTTTGTCCCTCGGCCCATCGATCCCGACAAGTCCACCTACCTCGGAATAAAACGCTGGCAGGCGAGGGTCAATTGATTCACAGCCGGTACCCATGGACACAGATACATCAAGCTTATACCTTTTTCTACGATCGTTCACCTCGAGAACTTGGTTCTTGAGTTTTTCAATCTCTTGAGAAATAGTACAGCTTGAGAGCAGCTCTCTCAGTTTCAGGATATTGTTGATGATAAATCCTCTGATACCTGTAGGCTCATTGGATTTTTCACTCCGAGCCATGAAAGCGTCAATGGTGTCCTCGATGTCGTAGGCCAGCTCCCTTACCTCTTTCATCCAAGCCTTCACTTGCAAGTCGGGCTCACTCAACATCGCGTACTTCTGCATCACGGTGTTCATGCTGCTCAGCTCGTTTCGCAGGAACAGCACATCCTTCTCTACCGCTTTCTTCTTGGCGTACTCTTTCTCCAACATACTGGATAGCTTGCCAAGGAGAGACTCCATGACCCCCGTAGAGGCGCTCACCAGTGCACCCGCCATGAATTCCTGTCAATTTCTCAACAGGAAGAACAATATCAACAGCTAGGAAAGAAGATGATTAAGAAGATTTGTGTGGAAGAGAACACGGACCGATCAACCCTCCAGTATTGGACTCCTTGGCTACCTAACCTTATTGCCAGGTCAAGTCAAGACAAGCATCAATTGGTTGGCTTTTCACTAATCCTGGTCTCTCCTGGATTTGCAAACTTGGACTTGTTCTGCCTGCAATTCAATCTACCCACCCAGGTGTTAGAAATCTTTTTTTTTTTACAGAAGTGCGTTTATTTACAAAATCGGCTAGAAGATTCAGAGGGGCAATTTATATATTTAAATTAATTGCTCACTTTCTCCCTAACTAACAGTGTGGTTGCTCTTGCCAACATCATGTGGCCCAGTCTTCAACGAAAAGATTGTGTGCTCTGAAATATCTCCTATCTTTGATGTTGATGTGGCTGCAATCTCAAATCAGAAAACAAATCCCTTCTGTCTGAATAAAAATCCGGTTTAGCTTGATGATGTTTCTGAACATGTTTTAGTTAGCCTGTCTCTTGGTTGTTTTCAGTTTCACCAGTGATGTTGTATTGTAGTTCCCCCAATAACCCATCCCTGTAAAAAATCATTCCCTTTTATCTGAATAAAAGTTAGCTGGTGAGGAGGGCTAAAAAAAAAATAATCATGGCGCGATCGTGATGCGGCATTTGGACAGTGAGAAACGGAATAAAATCGGTGCAACCGTGGCATTTGGGCATTGTGATGTGGCATTCAGAGACACGAAAAGCACTGCCTTTTTTCAGAATTATTACAGGATCGAGCACTGTACCCTAAACCCTAAAAAAAAGAGCCCGAGACAGCAGATCCTCGGCGGAGAAGAGGAGAGGAGAGGGGATGACGATGCGTGCCTCGCGGAGACGGTTGACGATGGAGCTTACCGGAGCGGCGCGCCGGGCCCTTTGCCCTTGTTTTGGGGGGCAGAGGTGGTCGCTGCCGCGAGCGGCACGCGGCCATGGTGTGCCGGTCCGTCGGTCGCAGGTGGCACGGCGCGGCGGCGCCGGAGGTGATGGACCTCCCACTCACCATTGTTGCCTTGGAGCTGCAGCAGCCAGCACTCAGCAGGCGAGGACCGGACCAGCAGTAAGCTGTGGCACTGAGCGTTTCATCGTTTAAACTACAGTACATATTTGCAAACTAAAAATAAAAATAAGAGTAAAGTGGACCGACGGTTCTTAAACTTGTAGGGATATATCATTTAGGTCCCTAAACTCTCGAAATATATATTCAAGTCCCAGAATTTGTCATAGTGTGTCATTTAGGTCCCAAATCATCACAATCCCTTCCGGATCCTACGTGGCGTTGATGTGGTATACCACACGGACATGACATGGCATCATTTTGACTGACAAATGAGACCAATTTAAATTTTTTTCCTTTTTCTTTTTTTCTTCCTTTTTTTCCCTTTGTTCTCCTTTCTCCGTAACCCGAGCAGAAGAATGGAAAAAAAGAATAATGAGAAGAAAACGAAAACGAAAAAGAAAAAAAAATGACATGTCACGTCCAGGTAGCATGTCACATCAGCGCCACGTAGGATCCTAGAGAGGATGTCACATCAGCGCCACGTAGGATCCTAGAGAGGATGTGTCAATTTGGGACCTAGATGATACACTTTGATAAGTTATGAGGCTTGGATATGCATTTTGAGAGTTTAAGAACCTATATGACACAACCTTACAAGTTTAAGGACCACCAATGCACTTTACTCAAAATAATTTGTGAATAAAACTTTTATATACGTGTTCTTAGCGATCTAAAAGATAAACCTCGACGAAAAAAACCTCAAAATCAACTTTAAATTTAAGATTGAAAATTTAAATTTTGGCTGATAAACATAAGTATAAACGAAAAGATGAGACCGTGAGAACGTGTGATCATCCCTGACTTTTACGTGGCAAATTTTGTTACTCCCTCAGTTCCGTTTCAGGTTACAAGATATTTTAACTTTGGTCAAAGTTAAATTGTTTCAAGCTTGATTAAGTTTATATATTTGATATAGTAATATTTACATTACCAAATTAGTTTTATTAAATTTATTTTTATAATAAATTTATTGTGGGTCGAAAGTATTACTTATTTTTATATAAACTTGATCAAACTTAAAGCAGTTTGACTTTGATCAAAGTTAAAACATATTATAACCTAAAATGGAGGGAGTAGTATGTTTTAAATGAGTTTATGTAAGAAAAAAGCCTAAATTTGGATGGCGATTCCAACCCAAATGCTACCAAACAGTATTACATTCGGATAGGATGATATCTCAGAGATTTCGTTTGATACCTACTCACTCCGTCCCAAAATATAATAACTTTTAGCCCTCAAGATTTGTCCCAAAATATAACAACTTCTCCACCAACATTTTCTTCCCAACCAATCCCAACTCTTCACCATTCACCTTTTCCACCTACCTCCACTACTCAACCAATTACAACCCTCCACCATTCATTTCTACCTACTTTCTTAATAAACGTGTCCAACTCTAAAAATGCTTATATTCTGGGACGGAGGGAGTAGTACATATCGGCTGATACTTTGTTCAGACAGGATGATACCTCTTAGATATCGCTTGCTATCCGGTAACTAATGTATCATTCAGTCCGAACGGAATACCTTTTTGCAGCATTGTCCAAAAACTTCTCGATAGTTTTCCTGGAAACTATATTTCTTTAAAATAAATCCCCATCCATTTACTTATCTTTTCCTCTACTTTCATATGCATATGTTCTTGTTTTCATTGTTCTTCGTAATGCATGAGAAATGATTCATTAAAAAAACGAGATAATAAGAAGAATATATAGTATGATACTTGCAAACCTAACTTTTAGGTGTAAAATAAAAGAAAATCGGCATGACCTTTTTCTATATTATAGACTTCGAAGCAATTCAATATTATGATACATTCATATCATAATAGTTCAACAACAACAATTCAACAGCCTCACATTTTAAAAGCATTATGATGTCCACGTGAAGCTGAAATGAGAGAGAGGGATAGAGAAAGATGAGAGGACCAAGGAGATATTTTCTCCACTTATGGACCTTAATGTGACGGATAAACAATGCAACCTAAGGCCCATTACATTATTTCCTTTTTCTATTTTCTTCCATACTTTTGGTTTTGCCCACAAATTTGGATTTATCTTACTCTTTTTTCAAAAATTTCTTCACCATCTGCCACTACAAATCAAGAACTACATCCATGAATTTTTTTGATCTTTTTTGTTTTTTTCGGAATTTTAAATTTAGATAAAATTCACCAAACACTACCACTGGTAACCCCTACGGTACCCCACGATTACCGGCGGCAAGGGAAACCCTGGGTGAGAAGGTATATATATTTTTCAGCAAGACATAAAACCACGAACATTAGACCTTTTGTTCAATATTTTAAGCTATAACATACATAAATGGAGACCACATATCGTACTACAAAAATCAACAAACAAATAATCAACGGTGATCCGACGATGAAACATTTCTTTTTAAAAATCTCTGTGCGAATATAATGCTGCTACACCATCTAATTAAGGGGCAGATGCAGATGCAGATGCAGTAGTAGTGGTGCGCACGGCGGCGAAGGCCTCCAGCTTGTGGGCGTGCTTCATGACCTCCGGCGTCATGTTCTCCGGCAAGTAGCAGAACACGGCGTACTCGCCGTAGTCGAATGGCCTGTACATGGCCGGGTGGTCGCCGTCGACCGCCTCGTCGAGCGGGCGGACGGCGGCGCCGTCCACCGGGAGGGAGAAGAGGATGGCGGAGTAGCGGGCCTCGTCGCCGGACACCACCACCCGGTGCAGAGGGTTGTACACTTGCCCGTTTGTCAGTGCCTGCGTGCATAGCAGTAATATTAGTATTACTAAACTGAATGCATATATGCCCGTAAATGAGATTCCCTGCTTTATACAACATTACCCATACTAGACATATTACTCTTGCAAAACTGAAGGAGAAAGGCTGGGAGACTATCAAATTCAGGACTTTGCATGGAGACAAACTTAGAGACTGGAATGGGATTAAACAGATGTGGAGGCTTTTGAATCTGCAAGAAGGAATAAAAGATAGAATGTGGTGGAACTTGGAAAAGAATGGCTATTTTACTGTCAAATCCTTTTATAAAGCTCTTAAAAGGGAGCAAGTGGCATTCCCATAAAAAAAATTGGAAGTTCAAAATACCTATGAAAATCAAGATTTTTATGTGGTTGGTTTTAAAAAACAAAATTCTTACTGAAGATAACCTCTACAAGAGAGGCTGGAGAAAGGGTGATAAATTGTGCCAGTTTTGTGATAAAGAGGAGTCCATACAGCATTTATTTTTTGAATGTCCTGTTGCTAGATTGATCTGGAATGTGAAGTTGTGCGCCCTGAATATAACACCTGCTAGGAATAAAAACCATATGCTTTCCAATTTTGACAAACATTCTAAACAACTTGTGATGGTGGGGGTGGCAGCTGTATTATGGGCTATTTGGAAATCCAGAAACAAAGTGTGTTTTGATAAAAAAAAATGGCCTAATGATCCAATTGAGCTGATATATCTTACATGTCATTTGATTGAAAACTGGGCTAACTTGCAGAAATCGGAGGCAAGACAAAGAAGCTTAATGTTGGGAGCCAAGCTGGCGAGACAAGTGGCAAATGAAGTCTTCAGTTCCAGATTTGGATGGAGAATTTATACAAGACGCTTGGAATGAAAAGTTTAGGAGTTTAGTGATGCTGAGTTCTTTGTTTTGCTCTGGCAGTCAGTTAGGTTTCCCCTTCTCATTTTGTTGTCTCTGATCTGTTGATCTCTGTAAAGCTTGCCCTGCAGAAAAATGCTAGTCTTTCCTGTCAGGGTGCTGCTCCAGTAAGGGGGTTGCGCTAGCCTGGCTTTTCTTTTGTTATTTATTTCCGAACTCTTTTGTACTCGTCGTTTCATTTCTAGTAATGGAAATGGGGGGCTTTCAGCCCTAGTTAAAAAACTGCCCGTACATGAGATTGAATATTGTCCTAGCTATATATACCTAGAAATAATATAATATACCCGCTAATTATAACGGAGAAAAAATTGTATGAACGAATTGAGGAAGAGAGTGTGGTTGCGCATGAGTGCCGAGTGATGCAATGGCATGGAAGGAGGAATATACGAGCAAGTTGAGGAAGAGAGAAAAAAAATCTGAATTCCTTTCCAAGAAATTCTCTGGAATAGTGTCGAGGTAGACCAGCGAAGTGGCACCACAATCGAAGCTAGACGGGTGGAACCCCCCCCCCTCCCCCGCCGGCGCGCGCATGGCAATGGTGGAGGGCACAATAGGAGTATTGATAGAGAGGGCACGAGTGGTCCAACGATAGTGGTGGCGCAGCCCTGTAGGTGGAGTGCGTTGAGCAGCAAGCCGGGTTATGGCAGTGCTCGCTGCAGTGGCGAGAAGGAGGTGGTGGCAGTGGTTGTTAGTAGGGAGGGTGGTGGGGGCAAGGGACGGTGGCACTGTTGGCGGCAGCGGAGGTGAGGAGGAGGAGGCCCCATGGGCAACTTATCTTTTATGAAATTTTCCCTCTCCATTTGAACATAATATAATAAAATACATTGGCCGTCCATAGAACATAATGTTTTTACGGTTTCCATGAATAGATACACATTTTTGGGTGTCCAACAAAGACCACGATCTTTTAGTGTTTTGTACCAAGTTGTCTCTTTTTTTTTTGCAGAGTTTCTTGTTTTGGGGAAATATATAGTGCAAACTACATATGTAGTGCAAAACCTGTAAATTACCGGTGAATCTATAAATGAACGTGTAAGATTTCTTTTTATCAAGAGTAAAAATTTTACTCTCAGGCGTCCCATATTGGATCCAATAGTAGTTTCCATATTTCTACTACATATTTCCCCTTTATTTTTTTTTCAGTTTTACAGTTTCGCATCATGTTAAGACGTGCTATTTCCACATTGGGAGAGCATCTTGAACCTGGGCATCATACGGAGCACGCATATGATTATGTCTTGTATTTTACTCTCTCCATCTAAAATATAAGAGATTTTAAATGGACGAGGCATATTCTAATATTAGAAATCTGAGCAGGCATAATATAAATTTGGATAGATATGTTTAGATTCGTAGTATCAGTGTGAGACCATCCATCTAAAATCCTTACATTTTGGCAGGAGTAGTCCGCTACCAGGTGCACGTTTACATCATTTCATGTTCTTGCTATGATAAAAGGAGACAAAAACCAGAAAATTCAGTTGAGCAGCGCAAATATATAGTCCCTGCGTTTCTCTGCTCTGCTAGCTCTCTACTCTGTTCTCGTAGGACGAGAGTGCCCGCCAAGTGTTCGACTGTGTGTTCCTACTGAGTTCCTAGGTGATTTCTCTGTGATTTGCGTGAGCGTGTGCGTTTTGTGATTGACACCAACAGCTTTACGTTGTAATTTGAGGGCTAGGCCAAGGTGGTGGATGGCCTGCGAGCAGCGTGTGCGGAGCTTGCCGGCGAGGCAGAGATAGTCTCACAAGCCGCCACCGCTGGTGCCACAGTGCTCCGCCTACTACTCCAGCCGCAGCAGCCTCTCCTCGTCCTCCGCAGCTGTCACCGCCGCCGCCATGTGAGAGGAGATGAGGGAGAGGAGACAAAGATGGTGAGACAGGAGAGAGGAGGAATCGGAAAAGAATCAAAAACGAGAACGGATAACTTGACACTCGACGCTCGTGGAACTCGTCCACACTCAACCAGTCTCTCTCTCGAGCTCTCGTGACTCACCGCTACAGTAGACTCGCCTTCTCCGACCCCTCTTCCTCCTCTTCGGCGGCTTACCGCTGACGCCGACGAAGGATGGAAGTGGGGCATGTGGGGGGAGGGCGGCCATCTCCTCTTGTTTAGTAGTGTAAGTAGTAGTCTTATTTTCTTGTCTTCTCGTTGTACTAGTGTGTCCCTTATCTTTTGGTGCTCAAGGTGGCTGTCGGCTCCGACGCTCCTCGTCCTGGTGGTGTGGTGAGCGTCACTGGTTTTTTAGCCGGTGTTTGCTCACCTCTTCACTGGGTTTCTGCTCCGCCGTTGACGGTCGTTAGCGATCAGTTTCGACCGTCAATATTATCAATAGAGGAGAACTAGTTATACTTGTAATGCATATACATGTTAGAATAATAATATTCCACTAGTATTTGGATCACTAACCTTTTACAGAGAATAATCATTAAGTGGAGGAGAATCGACATCAAATCAGACGATAAATCAATCGGACGATGTCGAGAATCGGACTTATGCATGAATGGGCTAAGAACTCAGAATTGACACGATCAATTGGCCCAAAATTCACAAATCTACAAAGAGAAGAAGTCCAGTAGGTTGCCAGCCGAAGATGGGCTGGTTTGGGCCAGCCCATGGTTCGGTCGAACCAGGGGGTTCGGTCGAACCCCATGTTGGCAACTTTTGTGACAAGTCGACAAGTACGATCGCAACACCTAAACGCCTTGCGGTGATATGGAGTCGCCAACCACCTCGATCTAGCCAAACGGCCAAATCAAGATGGGTTTTATAGAAAAATAGCTAAACCAGCTAGCGGAGCCGATTTAGATATCAAAATCAGCCTCTAGGCCGATTTAGATCGATATGAGGATAGCTACCCATCTCGTGGGCAAAACGGAAGGTTTTCAGGACAAACCTACAAAGAGGTGTCGCACTCTCGCAGCAGCGGCGGACGGTTTACGGCGCAAACCGACAAAGATGGACTAAACTAGGGTAAAATAGAAAACATGGTAAAAGAACTATTCAAGTAGATTTTATTCGGGGGATTACAATGAACCGGCCTTGTCCCTTATATAGGGGTTAGTCTTGCCCTCTACAGGCCCTTCTCTACGTCCAACTCGGGATAGAAACAAAGGAAACACGAAACATAGCCTTCTCGAGCAAGGAAATCCGAGACCCGACGGAAATAGACTCGGACTCGGACCCTGACGATCCGACCACCCACATACCTGCGGTCAGACCGGCCCTACTAGCCGGTCAGACTGCCCACATACTTGCGGTATGACCGGCCCTGTGAAAGAAAGCCGGCACTTTCCAAACTTTGGCAATTTTCCCCTATTTCGTCCATAAGTGCTAAATTTGGGTGTAAACACATGCCCCCCTGCCTTTTTTATGAACATCGCAAATCTAAAAGCATAGAACATGTTGTCTTAGGGCGATAATCCAATTACCGGCCACGGGATCTCCTAAGCATCTTGCCAAACGCTAGGAAAGTATTTCTTCAAGTATTTCCCATAGATTGTTCTCTGTAAACACCGTCTTGAAGTGCCTCCATCTCTTTCAAAGTCCTCAAATGCTTGTCGATGACGTCTTCAAAATTGCCTCCCATCAAGGTCTTGTGATCTTCAATTAACAAGTCGTCTTGCTTGAAATACCGAAGAGAGCCAAGTTTTACCTCAACTGGCAAAACGGCTTTTTTTCATAAACCAACTCAAAAGGAGTGACTTTAGTAGCATCATGTTTAGATATCCTATGAACCCATAATGCCTCTGAAAGCACCTCATGCCAGTTCTTTGAGTGTTCTTCAATATCCCTCTTGACTAATTTCAACAATATCTTATTACTAGACTCGGCTTATCCATTAGCCTGAGCATAGTAAGGAGAAGAACTCAACAACTTAATATCATAAGATTCAGTAAAACTTCTCACATCTTTGGACACAAAAGAAGCTCCTTGATCAAAGTTTATGAAATACCAAATCTATAAACAATATGCTTCAAGATAAAGTCAATTACATCCGTGTAAGTAATATTCATGAACAGCACGGCTTCGGCCCACTTGGTGAACTAATTCATCGCAATTAGCACGAACCGATGCCCTTTTGATGACAAAGGATAAATTTGACCAATGAAATTCAAAGCCCAACCTCGGAACGGCCATGGTTTAATGATAGGATTCAACACAGTGGTAAGCGCTAATTGAACATTGCCGATCCGTTGACAAACTTCACATCCTCTATAGTACTTGAAACAATCATCAATCACTTTCGGCCAATAGAATCCAACTCTCCTAAGCAACCAATCCATCTTGCGGGCCAATTGATGAGTTCCACAAATCCCTTCATGTGTACTTCTCCCATAGCAATCTTAGATTGATCATTATCTAAGCACTTCAAAAGTACTCTATCTATTTTTCGGCGATATAATTCTCTATCAAGCAAAATGTATTTGAACGCTTGCCGCCAAATTTTCCGATCAATCCTGAAACTAGGATCTTTCAAATATTCTATTCAAAGGGATTCTCCAATCTATTTCTGACTTATGGGCACAAATGTCCAAATTCACAATTAATCCGGCCTTTTAATCAATTGTAACGTGCCCCCAGCTTCCTCTCTGGGACCGGGCGGACCGGCCACGCAATGCCGGTCAGACCGCCCTGTCTGCATGGTCAGACCGGCCATGCAGAGCTGGTCAGACTGCCGGTCATCACCGGTCATGCATCACGTATTAATTTATTTTTATTTTTTTAATTTTTTTTACTATTTGGAGGACATGCAATAACGAGTGAACCTATTCCCTCAAAGAATTAAAATCTATTTCCCATTTACCCTGCTATTTAGCTGTTTAAGAAGGCTGATCGTTAAATGTTGATTTAAAACTCAGGTTCGAATATATAACTGTGAATGCGCGCATCACTTATTAGTTTTCCAAAATCAATACTTTTGCTATATATTGTGGTACTCTGGTTTTCGATTAACTGGTTTTCGATTAATATCTTATGTCTATGTTTCGTCACGTTCCGCACGAAAATAATGTAATTGACCAACGGTAATAGCAGGGAGGAGTCTTATGCAAAACTAGCTACCACCACCTAATTGAGTTGGTGGCGGGAATCTTTTGTTGGAAATTGATTGTATAATAACATTGTTATTCCATGATACATATATATTCACAATATTTTCAAGTTTACAACTGACAATATTTTATCTAAAACCGTTGTAACGCACATTGTATTCGGCTAGTTAAATTATGGTATAGACTTTGACTTAATTTGAAATGTGAAAGTTAAGGAAGTTTGTGTACTATTTAGTATTTTCTATTCCAGCAACATGCATTTGGATGTAGCTAGATCGATCGCCAGGTTTCTTTTAATCCATTTTTTTTTTAAAAAAAAAGAAGAAAGAGATAGAGAGATGTGACATGCGTGCACATGCACAGATACCTTGAGCGTGTCGCCGGAGAAGACGAGGAAGGAGCTCGGCGAGAGCGTTGGGCGAGCCCAGCCGCCGTCGCCGCGGCCGCACTCCACCTCGACGCCGTCCACGCCGTTCTGCGTCACCACGGCGAGGAAGCTCGTGTCCCGGTGCGCGGGGAGCCCCAGCCTCGCATCTTCCCCACCGCCGGGCGCCGCGTACTCCGACAGCCGGAGCTTGAACGCCGTCGCCGCCGCCTGCGCCTCCACGGCCCCCGCCGACGACGCCGTCGCGCCCACGCTCTCCAGCACCATCCGCCGCACCGCCGCCTCCACCGCCGCCAGCCTCCCCGCGTACGCGACCACCGCCTCCTCCGGGAACGCGGCGGCGGCGGCCGGCCACACCCGGGCGGCGAAGGCGCGGACGGCGGTGGGGGAGAGCGGGTCGGAGATGGCCACGCTCTCGTAGGGCAGGCCGGGGATGCCGCCGACGTAGCCGTGGTACGGCTTGCCCTCGCCGGGGTCGTTGCCGCGCGCCTTGGCGCTCGCCGGCAGCGACAGCACGGACTCCGCCGCGCCGCCCGGGCCGAGCACGGCGGCGCGGAGCTCCGGGGAGATGAGGCCGTCCACGACCGCCTCGAAGCAGCCGTGCGCGCGGAGCGCGTCCATGACGGCGGCGCGCACGGCGGCCCACCGTGGCCGTAGGTGGTCGGCGCCGGGGGGAGGCGGCGCTGCCGGCGGCGGCAACGCGGCTAGGTCGATTATTCCGGCGAAGTCAATCCTTGGGATGCTGCCATGCATGTTGGCCATGTCAGTAGGCTGTTGATATGAAAGCTACTGCGTGCTTCTTCCTCGGCATGCATGTCAATATATATATCCATGAGATTGGTGGTGGAGCCACTGATATAAGTTTGACTCTATTTTTTAATAAATTGATTTTTATTAATCTTGCATCTATATCCACGAAGAGCATACGCATCCAAAATAATACACGAGTTTTTCAACTTCCAAACTTACACAGAGTAGCAAGAAAGCGCACGTACAAACACAAAAAGAAAAGATAGAAGTTTAGCTTCAAACTCTCAAACTCCATCGGCGACTTATTCTTTCTGCCACAGCATAAGAGGTCGGGCAGGGGAGAGTCGGAACTAGTCCGTGCCGCTCGTCGTCGTACCATTTTCACCTCTACGGATCACAACCACCACATACTATCAACTGCTTCGTTCGTTGTCCACCATCACTGTCCATAACACCTTACGCCGACGCCGTATTCTGAATGCCACTAGTGCGTCGCAAAGCCCATCTACCACATCACCACCATCTTTCAGAAACTATCGAACTCCCCTCCGTTTTTAGAGCATCGCGGAGCCGTCCAGCACGATATGCTCATGCCCTTACTGCTATGAGCTTGTTGGAGATGCTCCACCGTCGTCGACACCTATCCGCAGCCAAACCTTGGTGCTGACGCTCGCTTGGCAATTGCCATCTCTAGAATGGCGCTTCCAAGAGCCTCTCCCACCGCCGTCGCCACCGGTGACAAAGGGAGGGCTGGAGGACTAGCCCCATCTCACCCAACATTGCCACCACCTATCGCCACCTCAAAGTCTACCGCCGCCGACACCGCTAGCCCTCGCCAACGTTGACAAAGAAAAGGATGGAGGACTAGCCCCGTCTCCGCCCAATGCCTCCCCGACGCCACCACCAAGTTTGCCGACGCTGCTAGTCCTCACCGCCACCCTTTGGCACCACCCCAGTCGGTCACCTAAACTAAAACCCCATCTACGCAATGCCCTGTCAGATCCCGACATCGAAGCCCCGCTGCCGTCGCCCTAGCTGCCATGCGGGGACCCGGTGGCGAGCTCTGGCGTTGCCGAGTTGAGGAAGATGAGGGGCAGCGGCGAGGGTTCATGAGAGGGGAAACGTCGGGGGCGGTGGCCAAGCAGTGTAACTGAACTATGCAGGGAAACTGATAGTTTTGAGTCTAGGTAATGAAGAGTGTTTGTAGTGACTAATATCTTTTTATTTGTTATTAATGGAGGATACAGGGCTGCTAGAGGATGGGATACCACTTTAGGGAGGCTGACGTCATCCCACGTATTTGCTTTTTTTCCTGTAAGTTTAGAGTCATCCTACCCCCACTCCACGCATTCGGCGTCCTCGCTTCTTGAGCCAGAGCCTACAACGGTGTAGGCAGCAACGCTGGTCACAGCAGTAGCAGTAGGGAACATGGGTTAAAACGAGGGGAAGGAAGAAGAGGAGAGGAGGCGTTGGTACTTGATACTTCATACCATGCAGGTACAAGTCCTGGCACCTAGGGTCCCAAGTCTAATTAAGAGCATCTCCATCAGTCTCCAAATTTGCCTCTCCAAATACTCATTTAGCTAGCTTGCCAACCGAATAGAGAGTTAATTTTGTTTTTCATTCCAACAGCTTCTTCATCTACCCTCTCCATTTTAGCAGTGGGACCCACACGTCAGTCCCTCTCCCTCCTTCTTCCTCCTTTCTTTCCATAGCCTAGAGAGTTCCAATTCTCACCCACCACAGGCCGCTGCGCGGAGGCTAAGAGGCGGCGAGGTAGGGGAAGTAGGACAGTCGTTCTTCTGCCATGTGGAGCTGTGGAAAGAAGGGACAAGCTCGAGCTTGAGATCTGGTGGCCGCCTGCTCCGTGGAACTTGGGAGTTGGGCGGCGGTGGCGGCGATGAGGCAATGAGCTCACCACTTAGAGCAGGTACAATAGCAGGCTATAAGCCAGCTGCAAACATATTTTAAGAAGATAAATGAGGAGAGAAAAGAGCAGCGGGCTACAGATTTGTAGCCAGCTATAGCACGGACTCCAAGACACAGTGTGTGTATGACAGGTGGGACCAGGTATTAATAGTGTAGTATGTAACTATTGTATGAATGAGCTATTAGATTAGCTATAAATGAATTGGAGCTAGTAGTTGGCTATACTATTTGAACTTGCTCTGAGCTAGCCTAGTTGCTCCTCGCGGGCCTCGTCTGGTCCTGTGCCGCCTTATCGTCATGGCTCCTCGTGAATACATCAAATATCCGCTGCCTGGAGCTCTTGGATGAGTCTTTTGATGAAAGCCATCTTGCCTTCAACAAAGATGAGTTCCCAAAACTCTGCGATCTTATTGTGCACTGCTTTAAAATCACTGAGATCGAGTTCCACAATGGGGCTTGTCCCTAAGCTCGAAAAGATCATGTGGACCTTCACCGGGATGAACTCGTCTTTCTCTGGCATCGACAATATAATGCAACCTTCCGAGATATTGAAGGAGCTTGAGTTCAACGGCGAGTCTCTCCCTAACCAGGTGAAAGAAGCCATTGATAAGCATAAAGATAAAATTCATTATACATACTACAAATGGGAAATTCATGAGAAAACACAAGGGAACGCGGAAGCAAACTACACGGTGCGCCATGCTGCCTATTCATCCCCAAGGACAAGCGTCGGCACCGGACGTCGAGCTGAAGGGAATCACCATCGTGTCCCTCCCATTATCGGTTTGCATTTGGGTGCTCATGAGGTTTGGTTTGCTACTACTTAATTGTGTGTTTCTGTCTGCTATATATGTGTGGTGTGCATTTGTATATATTCTGCCTCTGTGTGTGTTTTGGCACTATGGTTGAGCATAATGGTTGTGTCTATGCTCATGGATTTGGACTTGTGTGGCTTTCCTATCTGTATATCGAGTGATATGTGGTCTCATGTAATAAGTGCAGTGCTTGTGTGTGCACATTTGATTTGTAAATGTACTATGTGCTACAATGTACACTACATATGCTTTGAATATTTGATTGGGTTCTGCAATGATGAAGTGTGTGGTTTGTGTTTCATGCATTCATGCCAATCTAGGTCCTTGAAGCTGAGTTTTTTTTTTCATTTTTAAGAACATGGAAGCTCTTTTAAAAATCAGTCGATTACATCACCATGATACAAGGGAAGGGAAGAAGTACAGTGCAGTCCTATTGTTTGCTTTCCTAGTGCTGATTTCAGCTGATGGCAACCAGATTTGTTGTCCTTGACACATCAACCAGACAACATTTTTTTTTCCATTTTTGTGGATTTAATTTATATCTCGATCGGTTACTTTCTTTGTGACAGGTGTGCTCCTGCTGGTTGATCCTAATTACCATTTCATTTCCAATAAGTGGTGTGATCATGTTCTTTTTTCCAGCAGTCATGAGCTTTGCTAAATTATCATAGCATGATTACAAACTTACAATCAGCATATGGAGCATCTAGCCGGCTTTGCAAAACAATGTGATCTTGCTGGCTGTTTCTGCCAGTATTTACAGCCACCTTGGTACAGAGGAACCAAATTGCAGATTTGCAAATATGGAATACTGTACAGTATGTTGGCAGGAGATGTACAACATCGTTCTGAACATATAACAGTTTGATGAAACACAGTTCCCTAGTAGGAGCAGAGGCTGGGGAGTTTCCCTTCCATCATAAAAGAAAAAAAAAAAGGAACACATAGTTCATGGCTCACAACAAAACTGAGGCATCTGACAGTACTTTCTGAAGTACAAAATTGCCTCTCCATCAATCGCCCATCGAGGGCAAACAAGTCAAATATATATATATATATATATATATATATATATATATATATATATATATATATATATATATATATATATATATATATATATATTTTCCCACTCAAGGTATGTCATTCATTCACTGTGTAATCTCCTTTTTCTCGTTGTTGTAACCGGCAGCTCTCCCTGTTCTGCCTGTCAAGACCGAGTCTGGTGCTGGACCCTCGTATTCTCCGGTGAGACCACGGTAGGATCGTGCCTTGAGATAGTCGATCGCAGACTTTGCTCCTCCTTGGTAAAGAACTGCATCATTATTCTGATTTTTTATACTTAGCGCCTTCTCTGTTACCTCAGCAAGTGCAAGCGATGTCTCTGGCTGTTCCTCGTTATCTGTGGGACCAAATGGTGCGGAACAGGGAAGAAAAAGGTAAAGGAATGCATCAGCCATGAGAACGGGGGTACTAATGCAGAATATCGGGTCATGTTATATGTACTCGGAAGTCGACAAATAATTAATTGACATGATCATTTCAAAACCCAAGAGTAGATGCTATACCTTCAAGGCAATTATCTTCCACATAGCCACCTTTGATAAAGGAAAATCTTGCTTCTTCAGTTGTGCTTGAAATTTCTGGTTTATCTGTAGTGATCAAATCCTTGAAATCTAGAAGATACTCTCCTGTCCATTCCCTTCCCCTGAAAAAGTGATAAATGTGATACTGCTTAATAAGAATGTAAGAAAAAATCTTCGAACTTGCATCCACATGAGGCCAGACCACCATACACAACTTAATATAAAGTCATGATTGATAAATGAACAGCACAAGTATGTCAACAGCACTATCGGAGGCAATAATGGTGTGTACCTGCTAAAAGCTAATACAGCTTCGAAAGGCGTAATGACTGGAGCTAAAAAATCTTTGCTATCCAATAGAGCAGTTTGGGCACAAGAAACATAAACAAAAACTTCACACTGCCATACCAAAAAAAAAAAAAGAATGGTGAGTCAGTTATCCTTAACATGAAAAGCAGAGAAAACATATTAGAACTCAGTAGCACCTCAGGGAAATTAGCAAGTTTTGCGGAATTAGGTCGGCCCATGACTAACGTATATGATTTCTTTCCAGCAGCCTTGATCAGATCTTTCATTTGCTCAATGATGTGAAGATAACCAGCTGCATATGAAAATGATGCCATGTACCACATAATATCATTTAGATGTAGTGTGTAATAAAGTTAAAAGACAATAATGTGCAAGCTAAAGCTATAGTGGCAGTGAGGTTCAGTGAAAGCATTTATAATATAAAAATCAAAACAAATAGACAGTTCAGTTGAAAATAAAAGGAATAGGGGTATGTTTGATCTGTCACCATTTTTAGTCATTACAATAAGGAAACAAACCAAACAGACTCTAAATACTTCTACCACATCAAAATTTGGTAATTCTAAAACATCACACCTAACACCTTGCATTTGTTAAGGTGTCAACCCAAGCAACTACCGCACGCTTCTATGTCACCAAAAATTGGCAGTGCCAAAATTTGGCATTACCAAAATTTGGTAAGGTTGGTTTTGGTATCAAACCAAAACAGAGTAAATAACGGTCACAGTACAACAACTTGATGGCTAGATGAGATTGAATACAACTTAGAAATTGTACGATCAACTATAACAAGTTGGCTTATTGTTGATCTTATAGTTCTAGGAGGTGCCATGTGGTGCACGATGGGCACGCTGAGGCCTTCAACAATGTGTTTCTCTGCATAATCACCAACATCTTATTATTTGGTTGAAGTTCTTTGCCATTCTGGCTTCTCGAATCAATGGCAAGGTGATCACCAAAGGTGAGGTGGGGTGATGCAGTCAGTGAGATGAGATGGATGTGCAACTTTATGAAGAGTAGGAAGAAGACAATGGAAGCTTTGCTGCCAGCGATTGTCTACTAGTCTGTTCGAATCTTGGTTGAAGGCACATAATGGGTGACCTAGTTGACGAGCTGGCCAGCTGACACAGCCAGTTTGCATGTGTGGCACCTCCTAGGCACCAAATGTGCACCCCATTACCAAGTTGTTGTACATATTTTTTATTTCTTGCACTAAATCGCACCCACTCACCAAGTTGTTGTACCGTGAGCACAATTTACTTAAAACAGGTAGAACCAACATCGAAGTAATTGGATGGTTCCTACATAGGTCATGTGTGGAACTACTTCAAATCCAGTTGAATCAACCTTGGTCTTCGACCAGGTTGACCAAAGTAAACTTCAAATGTAGTAGAAATTTAGAGCCCACAAATAACCTTTTTTTTCACCATTCAAATAACACCTCAATTTCACAAGGTAGAGACAAGCCCAGCCTATATTTTCTAGCTCAACAACCTAACATAGCATAACGATTAATAATCTTGTGATTAGCAACATACTCCATTTAATTTTCTTAGGGGTGTTAATTTAGCCTCAGCACAAGGATTGAGTAAAGGAAAAGACTATTCTGACTGAGTGACATATTAATCAAGCACTGTTATCTGCAATTGTAGTGTCCCCCTTTCTTTCTCCAATACAACATTGCATAGTGCTGAACTGCTGGCAAATTTTGAATGGGGTTTGTTAATTCGTAACTTGACAGATTTAATAGGGTCAACAGTTCCTATGTGTACTTTACAATGGGAAACAAATCAAAAAATAAAACACGCCAAAGGAATACATACCAACACCCAGGGTCCCCACCAAAATGCCAACAATATTTGCATCCTTCGCCTTCTCCACAAGGTAATATCTGCATATACAAACTATTTTGTAAATAATGCTACAATGACAAAAAAAAAATCTTTCATTTCACGCAAAAATAAAGTATTATATATGCTGCATAAGATGACCTGCGCCTAAGTATTTTCATCAGATGAGAGACATCCCTTGATGGTTGATTTGCTACTGTATCATACCTAACTGCATAATAAAATTAAAAATGTTCATTAATATTAGAATGCATTTCATTATAAAGGTCTCTGCTTTAAAGCAATTATGTTATGACATGACACTGGACGGATTGTACCTCCTGTCAGATCATTCATATGAAGAAGGGAATTAGAATAGCTACATTTACAATATAAAGCATTGACTGGAAGTTACATGATAACTAAACGTTAAGGATAGAGATATTTAAAGCCAAATGAGAATACAATAACTTCCAAAGCAAGATGTATGCCATGTAGTACTTCATATTGTCCAACTAATGGTTCGTACTTATCTTACGAAAACCAAAATAGATTCTAGAGGCAAACTACAATAGAAGGAAAACATGACTAACACAAATTCAAATAATTTCCCCACTGGCTATTGAAAAGATAACGAACCTATATCACATTTATTGAAGGTAAGCACAATGTTGGCAAATGCTGAGTTATCTTGTCCTATCCAATATAACAAATAGTCCTCCATATTATCATCTATGGATGTAGACCATGTTAGTCCTCCAAGGCTATACTTGCGTGTGGATCCTTCCACGTTGCAACAATTATTCACAAATGTCGCTACATCACTTTGTATAGATAAATCATCACTATGAGTGCTTCCATCGGATTGACCGTGTTCCACTTCTGCAGCAGAGCTTGGGCTCATAACTGAACAGAGAACATCTGCATACTGAACTTCAACACTGCGAGAATGTGATTTGTATAATTCCGCAACTACTGCTTTAAGATCATCCAATGCATGTGCATACTCTAATCCATAAAAAACCTGTTTGACAAGAGTATCATAGACTATTAAAAGTAAATTAATGAAGATAAAAATTTCTAGCCATACACATCTTACATTAGCTATTTCATGGTCAAATATGCAAATAGTAACAGTCGATGAGTCAAATGCTCAATAAAAAAAACAATACTGAGAAGTACAAATATAAAACCCTAACCAATTACTTGGAAATAGGATAACATCCAGTAGATATAGCTAATTAATTAACCATCACTGTCTACACAACATACTGACAGGTAGACAACATGAGACACAAGCAGGAGCTACTGTAGGTCTATATCGAATTCGTGTCCACTGCATAAATGATAAAACGACAAGTTCTCATTCATGATCCAATTGAGGTTGCTTTTAAGACTACCAATATAGTGCACTCACTTCTAAATATTTGAATCCATGAAAATTGAAGATGATGTATGAAGAACTACCCTATGATTTTTAACTTTTTTTTTTCACGATAATTGAAATCAAAGGAGATTTTTTTTTTGGTACATTTGATTTGATTTTATAGTGTAGAGGAAAAATTAAAGCGTAATGCCATAATTTGGCTGTACTTTGGTAATAACAAATCAGAGTTATAGCTTATTCCATGAATTGAAGCATAATTTTCAGAACATTAGAAATAGGTTTACCATACCAGGATGCGTTTATCACTTTCTCTCGAGCACTCCAACAATGAGCGGCCACAAGCATCGGTATCCAATGGTGTTTTCCCAAACACGAAGAAAGCAGGCAAATTGGATGTTCTGCATTCAAATTTCTTATCATCAGTGGGAACAGAGTGTTAGTGCGGTGCACTGGAGCATTAATAGCAACAGAGAACAGCTTCAAACAAGCAGTGGAAAAAAATGGTGGGATTGCAGAACTGACAAACATATGAAAAAAAAAACTTTCAATTAATCACCAATAGTTCCCTCCTAAATTTTGAGCTGAAAATGCCTCTACTTTAGTCACCAGATCAACTAAGAATTCGAAATACCACTCCGAAAGTAATAATTTGGGATAACGGATTCCCCTACGGAAGTAATCTGTGATATGGATTCACATTTCTATCAGTGTTCTTTACAAGCCCCAAAACAGAGACTAAAATCTCCACAAACCCAACATATGTGCATCCAACTGAAAGCTAGCTCCAATCTAGAGGCGAGGAAGGGTAATGGGGGGGGGGGGGGGGGGGGGGAGGGCTCACGGGCTCATGCAGGCGTGGCCGTAGTGGACGACGCACTGGGCATCGATGTGGGACGCGCCCACCTCGTCGACGCAGCACGAGTTGTACGCCGTGTCGGCCATCACGAACAGCTTTACCCCACCGCCGCCTAGCTCCCGCCGCAGCGCCTGCGCCACCGCCGCCGCGTCCCTGAGCATCTCGTCCGGGAACTTTACAGCCAAGAAGAGGAAAACCCCCCCTCCAAGTGAGCCAAGAACCCCGAACAACCAAAAAGATCATCGCGAAGAAAGAGGAACCGGATCGAGGCGGCGCGGGAGCGGGATTACCTGGAGCGCGACCCTGGTGTAGGCGCGGGCGCGGATGAACTCCGCCGTGCGGGGGACCTCGTACCTCGCGTCGATGTCGTCGCCCATGGCGGATGAGGAGGAGGTCGAGCTCGAGCTAGAGCAGAAGAGTGGAGGACGCAGCGAGGGAGAGGGGAGGAGGGTTTTTGGGTCGCCGCCGCTGCCGCCGCCGGCGTGTGGTGTTGGTGTTGGTGGGTTTGGGTGTCTCTTTTGGGCCGTTGGATGTAAAAGCACGGCTTGGATTACTGATAGTACTATTCTGTGCGGTGTGCACTGGTTTTTCTCAATTTAGACCTATGCACAGAGCTGGAGCTGCAGCTCAGCCAAACAGTTTCAGCTCCACCAAAATTGGGAGTGGAGCTGGGTGGAGCTCTCTCACAAAATGAACTAGAGTTGTGGAGCTAGGTTTAGGCAGCTTCACAGCTCCACTCCAGACCTAACTCCTGGAGCTAAATTTAGGAGTTGGAGCTGTACCAAACAGGCCCATAGTTATGGTAGGAAACAAACACATCATACTACAAGTGGCAAAGTGTGAAGTTCAACCAAACAAATATATACTTTCTCTGTCCCCTAAAACATGTCATTTTAAGGTTTCTCACCTAGATTAATGTCTACTAAAACTGACCAATTTACCCTCATTAATTTGATTCATCACTACTGTGCACGCACTTTAGAAGAACCCAAGAATAATAGAGATTGTAGTTAAATAGTAAATGAACCACACCTTGACTGCCATGTGGGATTTGCATAAGCACATTGGAGCCATGGCCATAAAAATTACACATGAGAAAACAATCAGTACCATAGTTTAAACATTTAAATTAGCCTATGGAGGATGTGCTTCGGCGCCTAGGAGTGCCTGTCCATTTCTGAAAGTGGGCCACTTCTTTGATTACGGCTATGATGATATTTTTTCTAGGATATTAGTTGGACGGGAGAACGTCTAATTTTTTTAGGACGGAGGTAGTATATGCACCAAGCCAAAAACCACTGTGCTAAGATAGTTCCTTCATGTCTTAGGACCAAGAGCCGCACTGTCAGGGATCCTTTGCGTCGAACCAAGACACACTGGCACACTGCAGATGATCATGTGTGGTCCGTCTCAATAGAGTAGAGTCTACTTTCTCCATCCAAGAAAAAAAATCAATTTCTAGAGATAAATCTTAACATGCATTTATCTACATTCATCTTCAAAAACTATTATTTTTAGATAGAGGTAGTACATCGCATCACCATAAGCTGGACCCATGTGCCCTTCAATCCATAGCAACCTTGATCCATATCATTATTGCAAGTGCCAACAGGATGCAGCTGCTTGATCTAGTTCGGCTTCTTCTGTGAACCGCTCCATGTACCACACGTCTCGTCGCTCACTCTAGGTCAGCCCGACCACTATTGCTGAGTTGGGCCAAGTTGCGCAAGTCTCTAAACCAAACTTTTAGGACGCCATCTTTGAATAGGTTGCACCGAGTCAGGTCGGTCAATGGAGGCCGGATAGCCCTTGTTTGCATGGCCCACCTCATCTCTCTCCCTCTTTTCTTTCTTCCTCACATGCCATTCAAATGTGATGATCTCCCCCATAGGATATCCATTCATAATAGTTTTCAGAACATATTTCGCAAACCTCATATTAGTTAACACACATGTTTATCCGCAATTCTCCAATTTTCTATAAAAAAATAAACCAAAATACCACTTGGGTTCACAGATGTTTAGTCTATGGAAGTCTAATGTGGTTCATTCTTTTGCTTGGATGATGGATTTGGTTCCTTCTAGAATGATGATGGTGAAACCTTCCTTTCTCTATCTTTCTTCTTCTGGATTATCAAACAAATAGTTTATCAGATAATTTGTATATATTATGCTTTAGGATAGACAAAATTCGTCATAGGATATTCAAATATTATAGTCTTTGCTAATAGACATCATCATAACGCGACTTGGCTTGAGAACACAAAATATATGGTAATTTAATTATTTTATTATTTTCAACCTGTTGTGATGAGGGATGTTAGGTCCCGATCTTCCGATAGGTATTGATAAACAATCGATTTGGGCGGAGTCGCGACACAACTCGATCCGGCTTCTGAACGAACACGCTATTGAGCCCCGCAATCACAGCACCACGTCTCCTCTGGTTATCAACCATGCCGAAACCCGGTTGACCTCGCCGAGAAGGCTAATCCCTGCATGCGAATCGAAGAACACAAGTAAGAACAAAATAGATTGCAACCAAATTGCATATGAATAATTAAGCACTCAAATTTGGGGTTCCACAAACCGATCTAGCGGTGAAACTGTTCTTGACAGAATAATCTAAGCAAAACCCGACTCTAAACGATGACGGCTACTGAATAAATGTGATTAGGGACGTCCTAGGGTTGCCCTAGGGCGCACACCCCCTTGGGCTAAGCCCACAACACAATTACAAGGCCCAAAACCCAAGTCAAATTCGGACTGGATGAGATACATGGCTTGTTTTGCAGATTCCCGGCAGCTCGGTAGGAATTTTGACGTGGGACCAAAACCATCTGAAAGTAGACTCCATAAGCTTTCCAACAAGTACTCATGGGCCCCGAAATTCCTTCTAGATCAGCGGCTAGGTCCGTTTGAAGATGATGCTGTCAGGAGGCCCGAATCCGAATCCAAAACGTATGGAACTTTATCTCTTGTCTTCTATGAACCAAAAATGACGTGGTGAAATGAAAGAAGACTTGGAGAAGGTCTTGGTTTGGTCCCCAATCAACTTCTTCAATCATCCATGCTTTCCTTAAGCTCGGTCTCTTTTCTTTCGCCCAAGTAAGTACCTCTGCAAACGAAAACACACAAAACTCATTGTGTAGCAACGTTTGTTCAAATATATAATAAGTAAATCTAATGTAGAACATATGAACCTTTGGTTTATTAATACATAAGGTAGTCATGGTTATATCCGAGCTAGTCGTGTCCTCATCATCCTCCCCTTCTTGATTGGAAACCGTCCTCGATTTCACCTTGTCATGGAGTGTATTATACTTATCTTTGTCTATCACAACATCATATACTGAACATTTCTTGATGACCATATAATTGGATCCTAAAATCTTTGTAGTCGAAAAACCACGACACTCCCCTTCTTGCAAACCAACCTGTAACTCATTTAAACAACTAGAGGAACTAGATAGAGAATTACTTAATAATTCTATAAAGAGGAAAATACGGACAATCACGGATAGATCTGATCTGATCCGGAGTCTCTCGTCACGCGCACAGTACTCCCCTCATGCGCACAGTAACGCGGAGTCTCTCGTCACGCGCACAGTACTCCCCTCATGCGCTCAGTAACGTGCGCACAGTATAACCACTCCAAAACCGTTTGATAAAAATTTCACCAAATCACAAAAACGGAAACCCGACGACGAGACGATTCAATTTTTCAAGGTCCCGGCAACAACCGACTAGATGAAAAACTGGACCTAAAACTGACGTACAACTCACACTCTTGAGTGATGAACCCTAGACCTAAGTGATGAACAGATGCAATACTCAAAACTAAAAATTAAATCTAAAACTAAACCAGCACTCGACACGACGATGCAATCTGGAATTCAACAAAGCAATAAATCGATTGTTTATCAATACCTATCGGAAGATCGGGACCTAACATCCCTCATCAGAAATAGTTAAAAATGTCCATATTACCTCTCCCACCCATGTGAATGAGGTGGTGCACCTAGTTCGAACCAGATTACACCCTCACCTTTTTTTTCTCTCTTACTCTCAAATCCTAGCAAGAGGCGAGACGGTGACAATCTTTCTTCTATCTCATGAATTGAGTGAATATGAACTTTAATGGCTCAATATTCTCCAGCAAATTACTACTCCCTCCGTCCCAAAATATAAGCATTTTTAGCTAAATCTGGATAACTAAAAGTTGTTATATTTTGGAACGGAGGCAGTACGTTTTTAAAGCCTAACATTAAATACCATAATTTTTGGAGGTACTAACGGATGGTAATATTTTTTAAAGCAAATACATATTCCATTCATCCCATAAAAAACATGTGACACGTTCTAATACTATTAATTTTGATATATTTTTCTCCATATACGTTATACTATAATGTATCATATCCCGTTGTAGATTCGTTTTTTTAATGAACGAAGTACATATTATACTCGTATAAGTTATCATATTTTTAAATAATGAAATTATGTCATACTCATGTCCTTTTTTTTTTTGTCGATAATGACGGGCAACGTAAAAAGTCAACGCACACTCCGTTGCCCCCACAGCACGGAAATGGCTTCGTCGGAGACCCCGCCGCCGCCGTCGCCGGGCACCGGCGGCGCGGTGCCGCTCGCGCCGGCGCTCCTCGGCCTCCTCCGCTTCGTCCTGTCCTCCCACCTCGCCGCGCCTGACCCGGCCCTCCCGCTCTCCCCTTCCTACTGCTCCCGCCTCCTCCTCGACGACGACGACGACGACCTGCTCGAGAAGCTGGCGGCCGGTCTTGCCCGGTGCGTCGAGGAGGGGCGGCTCCCGGTGGCCGCGGCGGCGGCGGAGGCGGGGATCCCGGCGGGCGAGGCGTGGTCGGAGGAGAGGGAGAGGGAGTGGGAGGCGGTGGTGCTGGAGAAGGGGAACGAGTTGAAGAGGGTAAAATTGCATCTCTGCTTGCTGCTCATTTGGTTGCCTTTTATGGCTTATTTTGTTGATAATATGAAATGAGAATGAGTGGTTCTTGCTTAAAAAAAAACTAACACGAATAATTCACTCCAATTGTCAAATACCAAAGATTTCAGGAGTCATTGGGGGTCAAGCATGGATACATATCGATCAATATTTTAAGACTTTTATTGTTTCAGAAATATTTAAAGACTTTCTGTATGGTACATTACTACATTTAGCAATTGTTTTTAATCTTCCCTTTTTTTATGACCAGAGAGGATCAGCAGCATAACTGTTCCCAGTGCCACCTTTCTTGTAAGAAAAACTGTTACCAGTGCCCATGGTTCACTAATTCCAGCACATATGCACAAAATTTGTCCTTGGGGCTAGTGTCTGACGTGCTTACTTGTGTAATACTAATAAATAGTAAATGGCAAGAATAAAGCCCAAAAGTACTTTTTTTTCCTTTGTAATATGAATGCCTAGCACCCTTTTACATATGTTTCTCTTCTTATGCATTAGATGTATGATGCTGTGGAGTTTGAGTTGCATGTTCAAGAACCATACTTCACTCAACTAAGAGGTATCTCTATATCTTTGTCTTTGAGAAATAAAATATTACTGCCACAAATGACTGTCACAGATATGTTCAAGAAACATACTGTGGCCTTTCCAAAAATGGGAATCTCTGCTAGTAAACACCTCAATGGGCTTGACTGTTTGGGAGATAAATAATATTTGTTGAAATTCTGACGAAAAAAACATGGATTACTGTTGATAGAGTTTAAGCTTTAATAACAAAGAGAAAAGGCACTAGTTTTTTCAGTGTGTTTTATTACATTTCTATGTCAAAACTCTACAAAAAAAATCAAAAGGGATTGTTTGAAGAAAAACTCTCATTCGATCAAAACAATTAATTATTCGTGAAGATTTTACAATAGGAATACACACTATGAAAAGAAAATTCAATTTTCTCCAGCCTTCATGAAATACACTTAACTTTTAACATTTAAATTGAAAATTTGAACTCTGTCAAAAGTGCTGCCAGATTTTATTTTATTTTTGTTGTTTGTCTTGGTGTATTTCTATGTATCGCTGTGTTTCTGCATGCCTCTTTTCGGTTTTCAAGAAATATTTTGAATTTCCAAACTGTCAAAGCCTGTTGAAGCGTTAATTAATAGAGAATGGCATATATAATTACCGACTATTACGAGTAGTGGCATATTTAGAAGTCGCATAAATGAGAATGGGGCATTAGTTAGTTGTATAAATAACTTTTTTCTCTATCTTTTAGTTCCATGATGGCTGTACATATATTGAATAGAATTGGGTGCATCTTTCTCGAATCAAAAAAAAAAGATGCATTTTTTTTCCCTTCTGTACACTTTCACAACCAAGATCCTGCATGTCCTTAGTCCCTTTGCATCTATCTCTTTGGGACATGTGGTACAATTGCTGGCGAATTGCATAAACAGTTTAGGAGGTAGAGGTCATATAAGTTGCATAAATTTACAGTGTCATTCCCAGTGATTGCACACAAATAAAAATATACTTTTAGTGCATGCATGAGATTAAGTAGTGTGGTGAACTTTATATATGTTACATTATATTTCTGATATATATTAACCTATGTTTGAATTGTTTTGAGGAAATCACTTTCTGGAACCACTTGTCCTAACTTGAATTGTATATTCCTGCAGCTGGAACCAAAAAAGTTGAAGGGAGGTTGGCAGCTGGTAATTACAACCGGTATGCACCTCTGAATCTAGAAGTTGGTTGTCTGTGTAACATACAATGTTGCAGGCTTGCAGCCTCTATGCTGTTGTGGTTATGGAGTCTCGCATTCTGTACAGTATATTATATCATAATTTTTGGACATTGATAATGTTCACTAAGTTCCTAAATAGCCTTCAACTCCAGGACACACCGGAAATTTAAGAATTACTAGGAGGGCTTACAAATAAACTCCTAAACATGTTTTTCAGCTGGCACCACTTATTTATGTTAGGATTTATTTGGTCCTTCAGGGCCTGTTTGGCACAGCTCCAGCTCTAGCTCCACCTCTCCTGTAGTTAGAGCTCAGCTAAACAGTTTCATCTCCACCTAAAATGGGAGCGGAGCTGGGTGAAGCTTTCTCACAAAATGAACTAGAGAGGTGGAGCTGGGTTTAGGCAGCTAAATTTAGGAGTTGGAGCTCTACCAAACAGCCCTCAATGTACACTGATATCCGTTTAATTATATTTTATTTCTTTCTCAGGATTGCAGAAGGTTCTTTGCTTCTTTTCAATAAGTGTCTCTTGCTTAATGTTCAGGTAATCTTATTTTTAGTATCTTACCATTATCCTCACATAAGGATGAGATCATTGTGGCTTCTGGTAAATAAAATAAGTGTTTTTTTTTTGCCTCTTCTTCACATGAGATGATTTTGGTATTTTATCAAGAATGATTTTCCTTTAATAGACGCATGCTAACATGCAAGAGAAAAATTTCACTATTGGGTTGATAATACATTTCGATTTTATGAGTTGATAATACATTATGTCAAAATAATCCTTCTTTATCAATTATAGTTGAAAGTTTCGTTTGCTTAATTTTCTTTCAGGCGATTAGAAAATATGCCTCATTTTCAGAGATGCTGCAGGCAGAGATGATCTCAGAGGTTCTTCCTGGTATTTCATCAATTGAACAAGGTAGTTAATTGAAATCATGTTTTTTGGTAGGGAAATATTTCAAGTAGTATTAGTATGTTTCTTATACTGTGGTCTCAAACTTGCTCAATGTCATGGGCTTTGGGCTGGGCATCCTAGGCCCATTGGATAGGATTAGGGTTTGTTAGGATTAGATAAGGTTTGTTAGGATTAGATAAGGTTTCTTAATAGCTTATTTGAAGTTTTCATGTGTTCACTTTTAATCTGTAGAGTGAGTTTACTCTGAGTTTAAAATGATGATGGACCTGTGACTGTCAGTGATATAGAGCACACCAAAGCTCTATCTAGTTCTCAGTTAAAATGAATATAGTCCTGAATATTAACATATAAGAAGGTAGCAGCTTGGAAAATATTGATGCCTACTCTTATGTACATATGGAGAATAAATGAAGCGCCTCAACCTTAATAGTTTGCTTGGAAGCAACAAAGCTTAATCTTGGCTAGGAAATATTAACATAGTTGAATAGATTAACTGGGCTCCAATTGTGTACGACACCATGTTGCCTTCTTCATTTTGAGTAAATCTTTGTTGTGTAAGCAAAAGCAGACTGCACACCTGATGCATTGAGATCTTTTGGGTATTTTTGACAGTACTGAGTATTGTGTATACAAGAGTTACATTTGTGAAGTAACTCAAGTCCATTATAGCTTATGTAGAATTCAAGAATGATGTTCAGTTCTCATATGAGTTTTTTTTAAAAAAATATATATGCTGATATAAATGATTCTTGAACAATAGATTGTTTATCTGCGTATGCAGGAGTGGGAGTATATAGGAAATTCTATACGGAAGAAAAGGAAAGCTTTTATGGAGTCTTGGCAATCTCTGTTTCAAAGCCAACTGCTCAACCTTACATAATCATGACAGAGCTTCTTGCTGTGAGGGCCACCTTTCTTGGTTCAATGCGTATCATTATATTTTTACCAGAACATTTTCTCTATAAGTATTCAAACAAATATTATACCAAACTAGTTGGATTCTCTAAAACCTTCCATGCCTTATTCATCATGTGTTTACAGTTTCTGCTATGAATATTAGATCACTCGAGACATTGGTACATATACCCTCGGAACGAGGAATCTCACCTGCCTATTTGCATATCAAACTCAGTAGCTAAGAGTTCTGCTGAACCGGTAGTCATAATATGCCCTGTACTGTCTAGTAATGTCTTTGAAATATATATATAGTTCATTAGTTACCATCACTTGAATAATTATACCACAGGAACTTGCATTATTTCATTTCTCTCCTGCTTTTCTCACTTATCTCCTATAATTTTCCAGGGCTTGGGTTCTGATGGATTGGGTAGACTCCTTGGTATGGTGAAAACTGCAGGTACAGTTCAAGATGGACTACCTCCTCCAAGATCTGTACTGATATCTTCTTGCATGAAGCTACATCAACCAAATGTAAGTTCTGCGGTTATGCTTCTACCAATTTTGCCACCATGTCACAAGCAAACATCTTATCTCAAGAGTTACAAAATCTCCACTTTAGAAAATCCTTTGTACACTAAAATTGGCGATGTCTTGTTGTATTGGAGGTAAATGGTTGTTCTCTAACTGATGCTGCAAGGGCAATGGCCAAACATGTTCACAGGAGTAGCGATGGATGGTGGGGCAGCTTCCACGGAAGTGGTAAAGATACGTCCTAGCTTAATTCTCATCCAGTTGGAGACTAGCATTATGGCCATATAGTTCACTGTTCCATTTATTTATCTTCAGATGTAAAGAAAAACCAACTTGCATCCGAAATCATTGACCACTTGTTACGTGAATGCTGTTGGATGAATATTCATCTTACTCAACCCTATGGTCCTGTTTATGAAATCCGTGTGCATGAAGGTTATGGTGCCAGATGGTCTCAAGATGGCTCGAAGGTACACGTGTATTTTGCGTGATTCTGCTGGACTGTTAACCTTTTGAAGTAACAAATGATGCATCTTTAATCATCCTTTTTTTTTGTTGTTGTCAATCGCCTGGACACTGGTATATATTTTGATTCGTAGTTTGACCCTCTGTTATACGTCATGCTAAAAATGAAAGGTGTCAGAAGGTTAGTTTGCTCAACGGCAATGTAAGGAAATTACCATATTATCAAATTTGACATGAAGACAGTGTAAAAGTTTGTATAGTTCAAAACTTACCATATCACCTGTTCATTTCCAAAATTGCATAGGTATAAAATGTAGAATTTTCGGTAGTTTAGAATTAACCATGTCACATGTCATTTCAACAACCCTCAGTATTATTGTGTTCCTTATTATGCAAATGTAGAAAAGCTTTTGCTAGTTATCCTCTTGCAGTATCCTCCATAGATGGTATTCCTCCAGCTCCCTTGGATTTCTGAATTGCTGACGAATTTGCTTTACTTATAAAATCATTAAAAAAAAGTACTACTCTATATCACCATAAAGAGTTTGTAATTACAAAAGTAATGTCCTCATCCCACTCTACTTGTGCTACTCTACTTGCTTGTTAGCTTCACATCGGTTATTTTCAATTTGTGCGCAAACAAATGCTTCAGTTGACTGCTTTTTTCCCATAACTTATTTTGATATGTTCATGCATGCATGCATGCTGGAAGTTTACATTTGGTTGCTGCAGTGGGCAAAACCTAGAGCATGCTGCAGTACCCATGTACACTACATTACACATCTTGTAGTACCCAAAGCTTTACCTTTGTTCATGATTAAGGTACCAAAATGTACAGAAGTCAAGGCTTTACCCTAAACCATTACCATGCAAGCTTTGGGCTCCAATATTTCCAGTTTTACATCGGTCGTTTAACTGCCGTATCACCACATGATTTATTACAGTTTATTGGATTCTTGGAGCCGTATAGTCCAGAGGGCTTCTCGAGAGGGTGGAAACACTAGAACAAGAAGACCTGCATGTTGTAGAGTGGTTCTTTTGCAACACTTGTATATGCATTGTCTATGCCAAGTTAAAAATTTTCTTACAGCAGCTGCTATGTCAAGCATTTTTGTACTTGTATTTTTTTTTAAAAAAAAAACTTTGGTGTATTATTTTTCCTGGAATAACTTAGAACTGCATCCTGATGCTGGAAGTCTGTTAATACCAGAGCAGTTCATGGACATGAAGTTATTACCATTGATTTTGCTTGACTTGTTTGCTTTAGAGAAAGCTGTTTTAATTTTTGGCAATTGTGTTGTTAGCAAACATCATCTTGTCACGATTCGAAACACCAAAGAATTCTGCGTTTTTAAGACGCTTGGCTCAGTTCGGGAGTGAAGGTTAGTCCCAACACGTAAAATGGAGCACCGGTTAGTGCATGATATATTAAGTATTAGCTAAAATAAACTTAAAAAAAAGTTAATATGATTTTTAAAGCAACTTTTCTATAGAAATCATTTTCCAAAATATGCACCGTTTAGTAGCTTGGGAAGCTTGTGCACAAAAATAAGAGAGGTGAGTTAGCATGACACCCTCAATATCGTAAAATTAACAGACGTTCATCAAGGGCTCCTTTAGAATTCGAGAACTTGTTTAGGTAAGGTGCTACTGTAACAGTAGTAAAAGTAAATACCAAAATCCGTATGTTCAGAATCCACAAATTTATACAGCCATTTTGACTCCCCTATTATTGGACAACTTCATCATGCTGACTTCTTGCCACCGAAAAGGAGATTCCAACCGTACGCATTGCCTTTCTTTGCTGCTACATCCAGCCGCTTTGCACCAACCTGTATAAAATTTTAAATAATAAATAGTGGAGAAAACTGTAAGATGAGAAATATTTCAAGATAATAATAGAATGCAAAAAAAAAGGCACAGGGCGCCTCTATACTAGTGATCAGATACAACAAATAATTGACTCAACAGTTCAGATTATAAATTTCCTTGTGTATTGCTTAATGTTTATGATTTATTTTAGACCGCTAAATTGGTACAAATGATCATGTATTTGAGACTTTGTACAACAGTAGTCACTCAAAGAACAAAATAACTGTTTTCTCTCTTGTTTTTCCTATTTATCAACACTTTGTTAACCAAGTCTCGATGGTGGCAGTCTATAAAGTTGCAACTAGGCACACTCACATATATTATTTTTTTTCAATTTCCAGCCTCCAAGTCGGGACATAATAAAATTCATAGATGTGTAACATCACAAGTATTATGTGGAAGAATATGCACACGTCATTTCAATGTAACAAAATCTGAATATTTATGATATAATAGCTCAAATACCAAGTTCAAAAGTCATGTTGAAGGTCTTCCTTGTGACCAGAGGATATAGTTGTGGATAAAGCTTTACCACTATGAAAAGAAAAATGACTACAATAAAATATGGTAAGATAGGAAATACCTTGTCCATAAGCCAGAGACCAACCGTCGGCATGTATTGCACCAAGTACATAACCCCTAGCACAGGCTGCAAACAAAACCACAAAAAAAAATTCACAATGACGATATAATTGAAAAAAATGGTCTGTAAATATGAACCCAGATCTGCAGATTGTTGAAATAAATTATATGCAATGCTGGTAGTACAGTACGCATAGCAATAACAGTAAGGGGGGCTGCCATTGCTAGTGATATGAATTATGAAATGCTGTTGCTTATACATGCTTGAGGCTAACTTGATATTTGATGTTTAGGTACAGACAGTCAAGCATAGAGACATGTACCCATGAATCTGTTATTTAAGAGTAAGGAAACATGAGGCATTGTTTTCTACTTTAAAGTTGTAAATGATGATAAAATTCTGCCATGATGATAAATTTCTGCCATAGTACAAGCAAATAGGTTGAAAACGAAATAAACCTGATATGATATCCATGCTTCTTTTAGTCCGTGAGTTGCTGCAACAATTGTCAGTTCAGCGCATCTTTCAACTGGAACACGTTTCTGCAGGCGAATCATGGATAAATAAAAGGGACTAACAACCAGCTTTTAACAATCCGTAAAGCAAATTGGTTACAAGATTTTAGGAAAAGAGAAATAATGTGTCATAACAAGTACCAGAAAAGAACTATAGTAAATCTAGACACAAGATAACTTTTTGAGCTATAAGAAAAAAATAGTCTATATAAAACACACTATAAATTATTATAATATTATGAACCACATAAACTAAATTTGCTCATATTGAATCCTTTCCAACAAATAGCAATGCAAGTATGCAACGAATGTATATGGCTGAATTGGCTCCTATTGGATCGCACTAGGATCATAATACTGATTGAGCAAAGACCCTTGCATAGTTCCATGCCTTTCTCTAGTGAACCAACCCTTTTGTTTGTCTGCAAAAATCAAGAAAGTCTGTAGAAAATTGTAACCTCAGAAGATGGTTTTTGTGATGAAGAGGTTGCACCAGAAGATTGGGGTGCTTCGATCGGCCCAGGACAGACAACAGTAACCTTAATGCCTTTTGTACATAACTGCAGCAAACATAGTTGATAAGTTCATAAACATAAATAGATTGAACAACCTTTTTGTGATTTGCAACCAATGTTCAAAAAGGCGCTCAACGTTAGATGCTCCGCACTCCACAGGGCTAGCTCCTAACACCAAGGACCAACTTGACCAGGGGCTATATTTTTTTTTCTAATGAAAATATACTGCTGTGCAAAGCCCTGGCAGTCCTTCCAGTAAAAAAAAAAACTTGACCAGGGGCTTCCAAGCAATTAGTAAGCATGACATAAAAGAAAACAGAACATTAATGTAACATGCAACAGCACTAGAGCGCCCACGGCAGGGCAGCTGCCTAATGAAAACTCATGGTGGCTGCCTAGTGCCTAAAGCCGATTTTTAGAACACCGTTTGCAATACAATATAATAAGCATACAAGATATTAAACAATTGACAAGAGAAGGGTATATAACTGATAAGAAATTCCTTTAATCACAAAAATATCACACTAGAGTTTTGACAAAAGGGAGAAATAATTAGCCATAATACTTGGTTAACACAAGTGATTAACTCATATTCATATAATTTGCATGCTATGACAATGTAGGATTGTTCAGGCTTAATAAGAACTGCATAATATTCTACCTCAGAGCGCAGAGAAGAAAAATAGCCATTGAGGGCATGTTTGGAGGCTGAATAAAGAGCCTGGCCAGGTGATGGAACCTTTCCAGCTGCACTACTCATCTGTAAATGATGAATTAAGTACAGTAACATCCTGATGAAACTATGTTGACTAACTTCCAATTGATTGGTGCTGAATTGTAAAGACATACCACAACAAAATGGCCCATCCCTCTATCCATCATTGAGGGTGCAAGAAGGCGAGTTAGAGTAATAGTACCAAAGACATTGACATCAAAAGTAGCCTGCCTAACAAGAAACATTTTGCAGGAAGTAAGGTTGCAGATAAGGATACATGAAAGAAAGAAGTTAAACACAGTTCCTATACCTTAAGACCTTGTTCAGTTTCTTCCAGAGCCCTCCTTTTCTGCAATTAAATTTGTACATTCAGTAAGCATAAAGTGATCATAGTATATGATGCTAAGGGGCAGATATACAGCTTACAAGATTCCTAAAAGGCTGACAAAATGAAACAAATTGACCCAGAAAAGATATGGGCCATTGATTTGAAGGGATTTAGGAAGCAAGAAGAAATGAGCTTAATGATACTTACTGGACGCTCAAATGCTGCATTATGGATCATATAGTCAACGCCTGCATTGGAGAAGAGTGACTCTGCTTCATGTACATGCTCTTTCAGAGACTCTTCACCCGATGATAAATCCATGGGTAATACTTCAACTCTGCTATTTGGATGCTTGTCTTTGGTGTAAGAGGAAAACAAAGGTAACTTAGACTTGAACAGAACTTCAGACTTCCACTGTCCACTAAACAAAGATAAAAAAGTAATAGTTTAGATCATTTTTTCAACTTACTGATGATGTTATGTTTCACTCTCTCAAGCTCCTCCTTGTTCCGAGCAGATAGTATCAGCTTTGCTCCTAAACTAGCAAATTGCATTGCAAGAACTTCCCCTGATATTATGATAAACCATAGATAGCTTATTATGGTGAAATACTATGCAACTTTCACATTATTTAGCTTAAATAAAACATATGTAAAAATAGCCAGAACTACAAAATTGATGCATGGTCCATAGTATCATTGACCATACAATAGCACAATGGGACAAACATATTGATGAATGTCCATTTAATGTTGAAAACACTATTCATCAATAAAACATACACCCAAATGCTGATATTACTGATTTATGAGGAAGGTTACAGATTCCTGGTGCATATGTCCTCAATCTGGCTTAGTAAACAACTTAACTACAGAGAAGCAACAGAAAGGGTTTGCTTATATTCAGCTCAGAGCATAAATAAACTAGCTTTAGCTTAGCAGTCTAGGCTCTAGAAACAATGCTTTTCCCATACAAGTCCTATTTACATATCTACAGTATCGATTTGGACAAGTACTCTGCCTATATGACCAGTGCAACTACAGACATATGAAATTTGTACAAATTGAGATATTTGTAGAACTAGGTAATTGGATTGAAATAACATCAACTCCATGGAAAATGGAAAGCACACTTAAACAATATTTCTATTGAAAAAAAAAACATCAGTTTGCCACTCAATCAGACACACAATAATGACATTATAGATGAACATGCCAAAACTTGTCAGACAGATACCCAGGAAGCCCAAGTCTATTCAATTCACCCTCCCCTAACCACACAATTGTTTACCAACAAGATAACAAATGACAGGTGTATCATATATCATTATCAATAAGTTCAGAAACGAGAGATGTATCGTATCATTTCATTGACGGATGCAACCCTTCTGAATTTGGGGAATAGTGACCCTATCAATAAGCAGTGCGTGCATCAAACGAAATGACCAATCCGTAGAACATAAATCGAGTGCCGTACTGGTGATTACTCATGAGTAAACAAGGTTTAACAGTAAAACCAAATTCATAGCAAATTCAGCAGAACAAGGACCGCACTCACCTATCCCGCGGCTGGCTCCAGTGATCCACACAACCTGAAACGCAATCAATCAAGAAAACCAAAAGCGAAGCAGGTCAAATCTAGAGAGAGCGAAAAAAAAAAAACCACCCAACGAGAGGCAAATCACAAGAAGCCCAAGAAGAAGACCAAACCTTCCCGTCCACCTTCTCCCGCCGCGGCGCCCCGCGCGAGACCAGCGTGAAATCCCCTGCGCCCCGGCCGGCCCCAAAACCACACCACAAGGAGGATTGGATTAGTCCCACCCAAACAAGCCGCTGGGTGTACTAAAAGAAAGGGGGAGGAATGAAGGGAGGAGATGGGAAGGGTTACCATCGACGGTGGCGAACTTGAAGAGGAGGAAGGCGACGGCGGTGGCGCCGGCGAGGGGCGCGAGGACGGGGAGGACCATCTCTCTTCTCTCTCTCTCGACTTCTCCGTGCTCGTGCTCGTGTGTGGTGTGTTCAGTCTAAGCAGCGGCTTTTCGATTTCGTCGTGAGCCTCATCGTGTGCGTGCTTTGCGTTCGTCAAATCGGGAGAGTATCAAGTTATCAACGGTGTGCGCGAGGAGATCGATGGATGGCATTGTTGGCATCACTAACAGACAAAAAAAAAATACCAGTCAAGGTTGACACGCTGAAAAATAAGGCTCGCCCATTTTGAATTTAGCTCCGGATAGACTGATACAAATAGGGGTGAAAACAATACGGAAACGGACGGGAATTATATTTATCGTTTTCGTTTTTTATATTTTTTTTCGAAATCGAAACCGGAATCGGAAACCCCGGATGTGAAAACGGAATCGAATATTATCGAAACCGAAAACGGAGTGAAAACGAACCGGCGTGAATACGGTAACGAAAATTTATCGGAATAAAAAAACCTTTAAACTGATAAACCCAATTCTCAAGTCTCAATGGTCAACAATTCATCATAAAACACAATCATATAAGTCCAATTGTTAAGTATCAACAGTACATCATAAAACACAATCTATGGAATAAATTAATAATGTTGTTGATAAATCCCAATGTAGGAAAAAATATTCTTATGTAATTTTATATTTGCATAACAAATATTTTTTAAAAAAATAACAGCCAAACACCATGGTATTAACTATTCAGTGCTTAAAAAAAAGAATCCAAGGTATTTTGTGATTTCTGGAAATTCCGAGAAAAATTCCGGAAATTCCGAGAAAATTTCCGGAAAGTTTCCGACTGATTCCGAGTTCCGACTGAAACTGCCATTATCATTTTCGATTCCGTTTCCGAGAAAATATTTCTGAATCCGTTTCCGTTTCCGAAAAATTCCGAAAAAATTCCGACCGACAGATTCCGTTTCCGAAAATAGGTCCGGAATCCGAAAAGTTTCCGTACCGTTTTCACCCCTAGATACAAAGAAATAATTTAGAGAAAATTTTATTAAAAATTTTATTATGTAGGCATAGACTTAGCTATTATCATTCTCCCATCGTCCCATTTTAAGTACAATAATGAGTTTCCGTGCCCAACTTTGATCGTCCGTCTTATTTGAAATTTTTTTATAATTAGTATTTTTGTTGTTATGAGATGATAAAATATGAATAATACTTTCCTTGTGGCTTGTGTTTTCAGTTTTTTTTAAAAGAAAAAATTAAATAAGACGAACAATCAAAGTTGGGTGTGGAAAACCATGACTACACTTAAAATGGGACGGATGGAATACGTATTAATAAATGTCATATTTCGCTCTTGTTTTTCTCCTCCCCTGTGCTCCCCCTTTCCTCCTTCCCGTGGAGAGCTTTCTCTACGCAAGCATGACTGGAGAGGAGTGGGCCACCGAAGTTGGATCTACAGACCTAGGCCATATCCATTATTGGATCTGATCCAAGTGCATGTCGGCAACAAAGAACGATTGATAAACTCATAAACACCGGTTTTTGTGGCCTCTTTCTCTGTCTTATGCTAATTTAGCTCACAGGGCGGAAGGGGGTAACTAGAAAAAAGATAGGCCATCGAGAAGGACATTGACTAGTGTGGGCTCCTCCTTCTAGGTTGTCAACGGTATTGGAGGGGTGTCGCCAGTGAAGCTTATGGATCTAGAGTTTTGATTGATAGTGACGTAGTGGCGAGCCATCTTGCTCCTCATGCGCACATACGTCATGCGATGTATCATCCTCAGTTGGTACTCATAGATACCATGTCTGGTGCATGTTGTATCACAACTGATACATCCCAGGTATTAGACACAATACCTATAGGTACTAGGCCTAATATCTTTGGTATCTCGGCTGATACCCATAGGTACCAGGCCTGGTATCTACAAGGTATCAAGTCTGTTGAGGAGAGGGGGTGCAAGCGTGCTGCTTGGCCCGATAGCGAGCCGTTTAGCACTAACACCTCCTCTTCTCTTCTCCCTTCCCCTCGGCTCGACCCTCGCTCCTTGCTGCTGCTGACACGACCAACGTCGATATCTATGTCATCGTCAACACGCGAGATAAGTGAGGGGTGGGTGCGTAATGGTGCTAGGCTTACGAGGAGAAAGGGGATACGTAAGATGACGCCAGCTTCCTTAATTATCCTGTTCGAACTGTATTATGTGCTTTTATAGTTCTCTATAGTTAAATCACTTAGCTGAATTTAATTAAATTCAAAATTTATTTTCTAACAATACTAGAATAAACTGAGGTTTTATTTTAGGAGAGGAAAATAACTCTACACTACTAAAATATTTAAGCTGGTATATATTTAGAGAGAAATATGCAAATGTGGATTCTAATCTCTAGGTATAGAGATATATCTTTCTACTAACATGTCTAGTATATTTATGAGGACAAATCCGGTGAAAACGAGCTAAGTGTTAAAAACTAGTGAAAATCATACCTAAAAGTTTTGTAAATTCATGAAAAAAATACTATAGATTGATCTAGATATGAAATACGTTCTCACAAAATTTAAATTTCAAACTCAAATTTGTTTAGGAGTAAAAATAAATAAATTTCAGGTGAATAGTAACAGGACACTATTCACCCAAAAATTGTTTTTATTTCTCTTGAACGAAGTTGATTTTGGATTTGAAATTTGGTGAGAATGTATTTCATATCTACACTTATCTCTAGCAATT
Source organism: Oryza sativa Japonica Group (assembly GCF_034140825.1). Taxonomy (NCBI): domain Eukaryota; kingdom Viridiplantae; phylum Streptophyta; class Magnoliopsida; order Poales; family Poaceae; genus Oryza; species Oryza sativa. Next base: position 9,542,237 of record NC_089045.1, on the reverse strand, counting down.
TTTTTCATGAATTTATAAAACTTTTAGGTATAGTTTTCACGAGTTTCCAATACTTAGCTCGTTTTTACCGGATATGCCCTCTATATTTCTACCTCTTTAATAACACTAACTATGGAAGAAATACTCAAGAACAGAATAAAAGTTGAAATTACAATCCTACTCCTACTTAGGAGATTAGTTTTTATACCTCCATTTACAAAAAATTCTACCCCAATTTGTTTGGATCTCCCCCCGAAAAAAAATTTGGCTCTTTTTTTTGCTTCATTTACATAGAGACAATCTATACATTTTTCGATATATGTAATTATAATTCGATCATGGTGTAATTACATTGTATTGTAATTCATATATAACTATTTTCATAAAACAGAAGTTGCGGGACAAAATCCTTCACATGTGCTCACACTGGGATTTTTTTTCTTACTCGCTTGTACGAATCTTAAAACAAATCTAACTGTTCGAAATTAGGTAAAAGTTACATGCAAGTTATATTATAGGTGGTTTTTGAATCTCTTGAAGATGAAGATGAAGATTAAGTATTTCACACAAAACGAGATGGTAGTAACGTATGATTAATTGAGTTTTAATTATTACAAATTTAAAAAAAGGATTAATATGATATTTTAGAGCAACTTTTATATAGAAAATTTTCGCACGAAACACACCGTTTAGCAATTTGAAAAGCGTGCTAGGAGAATCTAAAATTTCATCCAACAATTCTTGGAGATTCGAACGCAACCATAATTATATATGTAAGTTACAATGCAATTACACTACAATTATACTATCGGTATATCTGTTAAATTTTTAGAAGAAAATTTGCCGATAAATATATAGCAAAATTGATTTATACTTATGAGTAGTTTAGTTTGTTACTATTACATGACAAATACATTCGTGCATGGCCCTTACTTGTATTGAAAGCTTTACTAATCGCCATCCCTCATCTATCTATCTATCTATCTATCTATCATATATTAAAAGTCCATTAAACATCCTATAAACACTCTTAAACCGCCACATAGGACTCCTATAAACGTTCTTAAGATGCCATGTGGCACTTAAAGATGGACCCACTAATTAAATTAGTTATTAGATCTATTATGTTTTATATGGTATAAACCGGCTGTGGGGAAAAAAAGTAGCGTACTGTTTCTTAAAAAAAAAGTTACATACTGCCTTTCCCCCTAATTAGCGCACGTATGTATACTCCCGCCCTCTCTGACTCTCCCCTCCCATCTCATCTCCTATTTTCTAAGCTAACAACTAAATATATAAAAAAATATTTATTATTATTATTATTAATTAAGCCTAATTTTATGAGTTATATTGTAGGAAATATATGGCACATGTATTTCTTTACCTTTGCATGCTACAAACAAATCGTGAAATATTATAGAACAATTTAATATGTTGATTAAGCTACCATACATTTACTCCATTCTAAAATATAAGCATATTCAGAATAGTGCTAAGTCAAGCATTTTAACTTTTACTATTTATAGGAAAATAAATAAAAGATCAATCACGTAAAATTGATATTAAATACAATGTAACTCTTTTATAGAATAATTTATTTTTATAAATATACATATTACTAGTCAAAATAGCATCCTAAAGACCGTCCCAAAATCTAAAGATATGTATGTTTTGGGACAGAGTGAGGATTAATCTATAAACATGTATATCTAACAAATAGATTTAAAAATAAGCAATCACACTAAAGAATAATTTTGAAGAAATTGTAATATTCGATTCTTAATAGACGACGCCGTTCAATTTTTTACGCACATTCGACCATTTAGTTCTATTAAAAAGGTAATAATAATCATTTATTTTGTTGTGACTTGGTTTATCATTAAAGGTAAGTTAAACATATCTTATATTTTTAGACTTATATAAAAATATTAAATAAGATGAATAATCAAACGTGTGTAAAAAAACAACCCTAAAATACATGCCCGCGCGATGCGCGGGCTATCTTCCTGGTTTGGTTAATAATCACCACACCTTCCACTGCCTAGCTAGTTGCTAACAATGGTTATATTCACATACCAGCTTGTTTACAAGCACTAGTGCTTAACCACTGACCAATTAAGCCATCTATCTCAAGTCTTTTAGCTTCTATATATGAGCAAGATGCCAAGACACACTCACACACACTCATAGTGAGGTAGCTAGCACATCTAGCATAGGCAGGTAGCTAATCTGCCGCCAAAAATCTCGAGAAATTAACCTGTCACAATTCGGTCGGCATCGATCGATCCATATTCCACATCCATGGAGAGACCCAAGAAGCCAGCGCTGAGGCGGCCGGAGACGAAGACGACGACGGTGGCGGCGATGGACGTCAGGAGGATGTCGTCCTCGCTCAACATGTCATCGTCTTCTCTCCGGAGCAGCGGCGGCGCCGACGTCGACCGGAGGACGACGACGGCCACGGTGAGGTTCGCTCCGACTCCCACCACGCTGTCCTCCTCCTCCTCCTCGTCGGCGACGAGGAGAGCTGGTTCTTCGCGTGCGGTGTCGTCGTCCTCGTCGTCGCAGCAGGCGAGGCCGGCGACCGCACGGCCGGCCTCCGTTGCTGGGACGAGGGGGATGAGGAGCCTGCATGGAGGATCGCCGGCGACGTTGGGGCCGAAGGGGCTGAGGCGGAGCTGGGGTTGGGGAACAGGTGGCAGCGGCGGCGGAGGCGGCGATGGGGAGGAGAAGGAGGGCGGTGATCATCGCCGGCGGGGTGATGCCGTCGCCGTGGCCGGCGAGGTGAAGGCTCCAGTTCGGAGTAGCTCGGTGAGTTTTAGTTTTGCACCTCCGTTTCAGGTTATAAGACTTTCTAGCATTGTTCACATTCGTATAGATGCTATATGTATATAGATTTATTACCATCTATATGAATGTGAACAAGGCTAGAAAGTATTATAATATGAAATAGAGGGAATAATTTTTTTTTTGTCTTTGATTGAAGTTGTGTTTTTTGACCAGTTCAACCAAAAACTTAAGTTGATGAAGAATTTGTACATCGATTCAAAATCGAGACCTCTTACTATAAAATCGTATTGAGTTGCATATATACGGTTCAATCCAAATTCTCAAGCTGATGAGAAAATACAGTTCACTTTATATTCTAGCATTGTGCAATTGTACTAGGCTCGAAATTTGCAGTGCTAAATAAGATGCAATTTTTTTTAAGGATGGAAAAACATTTAAATTTATATGTGATATGCAACTATGTTAAGACTGGTTCACTGAAATTTTTTTCCTAGGATGAAAGGTGGTTTTATATATGATTTTTGCTGTAAATAGCTGAATATGATGAGAACACTAAGATTTTTTTGTTGCATGTATATTTTTTTTCTTGTCATTTCATTAAGCGCAATCCATGTGAGACTCAGTGCACACATTTTGATTCATTACTTGTACGTGGTTCAATTGAAACATTACGGCGAGCATTTTTTTGAAAAAAAAACTGCTTTTTATGAATTTTAGCTCTTACCAATATTATCATTCAGGAAACTTCTTTTCCTCTTTTGATACCTCGAGACGATGTCTCCCCACTTCTCCAAATACCATAAAAATGGTTATGAAAAATTCTCAAAATATTTGACAGCATTTATACAATATATAAATATGCCACTCCATAGTATTTCAATTTTAAAAGCAACTCACACATATAGAAACAAAACATATAAAGTATATCTTCAGTTCTGTTGGTGAGTGATAGATGTCACAGTACTGTATATCGTTAAAAAAAATTTATAACCATTTGCATTGCATTTAAAAAATGTACATAAGGGACAACCTGGAATTAGAACCCATCTTTCTTGTCAGTCATCTCGGTTCCCATGACAAATGTCCGGTAACAAGTCATCTATCTGATTGTTCTGAAAATGCATACTTAATTAGTTAATTACTGTGTTCTGATTCATCAGTCATCACTGATATATATTGGCTAGTGGTGACTGGTGACGCATTCATGTAACTTTGGGCTGACATGGACATCACACCTGATCATTTCTCCAACCAGAGCATGAAGTCAGAAAGTTTTCAGTAGCAATTTTTTACGATTTATTATAATGGAATGATTTGGCTTTGCTGATTTGAGTGATTCCCTTTGAGTGAAACATAAAAGGAATTAGTTGTACCTAACAAGATTTCATGGCTCTGTGCCAGATCTCTGCCTTTTCTACTGTCATTAGGTCACAACAGCAAGTTTGTCTCTCCTTGGTTTCACCTGTCGGTGAAGCAGTATTTTTTTCGTCTATGATAAAGTTGCACTGAAACAAATAACATAATTAACATTCACTCTTACAATAAAATGATGCGACGCAATATGATCTTCTCCAAATAATGCCATATGCTTTGTGCCCTTCTTCTCCAGATGCCGAAGTTCAGAATTCATTCATGCTGAAAAATATCTTACCAGTAAAGTCACACATTGACAGAATTGTGATTGGTCACTATATTTCTGAACAAAGATTGCAATAGCAACTGAAATAACAGCTCTAAATAACAACATATTCAGGTTCCAAGAAGAATCCCAGCAGATCAGGATAAACAGCATCCAAAGAGGGAGACCAAAACCAAGATCACATCCAATTCCAAGACAAAGGCAGTCTCAGGTTCACCTCCAAAAGCAGGAGAAGATGTTTCCATGGACAGAAGAATCCCCAACACTGCTGCAAGCAAGACCACTGAAAAGGCTCCCAGAAATGTATCACTGAACAATATGGTCAGACAATCTCCTCCGAGGAAGACGACGCCGGCGACGATCGGCGCCTCCTGGGAGTCGCTTCCATCAGATCTCCAGAGCATCGGGCTGGTAACATTGTTCATTCTGAAACCGAATTGGCTTTTGACTTTTGCGCGATGCGATTGTCGATCGATACATATAGTTTTGCAATAAATTGTGAGAATGTGAATTCGGGAACGTCGTGTTTTGTGTAACATGGTTGGAATTTGATATGGTGGATGTTGTGCAGGAAGTCATGAGTTACCGGGATGCTGCAGAGGTTGCTGCCGTTGAGGCCTTGCAAGAAGCTTCTTCTGCTGAGATTTTGCTCCGGTGTTTGAGGTTTAGTGCCCTTCCTTCATGATCACAACATCTGAATTCTCATCAAATTGTATGCTACTAATTTGAATCTTACTTACCACTGAAAACAATTGAAAGATTGGTTTGATCCTAAAACATTATTTTGCACATAATGCATTGCTTGATTTGAAGACAATGTGAGTCCAAGCAGGGTTCACAACTTTGGTTCGAAATTTCTGAAATTTTGTGTCTACCAGTGGGTGCTAGAAAGGTTGGGTGTAGGCGTGTAGCTCTAGGCTCTAGCCAAAATTTTGAAATTTGATTGAATTGAGAAAAGATTTTGAAATCAGCGAAAAATCTGTTCAAATTTAAACTTTTCGTTCAAACTTCTGAACTTCTTCCAAAATTTCTAACACTTCTTTACAATTTTCGAAATTTCGTTCCTCGAAAACTTTTTGCATTCCAAGTTTGTAAAATTAAACCCTTCGTCCAAGCAGACCTAAGCTGCATTTGTCACTCGGATGGCATTCTGATGAGGCTCTCTGTTTGATCGATGCAGTGCATTCGCCGACCTCGCCGCCGTCGCGGCGGAGATGTCGCCGCAGCAGACCGTCGACGAGTTCCTCGCCCTGGAAGCCACGCTGGCCCGCTCCGCCGCCGCCGGCCACGCCGAGGACTGGCTCCGCGCGGCGGTCAGCTCCGACCTCGGCCGCTTCTCCCTCTACTCTGCAGTCTCCCCGACGTCGCAGCCGGAGGAGGAGGCGGGGAGGAGGAGGACGACGTGGCTGGGGGCGGCGGCGAGGGAGGTCGGGGAGGAGACGCGCGGGTGGTTCGTCGGGCACGTGGAGCGGCTGATCGACGGCGACGCCGCCGGGACGCTGGGGCAGCTGAAGCGGGTGAACGACTGGCTGGACGGGGCGCCGGCGCCGCCGTCGGAGGCGGCGGAGCGGCTGAGGAAGAAGATCTTCGGGTACCTGCTGGACCACGTCGAGTCGGCGGTGCTCGCGCTCAACGGCGGCGCCGCCGCCGGCGCTCATGGCCGGAGAAAATAGGTGCTCAGCGGCGTCGAGTCGGCGGTGGTCGCCGGAGTTAGTGTCGCCGCCGGTAATAGCCGGATCATCAGTACTATAATTCCGAGAAGTTTGTTACTACTATTATCGATGGAAGAAGAATGGCGTTATCCATTTTATATTTGTGGTTTGTACTGCAAATATTACCTTTATTTATAAGTGTAGGACACTGTTAATTTTAGATAGTATAAAGTTTCACCATTAATCATCTATCTATCTATCTATTATATACTAAAAGTCCATTAAATTAAACTTTCTACAAACGCTCTTAAGCTGCCACGTGGCAATCCTACAAACGCTCCTAGATCGCCACATAGCACTATCTAATCTCACCATTGATTTTCACTTAAATTGGTGGCCCCAATATTTTAGACCATTAGATTGCATCTGTTATTAAAAAATAATACATTCCTTCTACAGGAGAAATATATAAGTGTTGCCTAAAGGATAAATACCTTCCCCACGTACGTACGATTAAAAAAAAAAGCTGAACCATTGTTTGCCGCCGTACGTACGACAAAGAAAAAAAAAGCTAAACCATTAATTGTTTGCCGCAAGAAAAAGAAGACCATGTGCATGTACTTATAAGATAGAGAAAAATAAAGAAAAAAAAGAACGTAGTACCGTTCCAAAGAAAAATCGACGTTATTTCATACAATTTACAAATTTACGCAAATATACGTAGTTAAATTACACCTATAATATATAAATATAAAATATCCAATCAACGCTCTTTAAACATTCCATCTTTTAAATTATTTTAAATTTATATTCAATTTGTGATACTATTGTATTCCTTTACTTAAAATGACTATGATCCAAAATACATCACAGCACCAGCACATGGGACTTACATGTATATAATTGATGTTATGTTATCTTTTTTTTAATAATAAAAGTCCATTAAACTTACTATAAACGCTCCTAAGCCGCCACATAGCAACCCTACAAATACTCGTAAGCCTCCACGTGACACTATAATTATTTCTAAAAAAAATCAAAAGAAGGCAAAACATCTAACCGTCGATTTTTTTAATTTATTCCCGATAGACCCATTGTTACCAACCATTATATCTATTTTTAAAAAACGATCAATTAAATTTATCTCCATCGATCTCACGTACACGTGCATACATACAAGCACAGCACGTACGTATGTACGTAACCAGCTGGCCTCATGTCCCTCTTCTTCTTTTCTTTTTCTTTCTAAAATAAAAAAAATAAGTACACCGTTAGAAACCATTAGATCTATCATGAAAACCTAACAGTTAATTTTATCGCTAAAAATCACTAAATACACGTGCACATAAGCACTGTATGTAAGTACGTAAACACGTTGGCCTCACAACCCTCTATATCTGTTTTTTTTTACATTCTGAAATCAAAAAAATAAATCAAAGCTACATTTAGGGTTTAAAATTAAAAATCAAGCTATAAGCTTCGGATTATAGGATAGAAAAAACAGTATGCAATTTGAATTCCTTATTGATTCATCACTGTATTATCCTTTGGTTTCCACAAATATGTCATAGCAATTCTGAAGGAAAAAAAAATCATTTTCTACCTAGACCATGCAAGAAACACGCAAAAAAAATTAAGTCCATTAAACATCATGCTGAATGCTCCTAAACCGCTACATGAAACTTTAATAAATTAGAAAAAATCATATAAAAATTATAAGAAAAAAGAAAAATACTTAGCTATCCATTCTAACTTAAATCGGTGGACCCATTATTTCTAACCATTAAATCAATCATTCAAAACACAAATCCCTTCCACCTCCCACTCCCTCCCGTACATAATCACTCCTCCCTCTCCAACATTCATATGTACATAGCACATATCTTACATACAACAGAATTTTAAATAATTCAATTAGGTTAAAAGTAAAAAAATGACACATAAGTTGTTTCGTACTCCCCACGTCCTATTTTAAGTGCAACCATAAAATTTCATGCCCAATTTTGATCGTTCATCTTATTTGGATTTTTTTGTTATAATTAGTATTTTTATTATTATGAGATAATAAGACATGAATAGTTACTTTATATGTAACTTATGTTCTTAATTTTTTTTAAGTTTTTTAAAAGACGGACGGTCAAAATTGATCACGAAAAATCATGGTTGCACTTGAAAATGGGACGGAGGGAGTAGTAAGTAGATTTTTAAGGACTAAGTTTACATTAATCACTGCCTTTCTTATAAATAATGGAGGTACAGTTTCAACCTTTTAATATAAATAAATGGTTATGTTGCTCAAATGTGCTTTATTGTGCACTCATATCAAAATATACAAATTATCAGTTTGAAGTATATATTTTTTATATCTTTATAAATAAGAAAATACTTAGAACATGTGACGAGTTATAATGCACGCATAATGTTATGATGCCGGACTCAGTCATCATATAGAATATAATTATGATTTTAATCTTTACTGCCTAATTAAATATGTCAATGATTGTTAGAATAACTAACCCTCAACATTTAATTTTGAAAATATCAAACACTCATATTCAAAAGAAAAGGATATAGTTGTATAATTTTAAACGATATTAACAAAAAGTGCCGATAGAGTGAGCTATAAATAATAATCTTGGTGGTTTATAAATCTATACAATCTAGAAAGTATCATAACTACTTAAAAACATTTTTAGGACAAATATCATATATTTAAAGTATTATCAAATAACATCTTAAGTAAAAGTCGTCGTATATCCCCACGGCAATAAAATAAAAACAAGATGTCTGTGCATGTTTTATTCCTTCACATAGCATCTAGGCAATCAAGCTGCTAATGGAAAGTTTGTTTGGTTATGATTTATGCATGATAGATGATATTTTGATCTAGGTGGGTTAATAAATTTTCAATTCCCGTGATTGTCTACACTCCATTAAAACATCCGTTCTTTTCAATACTCTATTTTACACAAGTATTCCTATCATATTTTTGTAACTTTTCTATTCTTTTTTTTTCAATCATGTGTTATGAAGGAACCTTTAATTTTTTTTCACCGAGAGGCAAAGTCATAAAATTTCACAATCCTAATAACACAAATTATGATGGTTTAAATAAGATGCCCGCGCAGATGCGCGGGCTACCTTCCTAGTTTTCTTAAATGGGAAAAAGTCTAAATAACCCACTAAACTTTGGATGAAAGTCTCGCCAAAATGCATAACCCACAGTGCAGAGAAAATGGAGGCAAGGCCATGGCATAATTTCTTCTAACTGTTTTTCCATTATTTCCCCTTTCGATTGTACACTCATGGTTGACACATACATGTACAGTTCAGATTTATAAGTTGCAGCTATGCCTTTAATGGATGAAAGTGGGCATATATGTATTTTTTAGTTGGTTTTAAAGTGAGTAATTTATTTTCTTGTGTTTGGTACAAACTAACAATATGCATGTAAGAAAGGTTTAGGATAGGGTGGATTTACTCTGATGCTGCTTGCAACAGATAAGTTTACACTACAATATTTAGTCCACAGGTTTATGGGCAAATGTTTGTGAGTTTTTTGGTCCAATTTTTCCTAAAATAATAGGCCAAGTCTTTTATTCTTAAATAAAAAACATGCTTTCCCTATTGTCTTCTGAGGTTTAGCTTAAAAAAGCCCACGGGTTCATAAAAAGATAGTTGTGAGAACTGAGAGGTATATAGCCCTTCCTTGGCTTGCTAGCCTTCCACCTATCGGTGGGCAGTAAAATGGAACGATGGCCACTTATATATATTATGGCTCTGCTGTACTTATGCCATTCGTTGTTGGAGCATTTCATCCCTACTCCCTCCGTCCTAAAAAAAGGCAAATCCTGGGTTTCCGTGTCCATCTTTGACTATCCGTTTTATATGAAATTTTTTTATAATTCGTATTTTCATTATTGTTAGATGATAAAACATGATTAATATTTTATGCGTGACTTGTCTTTTTAATTTTTTTCATAATTTTTTCAAATAAGACGAACGGTCGAACATTGGGCATGGAAACCAAGGTTTATTTTTTTTTGGACGGAGGGAGTAGGTCTGTAGGAGTGTTCCTCTTCATATCCTCATTCCCATAATCCCATGTGCTCATGAGGTATGGGCGTCGATTCGCATCCAAATAATATCAATGATGGACGTCTGGTAACTAAATGTTAATTCTTAATTATCACAACTAAAATATATGTCATTTATTTGCGATCAGGTTGTCCAATAAATTTAAAGAAGATATAGGTAAATGAAAGCCTGATGATATCATGCAGGTAAATAAAGAGATATTTAACCATTTGCCACATTTAGATGTGGCAATTAACTTTTTGCCACTGGACCCACATGTCATAGACACATGTGGACCCACATGTCATTGAGATAGGGGTGGCAAATAGTTATTGGTCAAATCTAAAAGTGGCAAATAGTTAAAAGCCCCGGTAAATAGAGGCATGATAAGATCAAATCATGTAGGAATCTGTATTTTTTTTACCAAAGATTAAATCAAGTGGGAATCTCGTTTTTTTCCCTTAAAGTGCTTATATGCTAATAAGGTAGATTTACGAGGACGTCGCGGACCCAATCAGGCATGCAAAAAAAATCATGCGTGAGGGCGTTGTGGGTCCAATCACAGCGGCGCACAAAGGCGCATGTGGACCTGATCGCTGCAAGCGGCAAGGGGCGCGTGAAAAGGTGCTAGCCTAATTAATTCATACGCGTCTCGGATAAGAGGGACACTCTGACGTAAGAAAAAAGGAATGGACTTGATAGATACATAAAATTAAAACCAATTCCAATACGAATGACGTACCAAAATTCTGGTGCAAACATCTTCAATTTTTATAATAGTTGAGAATAAATTTGCATCATCAAATATCATCGTAGCATTAGCACGGACATATTACTAGTATTTGTGGTTTGTACTGCAAATATTACCTTTATTTCTAAGTGGAGGACATTGTTAATTTTAGATAGTATAAAGTTTCACCACCATTAATCATTTTCTTAAATGGGAAAAAGTCCAAATAACTCACTAAACTTTGGATGAAAGTCTCGCCAAAATGCATAACTAATTTTATTTTAAGACAGAAAGAGCATTTCTTTTGTGGTGACTTATTTTATTTATTGAAATTAAAGATACTTTAAATATAACTAATAACTTATGTTTTTACATGTTTGTACAAAATTTTCAAAGAAGACAAATAAATGTATACGTAGAAGTCAATAGCGTCATCACTATTTTTCAACAAATACATACTTATATGTATCATTTGTTTTGTTGTTTTTTATTATTATAGGTACTTTAAATACTTTATTTTTTTATATTATTTATACTCCTTCCCTTTTACGTTTCATATTATAAGTCGTTTTAATTTTTCTAGTTAAACTTTTTTTAATTAACTAAGTTTATAAAAAATATGATAGCTTTTTCATACAAAACAACCATATTATCAAAATATATTCAATGCTATGTTTAATGAAACTAATTTGGATATTGCTATTTTTTTATAAACTTGATCAAATTTAACAAAGTTTGACTTAAAAAAAAATTCAAAACGACCTACAAAATAAAACAGAGGAAGTAGTATTTTTTATTTACATTGAATTTTGAAATAAGACGATGAGTGGTAAAAAGGCAAAAACAGAGAGTTGTACACATTCTGAGCCGTATATACCCCGTTTATTCAACGGAGAGACTCCGTACATCTTTCATTATTTTTATCCTTTTATTAAATGTGGGGCCCACGCGCGGCTCCTCCGAATATATGGCAGATATGCTGGGAATTGGGAAAATCCCCCCCTCTCTCTCTCTCTCTCTCTCTAGCTTCTCTCTCCTCCTCCTCTTCTCCCCATTCTGATCTCTGACACCGCGGCGGCCATCTCCCCCATCTCGATGGCGGCGCCGCCGCAGCCGCAGCCGGAGCCGGAGCCCGCCGCGGGCGGCGCGGGGCTGGAGGCGCTGGAGGGGCTCGCGCTGGACACCGTCATCGCCAAGGCCGGGGCGCGCCAGGCCGCGGCGCTGGCCTGCGCCAGCACGCGCCTCCGCGACGCCGCGGGCGACGACGCGCTGTGGCGCCGCTTCTGCGCCGACGACCTCGCCCTCCACGCGCCGCTCGCCCCCGACGGCCGCGCGCTCCCTTCCTTCAAGGTAGGCGGAATCCGCAGAAACCCCCCGTCGCCCCCCGTTGGGTTGGGTTGGGTTGGGCTGGCCTCGTTCGGTTTGATTCGTGATGTGGTCGGGATTCGGATGAGTTCGTTTGCAACCTAGCTTGTGGGAAGAGACGGCGCTTTGATCATTTATATGTTTATTTGCTTTGTTTTTTTACTTTTAATGTTACCATGGAAAGCACTTTATGATTGTCCATTTGGGATTTATTACGAGAAGAAACTTTGATCCTTCATTTTAGAAATTTAGAGCCTGCTTCATCATACGTATGGCCAACAAATAGATGTTGGATCAAGATTCAAGAACACACAGCAATGAATTACAAGTTTATGAGAATTATGGAGAAGTATTGGAAGAGTTGTGTAGAGGATCGAAGGGTGGGCTTGTGGAACTAGTTTATTTATTTTATTGTCTCAGTGTTTTCTTGCGTGATTTAAAAGATAAAAAAGAACTCAAGAGTGAATACTTGTACAATCTTACAGAAGAGAGTAGTAAACGATTATGCAATGAATATTTAGATACTTTAAACATCTGGTCCCTTGTCCTAATCACCTAAACCCTTTGTGTGCATTCAAGAATTTTATTGTTCGTAGTCCTTTTGTCTTTCCAAATCCAAGAATTCAATTTTTGAACAATGTGATGGCATTTCCCTTTGTGAGCCAGGCTGTGGTGACAGTTCCCCATTTCATCACGCATCTCTAGACACTGATGTGGCTTGGCTTCTTTTGCCCCCATTTTGGCCTCCAGAGTCAACAGTCATCAGGCAGATAGGAATAGAGTGGGAGGACAAGGTTGGAGGCACAAGGCGGTAAAAAGTAGGGTCGGCGGGTTGATGGTGGTTTAGCCAAGTTAGGGGGTGTGGCACGGTTATGATTGACAACAAGATGCGTGGACTGGAAGGGAGTGATGAAACAGGTTTATTTGAAAATGGTACAAGGTTTGGTCCACTTGTTAGGTTGTTTATAATGATTTTTCTCATTTTTTAAGAGCATAAATTCCTCTGGGAATTTTTTTTCATGTGGTAGTGTGGTCAGAAGGGTAAGAGGGATGAAGAAATTGCTTGAACTGCACTATACCTGTTATTCTCTTGTGCTTATGATTTGGTTGCATTCTACATCCTATTGATTGCCAAAAAAAAAAAAGATAAGTAGATGATTATGGAGAAATATAGGTTGCATTTGTGCAAGACTTGTTTCTCTGTTTGTTAATGTCCAGTTGTTAACCTCAAAATTTGTGCAATAATGTTCCTTTTTTCATTGACTGGTTATTCATGATGTATTTCAAATTATTTTTACAAACGACTATATATGTTAATTTACATTTACTTGGTTGAGTTCTGTATAACAAACTTCAGTTGATCTTACAGGATGCCTATAAAGTTTGGTTGGAGTCTTTTGGCATGTATCCTTTACCTCTGGTAAGGAGAGTGAAAATTTTCTGGAGTTCGCTGAAGAGCTGGCTGTCTGAAAACTTCCCTGAAGCACACAAGACATTGAATAAAGGTGTTTCTGAAGCTCAGATACAATCAGCAGAGGATGATCTTGGATTCAAGCTCCCTTTGCCGACAAAGCTGCTCTATCGTTTTTGCAATGGTCAGCTGCCCCTTAGTGAACATCATCACGAGAATATGCGAATGGCTCATCTTGGTATTATAGGAGGCTATGTGTTTTATGACCACTTGATCAATGTTCACCTGTCACCACTTGAGCAAATTGTTGAAGAGACGAAAGAATTTTATCGTGAGTTCTATGACCAAGGTGTTTTTAATATGACAAATCTCATTATAGTGGCAACTTCATGGTATCGTCCAAAAACATTTTTCCTTAATTGTTCAGATGACCAACTCTATGTTGGCACCATCAATTTACAAGATGGAGAAATGTTGCCATGTGTACCGAAATCACTGATAAGGCCAACTAATACTGATATGCCCCAAGATGGATTGCTTCTGTGGTTAGAAGAGCATCTTAGGCGTTTACAGAATGGCATGATCAAGATCCGTATGCTTAAGACGTCAAGGTATATCAGCTTATTTCCAGAAGCATCCCCATCATGTACGTCCGCAATGACAAATGGTGTGAAGGTGAGATTGTCCAAAGATTTCCTCATCATTTAATTTAATTGAGCATGATGAGTTACATGGGATAACTTCCTCTTTGATATTCTCTGTACAAGAAAGGCATCTGTAATAGTTTACGTATTTATCTGTTGTAATTTCAAATGCAGCAATGCGGCATTGCATTCCCTACTCTACTGCTTTCAACATGCTGTTTTTCTCATGACAGCAGCATATAAACATAGATGATTCATGTGATTGATTTCATTGGAGCTTTGGGCTAACATGTGATATTTTTTCAGGTACGTGCATCTGCTGTCTTTGCACCAGAGCACCCTGAAAGTAGGCGGCCTGGGGCTAAATGTTTATATGCATACTCCATTCGCCTGTCAGTTCCAGAGGCATGCATGCTAGGTGGTGTGTACTATTCCTCGTGCCAGCTTTACTCGCGCCACTGGATCATCCGATGGAGAGACCGGGTTGTTTCTGATGTGAACGGGGAAGGTGTTATTGGGAAGGTATGCGGGAAGCAAGAAGAGCACTCCATAAACTATGTGTTTTTGCATGCACATATACATTTCAAACGCAAAGTATAGTTCATATTCTGCTTGGCATGTTCTGTGCAGTACCCTCTACTAACTACAGGCCAGGAAGAGTTTGTGTATGAGAGTTGCACGCCTCTGCCTGACAGTCCCGGATCTGTGGAGGGCTCTTTCACGTTTGTTCCGGGGAAGTATGTTTCAACTTAGCTTGATAATATTTCAGTTTCACTTGATGAATGAACCTTTTCAGAAATGTAGGGGTGGCAAATATATATATTTTTGAACTGTTGGAGATATTTATATTGTATTTGTTCATTTAGGTTGAGCCGGCCTGAAGGAAAGCCATTTGAGGTCACGGTGGCTGCGTTCCCTCTGGAAATACCAGAGTACATCTTCTGATTTCTGAGGATTGTACATAGTATGATGCAATAATGCACCTGCATAGATTTAGTAGTACTTGTTTCATGTAGCAGCAAGAATGGGATTTGCTTGTAATGATCTTGTGAATGCGGCATAAATTGTGGCACCTGGAAGTAAGCCCTTTTTTTTGGCGCGTTAAATGCGTGTTTGATTTATCGGAAGCTCCGAAGTCCTTTTATTTGTTACTTCCTCTATCTATAAAAGTTACACATTACCGCGGACACGTTTCTCAAGTTCTAAATAGTGCAGTTTTTGCCAAAAAAAAGTTGTCATAATTTCTTAGAGAACCTTACAAAATCAACTCAACAACACTCTAATACGAGTAAATTTGTGAAAACCTTGGTCAATGTTGCATAAAACCTTACGTATTATAATGAATGCTATGTAATGATTCTAAAATTTTATTACTCCCTCCGTCCTAGAATATAAGCATTTTTAAAGTTGAACACGGTTAGTAAGAAAGTAGATAGAAGTGAATGGTGGAAGGTTGTGATTGGTTAAATAGTAGTGGTAGGTAGGAAAAGTGAATGGTGGAGGGTTGTGATTGGTTGGGAAGAGAATGTTGGTGGAGAAGTTTTATATTTTGGGACAAATCTTGAGGACTAAAAGTTGTTATATTTTGGACGGAGGGAGTAAATTTTAACCCTATACACGTTGATATTTAAAACTATATTGTAATTTTACTATCCTTATCAAAGATACCACGTTTCTTGGGAGGTTCCTTGGAAATTTTTAATGTAAAACTTTGGTAACTCTTCGTACTTTCCCAAGGACAATAAATTTCTCTAAAATATAATGTATATAATTTTTTTTAACTTTTGATTTCTTGATTAAGGGTGTTGGTTTTAACTTTGCGCTATTTTGAGAAATAGTTTCAGACATGTTTAAGTCCTAATATTGATATGGATGTTTGTACTTACAGTTAATTATTATTTCAGTAGTTAATTATTATTTCAGTAGTAGATGACATGCTCACATACCTATCCACAACGAGGCGTCTGATTTTGTCACATTGTTAGCGCATGAGTTTTGTACCTTTTTAAAAAAACCGAACATATGAGTTTTTTAAAAAGAAAAAAAATACTCTTCTAATATTTAATCTATTTGCTTTGTCGTCGAATAATTATCATAAATCTATTTATGTTAATTATTTACTAGCATTTTCAAACAGCTCTTGGGTTTGGTTAAGGCTTACCAGCCTTGTTTTGGTGGGTAACGATTTTAGTTCAAATTTTTGGCACAAATATATTAAGCTTGCTCAGTGCATTGAACATATTCTATCGCGATGACTGAAGTGTGGGACCAACAAGCTCGCACCTACTCCTTCCGTCCTAAAATATAAATGATTTTGGTTCGATGAAACATGTATCTAGATTCGTAGTATTAGAATATATCACATCCAATCAAAATCTCTAAAATAAAGAGGGAGTAGGATTTTTTATTAAATTTTAAACCACCTTTAATTCAAATTTATATGCAATTTATTAAAAAAATTTTAATAAAAAAACCCATGAATAGTGGCCGAACAAAGGTGGTGATAGTGTTTTGCTATGCTACCGTGAGTGGCGTGGCGAAACCCTTGCTATGCCATAGTCTTTGTCTAGCACTGAAGTGTTGTTCTACCATATAAATGAGAATTTTTTGGTTAACAGATGAAGGGCTGAAGATACCTTCCAATTCAGATGTTTAACGTTTTGCATGCAAAGTACGAGAACCGAGTTATTCTCATATGCTCCGAGCCCCCCCCCTCTCTCTCTCTCTCTCTCTCTCTCTCTGTTTTTATTTTTTTTTAAACCCATGTGTTTAATTTATTAAGGACAAAGTACATGAGTTACATTCCCCCCAAAGTTTTGCAGAAAAGCCCCTGACTAATGGGTAAATTACATTTCAAGCATAACATACGGAAATAAGGACCTAAAAAGATACATGAAAAGCAATCAGGTCCTTGAAACGATCACATCGGCGATGGCCAGAGCCTTGTGCACGGCGACAGAAGCAGCAAAAGAACCATGGCTAGCTGCAATAGGGAGAGCCAAGGAGCATACCCAAACGGGGCCTCTCGACGAAGGTTGAAGCCATCTTGGTCTATAGGAGAAATTATTAGCCACCTTTTATATAGCTATTATTAGAAACGAAGTAGGGTGCAGAAGACTTGTCGGAGATGGAGGAAAGAGCCGATACAACCTTCTATTCGATGGGCTAGACAACAAGCCTTCAGCTCGAAGTAAAACAGCAAAACTCCCAATTGAAGGTATTGAACTTAAACCCATCATGCACCGGCCAGGAAGACAATGCCAACAAGAACATCGACAAAGTCCGCCATAGCCATCAAACTGAGACAAGCAGAGCTGAACGCCGACGACCCAATTGAGCTAAAAAAAGAGGAAGCACAGGAAGAAACGGGAAATACACGACTAGCACTAAACTTATCTCTACTAGTGGAGGACCCCTCCCCTCCATGCCGACGACCAAGAGGCCGCCGGAGATAAAAGGGAAGGGACCGGGAGACAAAGACTTTTTTCCGCTCGCCTTTCGCAGGAGCCTTCGACGTGAAGACTTTTGGGACTATGACATCTAGATTGAGCAAGAGAAAGATTTGCTCGGAGCTCGGTGAAGTATTTTAGGACTTTGGAGAGCAGGGTATGCCAGCAGTATTATCATTCAGTAGATGCTTAGAGAATTGTCAACAGAGCAAGGAAGCATTGGTGGTAGAGTGCCTATTAGCTTCTGCTCCATATTTTCTGAAGTCGAATCATACTCAAATGGTTTCAGCTCCATTCAAAAAGAGAGTGGATGGGCTGGAGTGGTTTGAAAAATGAACAAAAAGTAAAGTGTTGTTTGAGCCGCTCCACATATCCATTGCAAACTCCGTTACTTGAGTTGGTTAGATTTTGCATTTAGAGTCCAGCCAAACATTTCCTAGGTTTCCTAGGTTTCCTGGTGCCTATACAAATCACACACACGATCAATCAGATCAAATCAAATCTTTCACTCTTTCAGCCCAAAGCAATGCATCTTCATTGCATTTTTTCCCCCAGCATCTGCGTCAGAAATGAACAATGAACAAAAGAGTAAAGTGTTGTTTGAGCCGCTCCACATATCCATTGCAAACTCCGTTACTTGAGTTGGTTAGATTTTGCAGTTAGAATCCAGCCAAACATTTTCTAGGGTTTTTTTTTGGTGCCGATACAAATCACACACGCGATCAATCAGATCAAATCAAATCTTTCATTCTTTCAGCCCAAAGCAATGCATCATGATTGCATTTTTTTTCCCCAGCAACTGCGTCAGGGAGGGTCGTATGTTTCCTCCCAGAAACAAAGCAGGATTAACAGGACTTGACGGTGGCAGCAGCAATTGTGCTAAATCTTGCAAGTGGTTTATTTTGCGGCTGAATGTATGTGCCCTCCTAGAACCTTACCACAACAGGGCAGGGTAGGCTAAATGACGAATTGCGCTAGATTAGTGTTGAATAACTAGTGGCCTATTCGCTGATCCGGAGTAGAAGACGACGATCTCACGCACACAATCATATAGTAGATGAATAGTGAACACGGATATAGGGAGAGGCATCACAGCTTTATTGCTTTCTCATATGTGGATACATCAACCATGCAACCTCTCAAGCCCTCTCTCTCCGTATATATATACATAATAGAAAGAGTCCTATTAGGATATGTTTCCATATATTAGGTATGAGCCCATATTTATCTCTGGCAGGAGATAATAGGTTTCATATCACTCCCCCTTGGGCGAATACCGCGCTATACACATGTCTCATTAAAAACTCCATCCAAAAATCCAGTGGGAGAAAAGGATAGGAGAAAAGAGTACATCGTACACGCTAGTTATATTGCACTTGTTGCCTCGTTAAAAACCTTGCGTGAGAAATATTCAAGTAAAAACTCACTAAGGGAAAAAGAGTACAACACACGATCTTCTTGATCGCATAATCTTTAAGATATACTATTCTTTATAAATAGCTAATGATCTATATGCTTTATTATATTAATCAACTTGAATTAACACAACAATATAGCGGTAGTAACCTTCAAGGTAAATTATCTAAACAATAATTAATTTGATTAATTCTTGGTAAATCAAATATAAGACTTCCAAGTCTTAAGTATGATAATCAATGTTTAGCATATATGCTCCCCCTCAATAAGACATCCGTTGAAACTTCCATGTTCCAATGTCATAACCACATTTTTATTAATGTGTAAGACAATGATAATAAAATTACCACAATGTTTAATCTTTCGTTTACTTATTTCATAAGTTTTACAATGAACATGAGAAATAAATCAACGTATAGGAGCAATATGTATAACCACTTATTTAAATGTGCAATACAAACAAAGTTTTATCCTTACGGAGGACTATGGGAAAATAAGTTGCAACGTTACACATATGCGGTATATATAAAATAATTAGCTCAATACAAGAGGTTAAATATTATGCAACTTTCTCTTAGTGGATTTATCAATCATTACCAGTTTGATTGTTTCACTAATCTTCAACAATTAGCTTAAACCACTTAGAGTGACATAAACTGGTCTATATTTTGGCATTAGGGGAATTAATAAGATTGCCAAATACCATCAATAAGTATATCTTCATGATATATAAATTCTTACACCTTCATAGTATGTAGAAAACTATCGATCCACCTGCATGCTAGTGGATGTGATTTTCCAATTCATTCGTTTGAACGAGTCCGTCCACTTCATGGGAGTACGAGTTATCGGTGTTATATGGAGATTAACCGGTAATTTATACATTAGCGTAGTCCTACAGGGATCAACTTATTCTTCCGGAAGTCATTTTCTCTGCTATGAGAAATATTCTCACTTCTAGGAGAAAAACTCTTTGTGAGTCATCATAAACTCTTCTACGAGTCTTGCAATTCTCTTCATGAGAATATAGTGTGCTTCATGGCACTAATTAGTATGAGATTTACATATATGTTGCGAAATTGTTTTCTTTCTGGTGAAAACTTCATATGGATTTTCATAATCCATAAACTGCATATCATTTATTCATTCATGCCTTTTGCCAGCAATGTATATAGCGGAATTTAATACATTCATAGTAGGAGAATATCAGTCTTTTCCATGACCATATGAACCGTCGCTTTTCACCACTTCATTTCCTATTAAGTCTGAACTTCCATGTTCACATAGACTTAATTAGCGACTATGGTTCAACCTCATTGCTTTCTTCAATAGAACCAATATGAGTGCTACTATGCAACTCTGCCATGGACTTTGGTTTCGGATCCGGATTCTCATTAAAGAAATATTAGCAATCATAGAGGCGATGTTGTCGACAACTATTCTTTTCTCCACATACTCATTTCGTGAGGTTAATTCATTATAAACCATATCTTAGTCATTTCCCAAACATAAGATGTATGGTTGTTCCGCATCCCAGAATTAGATAGATGTGTGCACTTTAATTCTGGGTTTTCATCTTCATGATGAACCTTTTCATGAGGCAATTCACCTTCATGGTGATTACTCTACAAGAGTTGTAAGGAGTTATTAATGGGTACATTGACAATAGTCGTTAGATCTTAGAATCCGCAGGCGTCCCCGTAGATTTTAGAACATTGACTAACATGTCACTCTGCATTTGTGGATATACTATTCAAAACCCGGGGTATACCGCTATTAGCAGAAAGTTTACTACAAGTAAACATAACTTCTGATTACTCCTTTAATTCATAATTCTGGCAAGCTCCCGCTTCTGGCTTACAGGAGAATAAACTAAACCTTCTAGTTTAGATTGGCTTGTGCGTTATTCTTACTTATAAAGATCCTTTTCTTCTTGAAAATATAAGGCATCTTTAACATATGGGCTTTTCTCCCCCTGATGCCGATATTCGATCTTTATCTAATAGCATATCACAAAAATCCCTTATCATAGGCACTGGATTAATGGAATTCGGTCCATTTGTATCCCCAACTTCATGTGGAGGCCCATATATATATATATATATATATATATATATATATATATATATATATATATATGCTATGGTGGTGATATATGAGGGAAATGTTCATTCATTGAACACGCACTTATACAAAATAAAGGGGGTAAAGATATTATATGCAGTGAGCTATCATAAAAATTAATGCAATGGCATGAAAAATTGCACATCCCTAATACTGCAGGTTATCCCAATTCATAGAGGGTTATTATTCTGCGACAATGACGCCCAAACAAATATCCACTAGTCGACAAAATTACTCTATTTTCTAGCTTTTTTTTTATTTGGCCAAGACTTGATCCAATTACTCATACTATATTCAATTTTTGAATTAAGTTGGATCAATAAACTTCATGTTTATATTTATGCAACATAGATATGATCATAAGATGGATGTGTTAGTATTATATAACTTCATGATGTCTTCAAGAACATAACTATAACACTAAAACATTAATCTATGAACATAGTTTAACCATCATGGAACTTTTCAAATCACCCAAACATTATTCTATGAGAATATTTATTCTCCTTGAATATGCCAATAAATAAATTGGGTGACATGTCTAACTTTTATTCATTACGCCAAAGTAAATGTGGTGCCATTTGATCATTCAGAATCATTCGAATCCAAAAGGTCATTACTTATTTAGGATATTGTTACTACAAGTAAACCAATAGCTTTTAAATAGCTATATGCAATTTCATACTTCCTTGATGAATATGCAATTTTCAATGGCCAATAAATAACACACTTCGTTGTGTGACAATAATTCATAATTATCCCAAACACGATTCGCTAATAGTTTGGGCTATCTTTTGCTTCTAGCATTTGACCTATAACTCACCAATTTGCCTGCCACATATCCACAATTTCTTATGCTTCTTTATTGCAAATATTCTGAAATTAATTTGCAAAACACACATATTCCTCCCCCTTTTCACGCCAATCATAAGAAAATTTACTAAATAGTTGTCGTGAAACCCACATATTTGTTGTAACTTCATGGTACAACTTTTCTAAAAGAAATAATGTGGTTGCAGGTGGATATATTTAAGCTTCAATGCTTAAACATAAATATTCTAATTGTTCATGTGCATAAGTAAACAAATTTACATGTATGCCAATATGGCGTCAATGCACTTAGAACTACCAACCTACATGGTTGATTGAGGCTTAGTGGATAATAAGAATACATTCGCCAAAAATACTTCAAATAATAGGCAAGACAAATATTTACATTCAATGTTAGACATATAATTCACAATTTTATTCCACAAAAGGTTAAAGAATTACTACAGGTAAAAAAAAGCAATATAGGTAAGGTGAGATGACCTATATAAAAAAAATTCAGTAATCTAATGCAAAAGCTTCTATGCCTAAAGCAAAAGATAAAGAAGCTCTACATGAGCTTAACCATGTTCTTCATATTGAACTTAATCTAAACTATAATGTAACTCATGTATTGTAAAATACGATCTTAAAAGAACGAATGCAAGATTATTGTCATTACTATTTGTCTCCCCCTAAGTTGAACATCAAATTCAAATACACCAAATTCCTTTCCTTCCACAAATTTTGAGTATGCATGTTCTTCATGAACATATTAATAGTATAAAGTCATATATGTGCGTGCAAATGCACATGTTGACAGTAATACAACTTCTTGTGTATCAATTCTAACAACTAAACATGTTGCATCTAGGCCAAAATTGCTTCAAATGCAAATGACCAATTTACTCAAAATAATGTGCATACATTCATAAAAACAATACTTCATTTGTAAATTCATTTATATGTGGAAGATGGACATAACATTATCAATCAAATTAACTATAGACACTGCATAGGTACATAGTCTTTTGATAGATAATTTTGTGCAGGGCATATTGGCATATAGACTTCTCGTCTATATATTCGCAAATTCGATGACATTGTATCTACTTGGACACAATTAATATAAATTAGTTGTAGCTTATCTTCTATGATAGTCATGCACTAATAAATATCTCTAAGTCAATAATATACTCTCTTCATGATGAGTGTATACATTTATTCTATACGGAGAATATATAATTGTGCCTTCTACAAATGTGGCGACAATTAGACAAAGAGAAGATATATGAATAATTCTATTACTCATTTGCCCAATAAATGTATTTGCTACATGCAACTACTTACATGATGTCCTTTTATGCAACTTTCTACCGGTTTACTTCTAGTAAATAAAGTGCACAAAACGAGTACAAAATAGTAAAGAATGGTTTTCTATACACACCTTTTATTACAATCCTAGCAATTAACATGATTTTCTGCTATTCAAAGGTATATGTAATTTACAGAACTACTAACCCACAGAACAATCAATTACCCCAAACAAACAATTGCTAGGAAATAAACCATAAAATATGATGCTTCTAAAAGGGGTGCTAAAACAAAGGTTTCACAAGTTCATGGAAGCTCTTTTGCCTAAAAACAATGTTTCTAGGATTGATTATGATTATTCAAGAAACTAACTAAATAGTTAAAGCAAATACCTAGAAATACGGGACTAAGGTATAAATCCTTAATTCTCCTCTATTTAGCGTAAACCCAATTCATGAAGGTTCAAAGTATAAATGGTGAATGTATATTCCTCGTAGTTTCTAATGTCCCATAGGACTTTTCCGCATAATTTCCGAGTTCTGCATAATGCCTTGGAAACCAAGGACTGTTGAAATAAAATGCCGTTTTCGGACCAAAATCACGGTTCGTGCCCGACTCCTTTTAATAGGCCAATTTCTACTTGGCCCACCTCCTTATACTGGCTAGCTTGAAAACCTGGCCAGCCCATCTCATATGTTGCCCAATGGGCTATTACGACCTTCTCCCACAAGAAGTGGGTGAGGTATGATCCAATTGCCATTCTTCAATGGAGACGATGGATGGAACCAATGGCAAACGTGCTAGTGAGCCCTCGATAGAGATGGATGACTATGGCAAGTTGCCATGGTCAGAGGCAGAGCGGCGGTGCAACATCTAGTAGCACCGACACCGGCATTCGTTGGCATCAGGCCGTGACCGGCGTCCAACAATCATAGCTCCATGTTACGTGTCGACAAAACTCGGCTCGGCATACAGGCCGGCATGGCGGACGGTTATTGGCGGCGGGCACTCACAGCGGCTTCGACCCTCGTCCCGGCCACGTGCGGTAGCGCGGGAGGCATGCCGTGCATACCGGTGGCGAGGAGAGGTGGGCGTAAGCTCCTCGGCGTCGCTACGGGCGGTGGCCGTCAATTGCGTTGCGGATGGCCTCGAAAGGCTGTCGAGTCGGCGTTTCAGATGGCGGATCGACGAGGGAAAGTCTCTGGATTGATTTGGCAACCATTGACAAAGGGGAAGACGTCATGAGGTGGCGTCAGGGTGTCGCTACGTGCAGGCAGCGGCGGCGGCGCATGCAGGTGCCGATGACTCGGATTTGTTACCATCTACTTCATATAGATTGCAATATGACAGATTATTAACATACAAGTCACAACCAATAAATGTCCCAAACGCGCTTATCCATAAGATCGTCGATGACGAGTGTGTTAATATATTCATAGATCAATGACTATGTTAGCCAGATAGACCACAACTTCTAGGTGGTGTCGTGTGTTACCGAGTGTGAGGTGTCGTCATTCGGGATAGCACTCCGTCGTTCAATTCAACGGATTATGTATGTGCACCTTCTTGTGTGCACGGTAAGTGCGTTCGGGCGCGTGGTGCCGAACTTCGTGGTCAGCGATATAACAAGAGAAGAGTCGGTGCAAAGGGCTGGACAAATACTTCTATTCATGCGAGAAATTGAAAACAACTAGAGATATGATCTAGCTTGTTAATCTCGCTACTGCTAAGTATTAGAATAGATTAAATCGATAACTTATCTTGTTTGAACGTGTTAGTAGCAGGTTGACCACGTTAGCACGTGGCCCCCGGTAGCCAAGGTTGATCGTCGGCGCATGCAGGAGCGGAGCGGGCGCCTGATCACGTACGGGTGCCTCGCGTGAAGCTCACCATGATGATCATCGGTCGGCAACAGTATATGCAAACAAAGAGCAGATCAATCCATGATTAGAAATGAGATTATATAGCTATATCGATGCATATGCATATTACTGGTGAATTGAATTTGGATAGATCCATGCGTAGGGCATGCATGTTTGTGCTTGGCACAAGCCTGCTTCGATCTGCACATGTGCACGCGCATGTGTCGTCGGCTTAGGAGCTCCGGCGCGGACGACTGCGGCGGGGCTGCTCCTCCGGCTATAGCGCGCGTGGAGTGCGACGTGCACGCGCGTCACCTGGTGGGCTGCCTCGGTGCGCGGCTGTGCTTGGAGGCGATCGTCTCGGCCGATGATAGACCAATGCATAAACACTGTAGATCAATCTGATTAGTACAAAAACAAATTGATCTAGCAAAAATACTTACCCGGATCAACGGAACGAGCAAACTCGTGCTGATAACGTGTTGAATAACTAGTGGCCTATTCGCTGATCCTGAGTAGAAGACGACGATCTCACGTACACAATCATATAGTAGATGAATAATGAACATGGATATAGGGAGAGGCATCACAGCTTTATTGCTTTCTTATATGTGGATACATCAACCAACCTCTCAAGCCCTCTCTCTCAGTATATATACCAAAGAGTTCTATTAGGATACGTTTCCATATATTTGGTATGAGCCCATATTTATTTCTGGCAGGAGATAATAGTTTCATAACAATTAGCAAGTAGCACGCACTCTAGGAAGCATGCATGCATCCACCTGTCCCACCCCGGCAACATAAGCATGCATGCACTGGTTTCACACCTGCACATGCAGGGGATCCATGAACGGTTAAAAGGAGGGGCTAAACAAACTATACAAAACTATTGCCCCCTCTTCTAATGCATGTATGACAGAAAAATTTAGTGGTGACTCCCATGGTTACAACGTCAGTAGTGGGGCTCGAGACCCCTAGACCCCATACTGGATCCGCCACTGTGCACATGCATCACACACGAATGCATGTTACACCGGCATATATTCTTTCGTTTTTTTTCTTTGATCTTTTTTATATTTCATGATAATTGATTTGGGATATATAGAAAGTTATCAAATTTTCTATTAGAATATATTTTCAATAAAATTTGATTTTTTTTATAATTCAAATTTTAAACTTTCAACTCAATTTTTGAAAACTTTCAAGTCAAAATTTGAAAACTTTCAAGTCAAAATTTAAAAATTTATAAGTCAAAATTTGAAACTTTCTACACAAATTTATATATTTCAATTCAAAGTAAAAAAAATCAATCCAAATTTAAGAAATTTCAACTCAAATTTTAAAATCATTCAACAACCAATGTAAAACTTTTAACTAATTTTTTGACATATTTCTTTTAAAAATATAATGGTAAGCATTGGTATTAAGGCCCTATTCGTTTCCTCTGAAAAGGATGGATTAAGTTTTAGATTTTCGTGGCACACTTTTCAAACCGCTAAACGGTGCGTTTCGTGCGGAAACTTTCTATATGAAAGTTGTTCTAAAATATTATATTAATACATCTTTCAAGTTTGTAATAATTAAAACTTAATTAATCGCACGTTATTACCATCTCATTTTACGTGAAACACTTAATCTTTATCTTCATTTTCAGAAGATTCAAACACCACCTAGTCTTTTATGAAACGAAGGAAGTACACCTCATGTAATCAGATTTACAGTACAACACAGATTTTAATAAAGCACAATAGGTTATTCCTACTTAGGCTGTGTTTAGTTTCTGAAATTGGGGAGAAGTTTGAGGAAAGTTAGTAGTTTGAAAAAAAAGTTAGGAGTTTATATGTGTAGAAAAGTTTTAGATGTGATGTAAAGTTGGAAGTTTGGGAGAAATTTAGTGTGAACTAAACAGAGCCTCAGTATAGCATGAATTTTAATAATGTATCCAACGGTCCACTTATACCGTTTGCACTAACATTCTTCTTAAGCAGGCTTTGCTTTGTTGGCGGTCATCATTCCCTAGTAGCCATGCAAAGAATTAATTGGATCTTTGGGAGTGGTTTGTTCTTCCAAATTTTCCCTATTGGGGTCAACTCGGACTTGTTCTTTTTTTTTTCAAAAAAAAAGCAAACTCAGACTTGTTCTTACTATATATCTTTGCTTTGTAAATTTTCTTGGACTGAAGGCCCGATGTGTTGGGTGATTTTATTATCCTTAAGAAAGTACTCGGATGTACCGTATATTTTTTTATATAAAACTTAGTACATCCATACTAAGTATCTCGAGGTATAAAAATTTTTAATATAGTACCTTAGATACTTTCTCAAGAATCTTAAAATTTCTCTTTTCTATGACATGTGAGTGAATGCAGGGCTGGCCCTGTTCGTTTCGGCTTTTGGATATATCAACTTTCTTATTTTTTTTGTTAGTATATTTTCAAACTGTTAAACCGTGTATTTTTTTATAAAAAAAATTGTATGGATGTTTACTTCGATAATCAAATAAACTTATTTTTTAAAAGAAATATAATAATTAATACTCAATTAATCATGCGCTAATGATTTATTGGTTTTAGGTGCCACGGAGTTGCCAATGTGTGTGTGTATACGTTCATAGGAGTAAATGTGCGTATGTTATGGGCGCTTGCGTTTGTAGTGTGTTTCTAATAAAAAAAAGATCATTACAGTTTGTTAAAATGTATATTCCATATGTGATACTACCATATAACTTTAAAATGCGCTCAACAACACTATCAGCGTTCATAAACTGAAAAAGAAAATCTTTCCAATCACAAATAAGTGGCATGGAGAATAGTACAGTAGATATATTCAAACTTTGACCATTGATATCTCCGAAAATTTTAATCCAACTTCTGAAAACTGTATGACTAGATTTGTCTAACAAAATGCTTATAAATTATTGTAACTTTGGTCTGTTTTTATAGATTGTATAATTAGTGATAAATAATCAAACTAGTATCTTATTGTCGCTGTCCAAAACTAACACTTATCTACGACTGAAGGCAGTATCCAGTCTATTGCTCACATGCCTTAACGACGAGCGGCCACATCGGACGTTGTTTTGCAGTTTACCCTTTAATTTTAAGCATGAGTGGTGCGAATGACCAGAATTTTATTTATATATATTACATTGCGAAAATACAGTGAAAATCATACATTGTATGAAAGCATCTTGCAAGATAAGTCCGTTAACATTATTTTCTTTCCGTGCACGGATGGTGCAAGTGTCAAAAAAGAAGAGAGATTTACTGCCCAGATCACACAGCAACCTACACCAGTGGTCAGAGTATCATCTACTACTATTCAGTATCTGCCTCATTTTTTGCCGAAATAAGCATTGCATTGCTAATCTGAAAGATAACAAATCAGAGATTACAAAATTTGGCCCTGATACAAGCCAATCATCTCCAATTCTAGGAAAGAGAAGTAGCGGATCACATACAGATGAAATCACAGCAAACTGCAAGCGCAGAAGTCAGACGATATCAGAAAAACAAAATTGGAATTTGCTCGATTTATGAGGCGGTCTGTAATGTTAACCGATACAGAGTTTCTGGTAATGAATACATTAATATTGGGATCTGACTTTCGAAATGTAAAAAATAAGTTTCTCAAAAAATGGAGATGCAGCCGGCAGGATCTGTGTCTCTGCATTGTTCACAAAAGCCTGCAACGAGTTTTATAACAACAGATTAGCTTCTCGCAGGGCTAGCAAATCATTATGCTAATAAGCATAAATCATTATGCCAATAAGCATGAATCCGATCAACGATGTTAGGAACAAAGACAGAGGCTCACCTGACACGATTTTTCTCGTCGCAAAAGAATGGTGTTGATGACTGATAATCATCTGTTCCGAAGTACCTATCTCCAAACTCACCCATTCCAGGGATGACGCGGAAATCATCGTTCAGACCAAAGTCAATTTCTGATGTCACGATCTTGACTCTCGGAAATCTCTTGCTAACGACATGCACTCCTTGGGGAGCCTGCAACAATAACAGAAGTTTCCGTGGTAAGCTCGGTAGTTCTCAACCATCACACATACAACGAGCATGTACAGCAATGGTGATATAAATTAAGTCAGGTTCCGGACTACACTTTGAGAAAACAAAAACACGTATGTCACAGTAACTATATTAACTGTTCAGCAATTTGCAAAACAACAGATACAAAAGTTACCAGATGCAGTAGAGATGTTTATTAGCTAGTAATTAAGTGGGAAGATCTATATTAGTCAAAATATAAACTTTTCTTTGTATATGCGTCTTGGGCGTCTCTCTTCTATTAATGCAATGCTACGCAGCTCTCATGCGTATTCGAGAAAAAAAAAGTTCAATTTTGAAATAACTAACATCAAATATTACACGATGGAGGTAGTAAATAATATTATAAACCTAGCAAGGCTGAAATAGCTACCACTGTCTAAAACACGATCTTTTGGGAAAAGAGAATGGAATATCTATTAGAGTAGCCAAATCATCAGATTATGAGCTTCAAAAAAGCAACAATCCATACAAATGAATAAATTAAGACTCAAAACAAATGAAACCAAAGCACTTCAGTAGACTTACTGATATAAGATTCAGAAAGATAATGTTTGTTTCCTGTACACCCTTCTTCAAGAGTAGGGATATAGCTTGAACAGCTGAATTTCCTGATATGATGAAGAGGGTAAGACTAGATGAGATGCAATGAGCATCCAACAGTTAAGCAAGTGCACAGAAGTTCAGCAAGTCAAAAGATAATGTACACTATATGCACAAAATATATCGATGACACTACAGATGACATGTGAATTAGTCTGAAAATGGACAATATGCCAAACTAATTTTGTTGCAGAAGTACAGTATCCCCACATTGCTTGCTGTCTTTTACATGCTATAGGCAAAGGCAGAAGGGCTCCAGTGAGCAGGAAAAAAAAGTGATGACTGACGACAGAAAATACATGTGAGAAGCATCAACAAACCTGTTCCCAGTATGGGATCCAACAATAGAACATGCCTGTTTGCTATATCTTTTGGTACATTGTGATAGATTAGCTGCAAGGAATCAAGAGCTCAGTAATGTGACTTAACTCCAACAAACAATACAAAAGTAGATTAAACCAAACCTGTTTGCCATTGTCTCCTTCTCTGTGAATAAGAATCTTCCCAATTTTTATACCTTTACAGCATGCCCGCAATGCATTCTCCATACTCTCACCACTGGAAAGCAATTGTAAGAAATAATTGACAATAGTTATGTATTTATACTCAAGGATGTATGAAGAGCTTTATTAACAGAATCTTTAACAAGAAATTGAATCATAGTTTATGAGTGCTCAAGAAAGCATGCTTAGTAGTCACTAAATAAATTATTGCAGTATTGGGTATGTGAAGCCCGTAAAGCAACTGAAGGAAACTGAATCAAAGTTTCCAATATTTTCTAGTAGAGCATTTGTAAATGGCCATGGTGCTCCATTTATATCATTCTGCACAAGCTATCAGGCAAAGCAAAGAAGCAACATAACAGTATCACTGACATACATGACAGCAGAGTGGTAAAAAAAAAAGAACCTTCCAACCTCCCTTGAGTGCCAAGTGGTATAACAGTTAGTCTCAAGAAAGTACAAACTCAAAATATAAAGATGCTATTACCTTCTAATCACTGAGATACCGCACAATCTTTTAGAGAACTCTACCCCAGTGTAAACAGAACCTGCACACATAAATAAAGCAAAGATATAAATTACTTGCAGGAGAAAACAATTGCAGGTAACTCCATGCTTCTACAAGAGAACAGAACAATGGAGGTAAATAATCTACAGTCCCTGTTATACATAATAATGTGTTGCTTGTTTGTAGCGACCATGCTTTCGCATTCCTATAAGATTGAAGTACTTAACCACAGACTTTTCAAGAAACAATCCTAAACAAATGTAACTAGTTTCTCATTTTAAGATTGTGAGGTTCATTCAGATAGAAATTCTCAAGATTTACCTTGGTTCTGTCTGTGTAATGCTACTATGAAATGAAAACAGGGGCAACTACCCTTGTTTGGGGAAAAGATGGAGCAGCAAATAATGAACTAAGACTTTGAAAAACATGAACACAACAAATAGATGCTTGTTGCAATGTTCAATTATAAAATGCGGCGTAACAAAAGCAAACCATGATACTGCAACACATACAAACTTGTAGCAGAATGAGGTGCCACATTAGCACGTATTTTCTGAGGCAACACATTAGCACATATCCAAGCATTATCATTGGAAACAATAGAATAAATTACTATGAAAATATAGCTTGAATTCAATGGAATATAATAACACAGGACATTATGTGTAATCATGTAATGGTACAAATTCACCATCTTAATACAAACTAGTAGCGAGCAAGATCCTCTGCATTAAGATAATTTGTAACACCTGAACAATGCAAGGAACACGCGTGAATGGCGACTGTGCAATACTACTTACCAGTTGGAGTTATGACCTGTTTTTCCTTGAATGGAAGATGACCAAGACCATGCTCGACAACCTATATTCCACAGGAAATTCAAGCTACCATGGAAATTCATACAAAAGAAAACATGTCAATTGCATGTTCATACTGACCAATCGAATCAACCGATCGGCATAGAATATGAAATCATGTGTTGTTGTGGCAGCATCGCGTATTATTGTGTGCATACCTCGTATCTGAAAGAAAGCAGCATTGCAATGTCAATATTTATATATGTTACAAAAATCCTGAAAAAGTGCATATTACATTCAATATTATGAGACTATCAAAAGACAGACAATTGTTCTTATATAAGAAAAGACTGCAGAACATTTATGGTTACATCAGGTACCTGATAAGTAGTCTGAATGACATACAAATTGGGGTGTACTTTACAGAGATCATGTTGACCAAGCTTAGTGCGAATATGCTGAACGATTAAGTCAATCGCAACATCATTATCTCCACCTCGTGGGATGATAATATCAGCATACTTCTTGGTTGGGAGGATGAAGTCTTCAAAAGCAGGCTTAACAAACTTTGAATACTGTAAAAAAGGAATAGCATTAAATGGTTAATTTCAAAAATGAATCATCAAGGAAGTCTGTACCTAACAAGTAACAACTAATATTTTGTAAACATGTTAAATAAAAACAGAACTAGTGAAAAACAAAAACAGTAATAGATGTGACCATGTTACCTGATCTAGCACAGTTTTGATATCTCTACCCTTCTCAATGGTGTCACGTCGAATCCTCCTTGTTAATCGCACATCAGCATCTGAAAAATCAATAGGATGAATATAATAATATAAAGGACAATACACTCACAGGGTTAAATGGACAGGGCACCTTACAAAACCCTTCTTTTTTGTAAATTTACAGCCCTTGTCTATAGGTTTAGGAAATTCACAACAATGATTAAGGATGTCTCTCAAGTTGTTTAACTAGGGGACATGCAAAGTGCTGCCTTGGCAGTTTCCTTCAAAGCAGATTATGCAATACACACTTGGAGACATTTGTGACTTCAAAAACAACTCTTAGTCAAAATTTCAATGAGCAGTATTTCAATATGGAAATGAATAAACAATTGTTGTGAGCTGATAGAAATGAACTAATAAACAAACAATGAAATTAGTGTCCTAATAGTCAGCGCTAGGCACTGGGTAGCCACGAGATGGTGTGGGCAGCTAAACCTTTTCCTTGGGTGCTCTTGTTACAACTTTAGTGTTAAATTGTCTAAATTTTGTGTAATATGATTGCTAATTTCTCGGATTTATACTAGTTCGTTTGTCCTAGGTGCTAAGCGTCAGCCCTGCCAACCCACTAGTGCCTCCTTGAAGCATGAGTGCACAGAGTGTAACTCTGTTTCCAGAGAAAAAATGAGAAATATACAAGTGTGAGATATTAAGAGTGATTTATATACTTCTGATTCAAATGAAATAGGAGGCAATAAAGCTACATTGCAAACATGTAGAAACTATCAACACAAATATGGAAATAAACAATTAAACACACTGACCACAAGTACAACTGATGGTTGCTGGTCATGGGCAAGAGTTTGAGATTATCATCAGTTTGGTGTGCAAACATTGATACCTGTATCAACAAATATCTTCATGTTCATCAAGTCCCGGACACGTGAATCATGGAAAACCAGAATACCTTCCAAAATAATTACATCTGAAGGATTGACCTGACAGCAGTCAAAATATTAGGGTCTCTGAAACATAAAGTAAAACAAATATGAATAAATAAAGTGAAGAACAAACTATAAGCAGTGATCTAATTTTCTTAGATAAAATATTACAAGATGAAATTGCAAAACAATAAGGCGCTTAGTACTTAGTAGAAACTGTGCAACTAAAATTAACTACACCATATTTTACAATGTTTATTTAGATATATGCAACCATAGACTTGCTACGTTTCAGATAGGCCACTACAAAGTTGACTTTGATATGCCACAGCTAAATTAAAAAAAAAACGATGCCACTATGAATTAAACTGTACACAATTCCCTTGTCTTCTCCCTTTGTCCCTTCAATATCTGCCATCCCCAGTTCTCCCTCATCAACTGGGAAGGTGAAGGTATGTACTTCAGTAAATAACTTTCACCAATAATGGTTGAACCAGCTAGGCCTACAATTGGCTTGTTGCCTTGGATTCTTTTGGGTATTTGTTGTAAGATATATGTAACAATGTTATGTGCCATGGTTACATGCTTTACGGAGCCTGACAAAAACAATGCAGCTAAGCTACTCATTTCACTAGACTATATCAAATTCTTGGATCTGTCATTTCAAACCCATCCTTTTTCAACGGAAAATTTCAGGTGGCAGATTGTCTTAATCAACATATTGAATTCCTAAAGCCTAAACAAAGCTTAATCACCAACAGAATGAAATGCAACCCATGTTTTCTGATTCCCTACTACTTATCCAGCAGACCAGCACCCAGTTTCCATCTACATTTCTCTTGGACAACTCACAAGATATGAGCAAAAACAGAATGATGCTCAAGAAGACAAAAATATTGAGGGTTAGCTAAGGATTACTCTTATGACAATCCTTAGTAGCTATATCGCTGTATCTAAATAACACCTTTTACAAAATAATTGTTATTATATGGAGAGTCTCTACTAACTTGTAGATTTCTCGGTTCATTCGGCAGGCATAGATTAGAAACTTAAGGCTGTATTAGAAGCTCAGGACGAGGAAACATTCAGTTTATCAGGTGAGTAAGTTATGAACAGCAGTGTAAAAGAGTAGTACCTTTCTTGCGCTTGCTACACTCTTATATGTTTTGAAGTTATAATTAGGAATGTCCACAGCCTTGCCATGTTTCAAGTTCTCCATACAAGAGAGTAGTAACTCCGTATCAAATGCATCTGAAATTAGGACAGCGGCAGCAAAATCAGTGCACAGCTCTAGCCACTGGCATACTAAGGCAAACTTCTTAGGAATACGCATCATACCTGGATGATCAAAGTTATAATCATGAACATGGACCAATTCCTCATCAGATAACCCATAATAAAAGGACTCCTGCAATGCAAAATCGGAAACAACATATGCCCCAATGTGACATTTAGCATGATATACCAACTTGTACAATCTGTAACTGGAATGTTTGCAGAAAAGCCTATCTTTTCATATTTGACAAACTATAAGTAATTAATGGCAATAGTATACAATAAACACATAATGGTTTCTTTAAATGACAAAAGTAACAAGGTCAACCAATACAGAAAAATAATTAAGGATAAAATAGAAACTTGCTTTGGAAATATGTGGGGCACTAATTGATCACAATCAATAAGTCATGGCTGCAAGCCTACCACTGACCGGTGATCACAGAAATGACTTCTGTTAAGCAGTTAGCAATATAAGTAGTATGATCACAATCCTTTGAAAGAAAGACAAGAAAAAATATTTTATTAACAATTTGTTATCATAATGGCATTCGTAGTTATATTTTTTGTACACCAACAGTTTCACGCTCAAAAGACTAAATTACCAATAATCCAGTATATATCAAGTATGATGTTACACAACATATCTAAGCTAGAGCAACAATTTTCAGAATACAGATACTAAACACTGTGTCTTTTGTATACTTAAAAATAATGAAGTGAAAAATTTGTAATTTGCAACCACAGTTGTTTCTTCATCTTGTGCGCATGATGCTAAACTATGAAGTCAGGGAAGAGATAATAGCATTTAGGGGATAAAATGGTTTGTACTATAGGCCTATAGTACCTTAGAGGCTTAGACCCATGGAATGGCTTCACACTCAAAAGACTAAAGTGCCAATAATCCAGTATATATCAAGTATGATGTTACACAACATATCTAAGCTATAGAGCAACAATTTTCAGAAAACAGATACTAAACACTGTGTATTTGTATACTTAAAAATCAATGAAGTGCTAAATCTGTAAATTTGCAACCACAATTGTTTCTTCATCTTGTGCGCATGATGCTAAAGTATGAAGCCAGGGAAAAGATAATAGCATTTAGGGGCTAAAATGGTTTGTACTATAGGCCTATAGTACCCTAGACCCATGGAATGGCTTCAGACATACCAATCTCCAGGTTCTATTCAATAATAAATGCTAGGTTATTTCATTTGTGATGCATGTATGGAACAGAGTATAAATGAAAGTTGCATGGATGTATTTCGCCTTAATACCACATAAATCGAAGAAAAGAAATGTACTAGTATTAGTTAGCGGTATTTAAAAGAAAATCGGGTGATCCAAATACCA
Source organism: Oryza sativa Japonica Group (assembly GCF_034140825.1). NCBI lineage: Eukaryota > Viridiplantae > Streptophyta > Magnoliopsida > Poales > Poaceae > Oryza > Oryza sativa. The sequence continues at coordinate 9,506,204 of NC_089045.1, read as the reverse complement.
CAAGGCAAAGGGGGCAATCACAAAAGCAAAACAAGGCCAGATTGACAAACCTGAGTAACAACAACCACACGCTGATCACGTAGCTGATCAATTATCATCTTGCATACAGTACTTTTACCTGAAGATGCACCCCCAGCGACACCTGCAATCCAAACAAAATCATGGAACGACATGACACATTTGGGGGGCAAAAGGGCTACATTATGTTCAGCGATCGATACTCCCTGATTACTTGCAAAACAAATAGGTAAGACGACGGCACTCGACAGGTACTAACCAATGACAAATGGCTCCTGGTGCCCATTCTCCACGCCCGAGGTTGTCGGTTGGTCCTCCCCTGACACGGAGCCATTCATGTTAAGCTCTTCCAAACGGAGCGCAGAGTAGTGTACCCCGGTGGCGGCATCAAGAACTTCATCATCAACTGGCCTTGAAGTTGAACCCATATATTGATCCAAGAACCTACCACAAATCCACAATGGCACCAAGGTATCAAACCTAGCCTCTGATTATAAATTTCCAGCAGCTACCAAACAGAAATATAGAGTAAACAACAATGTTCTTGGCAACCATAGAAAATTCTTGCTTGTAACAATACAGATATAGAATGAATACTAATACTAGTGGCAAACATTCTTGTTCGAAGAGAACCGTAGCCTATTTGGGCAGGGACGGATCTAACGAGCGTTGAGTTGAACCTCCCCCATACTTTTGGGGATCCTCCAGATCTATCTACGAGAGAGAGAGAGAGAGAGCAAGAGAGGGAAGAGGGAGAGGATCCTGGGCGCTATAGATAGATAGAGAGATAGGTAGGTAGGGTTTGCTCACCGGCGGGGGGCGGCGAGGAAGCAGCAGGGGGCAGCGCCACCGCTGCTCGCTCGCGGGATGGGCGGAGATCGGCGCAGGCGGCGGGGCGAGCGGAGGAGACGACGATGGGGAGAGATCGCAAAGGGCGCAAGGAGACAGGGGCAACGCTAGCTTGGGGTGTTTCTTCTTTTCTTTTTTTTTTTCACACCGATTACTAATAATAAATAAATAAAAGGTGAAACTCTTTCAGTAAAAATACAACGTTACGTAATCAATAAACTATGGAGCGTTCGATTTCCCTTTTAGATTACTCTAACCATTCGATTTATCCTATTGGCAAAATATCTGCTACCTCCGTTTTAGGTTATAAGATTTTCTATCATTGTTCACATTCATATAGATGTTAATGAATCTTATAACCTATAGATGTTCACATTCAAGATTCATTAATATATATATAAATGCAAGATTCATTAACATCTATATGAATGTGACAACGTTAGAAAGTCTTATAACCTGAAACGGAGGAAGTAATATCTTATTGATACTTCACGAAATTCATTTGTAATGGCATCCTTTCACGTTCCTCATGTAAGAAAAAGATTAATTCTCTTCGTCTCTGCTCCCAAGTTGTGAAAACGTGAGACGTCGCGCACACCGCACGCGTACCTCCTCACCCGCCGTTGTCGTCAACACCGCCTCCTTATCTGGCGCTGCCACTGCTGCTGCCTCCTCCTTCCTAGCTTTGTTGCTGCTGCTCATACTTTACATCTCCATAGTTGCCATTTACATCATCTCAGCGCACTTCCTCTCTCCTCAGGTGTCTGCGGACGGAGCTTGGCAACGCCCCCTCCACTCCTTAGCGGTGAGCTCAAAGGCCACGGATCTGGATGGAACGGCGACGAGCCGCCTCTACCTCCCCATGAGCTCATGCCTCCCCTCCTTGGACGTCGTCGCCCATCACTCCAAGGGTTCCACCTCGGATTGCAACTCACAAGGTAATACAGTACTAAAACATTGCAAATGCAAATTCTTGAAGAGTCCTCAAATTGGATTTAGAAAAGACTATGTAAATATAGGCAACAGTCCTGGCATAGAGGAAAGAGTATTGGAAAGGTAAATAGTAGCAAACATGCATACACTCCACTTTCGAATCCAGCAAGGAGAGAGGGAATAGTTTAAGATGCTTGCTGCATCGATCTTGAATTCTGATCAACTACACTACCAATGCAGCTAAAGGTGCTATACGAGCTGTTCTTGCTATGCTTACTCTACTTCTACATCAGCGAGTTTGCTTAGGGTGGGGAGGATCTGCACTGCCATCTTGCAATATTAAATATGTAGTATTTTCAGATTTCAGGAATCATACAATTATGTTGTTTCAATTACAACATAATTTTGAGGGTGTGTTGATCATATTAAAGAAATTTTAGGTTCATTCAGTGTGATGGCAGAATTAAACTTAAGACAACAATCATAATACTCTTATCTCAAACTGTGGGCTAATCAGAAATGATTGTTAATTAAGCCTAAAGTTTATGATTGTTGGTATTTATTAACAACATTGCTAAAAATCTGAATTTTCAGCAACAGCGCAGAAATAACCCTGGTATATTTATGGTTACAGAAGTAATCCGCAAGCGCATGGATATACCATTGTAGCATTTCACCCAGAAACATTCTAAGGTATCGTATTTATTTAATCCTAAGGGAAGATTTATAAGATAGAACTTTGCTACTAACTTATATACATTACTTATATATCAAAGTCTATGCAGTGGTTACTTTAATTTTATGGTAGAGTGAAATGGAGCAGAAAGACTTAGATTCTCTCATTTAAATAATTCTAGACTACGTGGAAAAAGAAATAGAAAAGTAATTATTCATATATTTCTAATATACACTCAACTTTAGTTTACATTTGCTAATATACAATTGTGCTAACCAATACCCCCCTAATAATGTCTTCCTGGTGCTTTGAGAGACCACCCCGGGTCGCCGAGTTTCTTACGACAACCTGTCATAGCCGTCCAACCGGGGCTAAATACAGAGGAGTACCCTCCCCAGGAAATTGTCTTAGGAATATATACTAACATGGAGGAATACCTGTACTGAGTTGTCACCATCAGCGGCTCACCTCTACTGTCCCGCAGCATATATACCCAATTAATGATATCTAATAATCTAATCTAAGCACCATGCTTACATTATCAAATACTACTCTACATCCTCTAGAATAATGTAGAGCAATCATTTGTATGAACATGTTGATACGAAAAACACACACTGGTCTAGGAGATCTGCTTAGCTCCAGTGCACGTCCAAAAGTTGATGAGATGTGGGTGTGCCAGTCAGTTTGATCCTACAACTGACAAGATATACAAATAGTAGATCAATGAGCCGATCGGCTGACAAGCCGATGGAGTGATTCTAACCGATGCCGATACCAGTTGATAGCGATAGGGTTTTGAACTATCGGCTATAATTCTGATGAAGAATCTGACACTTGATGTAAATAACAACATAAAGGCAATCGGCTGATGATAATGCAAGAAAGCAATAATATAATCCAATAGAAACCAATCGGCTAACAGTGACATGATAGAATAAGCACTGATCCAAAGGTTAAAGCATACATCGGCTGGAGGTCCGATGTCATAAAATCCACAAGATTAGATTAAACAATGAAATCTTTGTTGCGATCGGCTAAATCCAACTTATATGCAATCCTTGAAGCCAATGCAATGTCCAGATAACTCATCGGCTGAAACCCCGATGAAACTCTTATTAACAGTCCAGAAGCAGGCTAGAGATTATGGTTCTAAGCATGACTTAGGGCCTGTTTGGCACAGCTCCAGCTCCACCCCTTCTGGAGCTGGAGCTCAGCCAAACAGTTTCAGCTCCACCAAAACTGGGAGTGGAGTTGGGTGGAGCTCTCTCACAAAATATACTAGAGTTGTGGAGCTGAGTTTAGGCAGCTCCACAACTCCACTCCAAGCTCAACTCCTGGAGTTATATTTAGGAGTTGGAGCTGTACCAAACAGGCCCTGTACTAATGCAGCACTAATTATGAAAAGAAACATAATATCTAGACAATCAAGCCCTTGAGTGATTTTCAGGGTGGTAGATGCCTTAGTTAATCTATTCTAGTAAAACAATTTAGATGATACCGGCAGAAACCCTAAAGCGAGAGACAACCGATAAAGCTAAATTGAGATACTAAGACTAAATTAACTAAGATATATGATAAATAGGCAGACAAATATATCATTCAAACCGGAGCAATCCAAGAGATCAAATGTACAAATGCAGCCTTGAACAACGCCGACGTAGATGATACAATTGCTTGGGCCGGCGGAACATTGGACTTACCCCTTCGTTGGAGATCGAGAACCGATGCAGCCCCGCGTCAGGTGCCAAGTCCCGCCAAACAATAAAATAAAGTATAAAAGGTAAAATGTGGCGATATGCCGAGAGTAGTTGTATTGATCGTGGAGATATTTTACAATGACCCCGTGTGTACATATTTATACCCATGGAGAGATACTAGTCCTTGTAGGACACTAATCACACTTTCCTAAAGGGAAAAGGAAACTAACAAACTATTCCTAATTAATAGATAACTTGCCATGCCGCATCCTTCTTGAACTCGGTCACTTCTGGGCAAGCTTCCTTTAATAGATTAATTTCCTTAATCGAATATAGCAGGAATCTGACTATTGGCGATGTGATAATTCTCTTAGGGGCTTACCAAATTTCACTATTAACAGAACATTAAACCCACACCATTGCACCTCTATGGCAGGCTAGTCACACAACTATATCGGCACAAATATAAATTAAAACCGGTACTCAGGCAAAGTAAAGTAAAGAAGAATTTTCTATTACTTCCGGAAGTCTTACAAAAGAAGAAAGAAAAGCTACTAGAGCCATACCGAAATCTTCCGAAAACTCAAGGACTCCGAGAACTATTTTATTCTACTTCACTTAGCACCAGAGTACTAAACTAAACTTGAGAGAGAGATCAAAGCTTCTTGCTTGAGTGTGTGATGGAGTGAAGGAAGTGACCCCTTTATATAGCCTCACAATGACGGTTATGGCAGTTGGAATTGTCAGAAATGCCTCGCAACCATTATTGGGAGTGTATGTGAAGTGTCCACATGGAGGGCCGAGCTGAGCTGGTGCTGCCAGGGTTCGGCCAAACTTGGGCCGGCCCAATAGGCCTCCACATTTGGTCAAGGGGCTGAAAGGTGGGTCCTCATAGTGGTTGTGATAGTTATGGCGGTTTCCAGGACGGATGCACCTGACATGTGGGCCCATGTATCCTTAAGCTTGCTTAGGGGTGAGTTTTCCTTCATTTTTTCTTTATTTATGTGCTAATCTCTGCAAGCAAATAATACTCCAATTACAAGTGAAAATATATTTTCATTATAACAGATATGCACTGCAAGCATAGCTAGTTCTTCTTTATTTTAGTTATATTGACGGTCAAAACTGGTCTATAACGACCGTCAACAATGATTTACCACCATCTCTTATTTTTTATGAGTGTTAGTCAGGCGAGTCTATACAAATCTATGAATATATGTTCTTACATAGAGATATATTAGTATATTGCATAAAAGAATTAAGGGTGGTGGCTTGGGGTCACACGAACGTGCGACTTTACTACCTAGTACCATTTAAATTTCATAGATTTAATACCGATTTGATTCTTTTTCTCATGCATTAATGCGAAATTGAATATTTGTCTATGTATTATCTTTTCCATGGCTATATGGTTAAAGTTCTTTACTACTAAAGGCTTCAGTTTAGGTAGGTACCTTCACCCTTGCAATATCACTCACTATTATTACCTTGAATACCATTTGATATTAATTTTGTGAGATATAATGACATTTGTAAGAATCCATACTAAATCCATAGTAGTTGAGGCAGCAACATACCTAACCATAATGCATGAATTGTAGTAAGGATCACTCTAAAATTTTGTTAATCTTAGTTGGTATTGGTACAAATTTCTATAACTTTTTAAAATAATAATAAAAAGAGATGGTTGCTTACGAAAGACAAAAAAAAAATTGGAACCACATGTCAGTGAGAAACCACATTTATATGGGTCGACCTTTTCGGTGGGGAGCTATATTTGCATGGGTCCACATGTCAGTGGGAATCCACATTTATACAATGTCCACTTGTCAACTCCTTTGATACTTTTAAGTAAAATGAAACATCTTTGGACACTACATTATAAGAAATGAAAGATTTAATATATTAATTTGGACGAAAAATTTAATTCCAACTGTAGACTTTAAAAATATTTTAGTTTGCACAAAAACTTCAACTTAGGTAATGTGGTGATATATTAGAAAGCAAAAGTTTATCCTTGATTTAAATTCTATGAAAGTTTCATAGTGGTGCAAGAAAGACGAATGGATGATAGACATGTGGGCATTTAAGAGCCCGCAGCTTGGAAAATGTTGTGGACACGAGAGTCGGGATTCGGGAAGAGGACTAAACCGCGCTGCCCATGCATATGAACCGACTTTTGTAGGTGGCATCTTAAGATGCCCGCTAGCAAAATTTGTTTTACCATGGGTGGCCTAGACACTTAAAAAACCACATAAATGATTTTCATGGAGCCGTCCCATGGTATTCTGTTTATATGGGTAGCACTTGAGCCCCCTATTGCTACAAGCGCTCTGCCTGTGAAGTTATGTCGAAGGGGCATGTGACAATCCTTTTCCTACAAATATCATTGATCAAATTTTGAATTTAAAATTAATTATTTTCTCCTCCTAAACCCCTAAGAGCAAGTAATATAAGCTCGGGCCCTAAGCACTTGCCCCAAGATATCACATAAGCTCGTATGGTAAGGTGGAGAAGAGAATAAATAAGAGAGAGTAGGTGTCACTCTCATATAAGAGACAACCTCCACACAAACTCTAATAAAAGAAGATAAAAGGAGGAGAGGATTAACAAATAAATAAAATGAAAATATTGGGGTTAGTGTGCTAGAATTAGTGTAGAGGTATACAAACTACTTCTTAACTTACATAGACAAAATTAGATATGGTAATTGCCTCTATAAAACTTGCTTTAAATAGTTGAAACTACTTGGATTATCATGTATTGGAATCAATGTCTCATAAATACCTATAATATATAAAATTTAAATAAGAGAGGTGAGTGGGGTACATTGACGCATGATAGGAGCGATAATATGAGTCAGTTATAGCAAGTACAATAGCAGGCTATAAGCCAGCTATAACCACATATTGAGAAGAAAAGAGAAGAGAGAAGAAAACGGGCTATAGATTTGTAGCCAGCTATAACACGGACTCCAAGACATTATGTGTGCATGAGAGGTGGGACTAGGTATCAACAGTGTAATAGATAACTATTGTATGTATTAGTTATTAAATTAACTATAGATGATTTGGAGCCGATAGTTGGCTATACTATTGAACTTGCTGTTAAGGATCGATAGGATTGATTTGTGTGATAGATGAATTACTTACATTAACTACAATCAACGTACGTATGTTGTATTAAATATCCATATTCATGCATTCTGACTTTGCATTGTGCTAGCTACCAGCTACTCTAAATTTCTATACAACAGTTTGAAAAAATCTATCGGAGGGTGAACTCTTCACTGGTGGAGAAAGCCTTTTTACTCCCGGTTGGTAACCCCCTATAGTCCCGGTTTTCTAACCGGGAGTAAGAATCTGGGACTAAAGATCGCTATATTTAGTCCCGGTTAAAATACCCAGGACTAAAGATCAATCTTTAGATCTTTAGTCCCGGTTAGTAACACCAACCGGGACTAAAGAGAGGGATCTTTACCAACCAGGACTAAAGAGAGGGTAGCCGCAGTCCAGATGGTCCCCTTTCTTTTTTTTTCACTTTTATTGTTTCTTTTGCCAGAGTTAATCCCTATATTTTCTCCCGAATCTAGTGCCATATATATCCCCAAATCAATCCCCAAATCGCCCAATTCAAAGTAACATCCCAAATCTTAAGTTACTTATACGCACAAATCAAATACATCACAAATCCTAAAAAAATACACGCAAATCAAATACATCACAAATCCTAAAAAATACACACAAATCAAATACATCACAGGTTATACATCTCAAATCCATGCAATGAATCACAAAATTATACATCTCAATCAATCACAAATTATCCAAAAAAAAAAGAAAGGACGCCAGCCGGCAGACGAGAGGGCACGGCCGCCGCCGCGTGCGGCACCTCCGGCCGCCTGCCCGCTGTTGCTATTTCTTAACGACATTACTAGAAATATAATTCCCAGCAATGGCGCAGAAATACTCTTGGTATATTATGGTTACAGAGTTCATCCGCAAGCACACGGATATACCATTGTAACATTTCACCCGAGAGTATTCCAAGGGTATCATATTTATTTAATCCCGTGGGAGGATCATGGTAAAGAGAACTTGACTAATAATTTATATATTACTTGTGATAATCATAGCCTAAGTAGTAGTTAAGATAGTTTAAGGGTAGAGTGACACACAAGCATTAAGCTACTCATTTTCATACTAAAATATCTAAGCTAAGTGGAAAGAAAAGAGAAAGAAAATCTATTCCTATACTTCTAATATACATAGTATACATACATTCTAGTTATCTGATATACTAGCTAATACCCTCTATCCGAGGCCCTCCTGGTACTTCGAGAAGCCACCCCTAACTGCCGAGTTCCTTACGACAGCCTGTCATGACCATATAACCAGGGCTAAATATGGAGGAGTACCCTCCTCAGGAAATTAACTTAGGACTATATACACGCGCGAAGGAATACCTATACTGAGCTGTCACCTCAGCGGCCCACCTCTCATCCGCAGTATATAACCCCAAATAATGATATCCCATAATCTAGACACCACGCCTAAACTACCAGATACTACTCTAATATCATCGTCATGACAGAGAGTAATCACATAAGCAAACATTATACCCGCACCAAAGCATCTCCCAGATAAGCTAACAGTATATTCAGTATAACATGAACATAATGTAAAGTAGGTATTCATATACTCGGGAAGTATTTCAATACCATCAATGTATATAGAAAAATATTCTAAATAAAGTACAAAGCTTACAAAAGAGGAAAGGAAAGCTATTAGAGCCATACCCGAACTCATCCGAAGGCTTCTGGACTCCTGATTTCTACTCTATTCCTATTCCACTAGTTTAAGAATACTAAACTAACTTGAGAGAATATAAGAGAGCTCTTGCTTGAGGTGTGTGAGTGAAGTGAGGATGAGAGCTCCTTTTATAGCTTGAGAATGACGGTTGGAAAGGTCGGTAATACCCACCAACTGTCATTAGGGAGTCATCTCAGCCATCCAGGAGAACTAGATCAAATGGCGTTGCGGGGGGTTCGGCCGAACCATGGGTCGGGCCGACCTGGCCCAAAATTGGCAAGTGGCCTCCTCCATTGCTCTCATACACAGACTTGTGAATTTTGGTCCAATTCATCATGTCAATTCTGAGTTCTTGGCCTATTCATACATAAGTCTGATACTCGACATCGTTCGATTGATTTATCGTCTGATTTGATGTCGTTTCTCTTTCACTTTATGATTATTCTCTGCAAAAGGTTAGTACACCCAATACTAGTGGAATATTATTATTCTAACTTGTATATGCATTGCAAGCATAACTAGATCTCCTCTATTTTGGTAATATTGACGGTCGAAACTGATCGATAACAACCGTCAACACCTGCCTGCCCGCCGCCGCCCGCCATGGCCACCGCCGGGCGCGGCACCGCCGGCCGCCTGCTTGCCTGCCCACCGCCGCCCACCATGGCCGCCGCCGAGCGCGGCACCGCCAGCCGCCCGCGCTGGATGGGAAGGGAGGAGAGGAGAGGGGAGGAGGAGGAGGAGGAGAGATCTGTGGAGAGGATAAGTGTGAGGAAGGGGAAAAGATATGTGAGGATGTGGTTGCAATTGTGGAGGAGAGGATAAGTGAGAGGGATTATATACTACGTATTAAATTTTAGTCCCGATTGGTAATGATCTTTAGTCCCGGTTAGTATTACCAACCGGGACTATAAAGATGATCTTTAGTCCCGGTTGGTGTTACCAACCGGGACTAAAGATCATAACATGGCTATGGGGTTTTTAACCGGGACTAAAGATCATTTTTAGTCCCGGTTCTTTTTGGAACCGGGACTATTGTGGTTTTGGGTCGACCTAGCAAAGATCATTTCTCTAGTAGTGCCTTGAGCGGGGGATTATACAGCCCCCCTTTGTTAGTTCGGCCTGGGGGCAGCGAGTAAACGTTGAGGAGTTGGAGAGATGGAAGTAGATGGCTACGTCGAGGGGGTCGGACCCTCGAGATGGGTGAGACACTGGAGATTTATACAAGTTCGGGCCGCTGAGAAGCGTAACACCTTACTTCTGTGTATGATGATTTTTCTGAGCTTACAAAGTCTCTGAATCTCTGGTCAGCTAGAGCTCAACCTTCAATCCAGTGTTTCTGTAAACTAACCCCCTCCTCAGTAGGCCTGGACCTCCTTTTATATCTCAAAGGGTTACCACATGCGCTACTAGAGACGCCTAGAGAGGAGGAAAATATTCTCTATATTAAATGTGTGTCTTGCGCCTTGTCTTGGAAGTCATCCATGCGTTGGCTGCCGTGCGGGGCCCATTAAATCATGCCGGCTGACACGGGGACACCCCTGCCACTCACCATTTAATGGACGAAGTCTTAAGGACGCATGTGTATCGGGGACACAATCTAGGGAACATCCTGTGTAGTCAAGCCTGCTCCGGTTGGGATGAGAGGCTCAGAGCCCTTCATCATCATGATGGGACGGAGCATACCTGCCACACGCCGCCTGGTGCATGATCAGGGTGTGGGTGGCTTGCCGCTGGCCCATCTGTCATTCAGCCTGCCACGGCCTGGTCGCAGGCCTGTCAGGCACGCTCCGCGCGCTCGCTCCGCCCGCATTGAAGGCGGTTAGGTGGGCGCTGGGGTGCGCTCACGTGGCGACCGCGGGAAGGGGTCGGGGCAGCCCGACCCGTCGGGCTTAGAGGAGGTGGCTGCCACCTACCCGCGGGCCTGATCCCCTCGGGGGGAACGCCACGTGGACGCTGGGGGCGGCCTCTCCCTTCTAATCTTGGTACCCCCGTGTCCATATCACCGATAAAATCATACTATTTTTTTCAAATTAAAATAATTCATATTCAATTAATCTTTCGTTAATGGCTCGCATCGTTTTACATATTTTCTTATTTTTTTCCTTCTGAAACGCACCTATATTTTGGGTACAAGTACAACCACAACTAAATGGCCCCATGCTTTGCTGCAAAATATATGAATTAATATGTTATAAACATTGTATAAATGATGTATGGATTTGGAGTGAAATATTTTGAAAACAATTTCTGGGCGATGATTTAGCATGTGTATACTGAGTCTTAGGATATAAGGAATTATAAATGTAATTTCTATGCTTGCATGTTAAGCTTTACAGAAATACCGTATAATATTATATTGTTTTAACGGAATAGTCGACTTCATGATGACATCAGTATGATACGTAGATACCAAATATGGTACCTAACACACCATCCATATTTGGTATACACCTATGGTACCATGTTGACGTTAACACATAGTATTAACTACTCCATTGGAACTGGAACGGTATACGGTATACAGTTTTGTAGCCTTCCTCGGTTAATGTGGCATATTTGCATGTTAGGATTACTACTAATAAATATACTATGCTTACGTGTTGAGGCATAGGTGTTTATTGGATTTTACCTTTATAGCCATTGACACGCGGATACTCGATCAGTTCGCTGTGACCGCTAGCCGCAGAGATGAACGTACGGAGGGTAATGAGTTAATGACAGCCCAGGTGAGCCCGAACACTTGTGAAGCTCTCCCGCCAAATCGCCACCCCAATGCATGCATCCGATCGACGATTAATTATTTCCATCTATATAATCTCATCGTTGATCACCTAGCAAATCCATCAAACTGACCTTCCACGTCGCAATCCCAGCCATGGCCGCCGCTCCTATCACGCTGCTCGTGCTGTCACTCCTCCTCCTCGCCGTCGCCGCCGCCACCGCCGCCACATTCCCCACCACCGTGAACGCCTACACCCCCGCCACCGGCGTCGCGGACGCCGGCGCGGCGGCCGGCGAGGCGGCCGGCGCCAACGCCGCCTCGAACATCGCCGCCGGCGCCGCGGCGGGCATGGCCGCGGACGCCGCGGACTCGGCGGCGGCGAACATCGGCGCCTATATACCGGAGGCCGGGTACAACCCGGGGAAGCTGTGCGACAACGCGGTGGTGATGGACTCGTGCGTGGAGGTGCTCCCGAGGATCCCCGGCGCGCTGACGGCGCCGGACTACCGCGCGCTCGCCGTGATCCTGGACGCGTACGCGTGGAAGCTGGTGCAGGGGTCGCGGCAGATCGCCGACTCCATGCGCGCCGCCGAGAAGCTGGGCCACACCATGGACAAGTGCATCTCCACCTGCATCCTGGGCCTCGGCGCCGCCGAGGCGTACCTCGCCGCGCTCCAGCCGCTCCCGGTGGAGGACCGGCTGCACTCCATCCACGACGGCCTCTCCGCGCTCTTCCGCGACGGCAGCGACGTCCCCGCGGCGTACTCCACCGGCTGCCCCGCCGGGAGCATCCGCAACGTCGACGAGGAGTCCGTCGTCGCCACGTTCCGCAACGTCTACGCCGTGCTCGACCTCCTCGAGCAAGACCTCTCGCAGGTCTACTCCTCCGCTACGCCATCTACCACGACGCCAGCCAAGCCGGCGGCGGAGGCGCCGGCGGCGGAGGCGGCGGCGGCGTTGGAGAAGGAATGCGACGACGCCGCCAAGCCGCAGACCAGCACGCCGACGCTGGAGGCGAAGGCCTACGACAACGCCGCCGGCGCGCCCGCGGCGGCCACGGCCGCTAAGGAGAGCAGCACGCCGGCGACGGCGACACCGGTGGCGCAGGCCTACGACAACGCCGGCGCCGGCGCCGCCAAGGAGGAGCCCGCGGCCGCGGCCGCTAAGGAGAGCAGTAAGGACAACTATGGTGGCGCGAGCCAGTGAAGCAATTAATGAGCTGATGATACCAGTATTGATCAATTAGCTACTGTGATTGGTATTTCATGTCGTTTTTATCTTTTATTTATTTATTTATTTATTACAGATTCGTGTTGCCCAGTGGAGATGCAGATACATGCATGGCCGCTGTCAGGCACGCGAAACACTTGTATTCTCAACAAAATAATGTAGTTATAATATTTGGCTGAGTGAATTATATATGTATGTTTTGTAATCTCTACTACTTAAAAAAAATAAAAAAATAAAAGGTGCTTCCATCGCCAGTCAAAAAACCGTGAAAAAACCGGGCAAAAAAGGAAAAAAAAAACCAAATCTTTCCGATCAAAAAAGGGAAAAGAAAAGAAAAACCAAACGTAAAAAAAACCGGGCAAAAAAAAAATCTATCCGATCAAAAAAACAGGCGAAAAAACCGGAAGAAAAAAAAAGTCCGACTCCCGTCGAAACAAAATAAATAGCGAAAAATATATTAAAAAAAAGTCCAACTCCCTCTTAGAAACGAAAAAAAAGTCCGACTCTAGATCCGATTCCCCTTAAAAACGGAAAATAAAACACACCAGTCCTCTCGGTCTCACTTTGAGTCCGAGATTCCAGGGACACTGCTGTCGGATTCAATCTATACCGTGATATCCCATACATCTTGGTGAAAAAAATTAATGTGCCGGATTAAAGATCTTTTTGCAAAAACGGAACCTACCGGTCGAGAGCATTCCATTTTTATATGATTTTAATTTTTGGGTTTATACTTTTCTATTTGAGTCCCTGTAATTTTTATATTTACATTTGAGTCTCTATAATCTTGCAATAAGATACCTGAGATCGTTTTTTTAGAAAAAAAATAATAAAAGGGAGAGAACAAGGGCATAAAGTTGCATAAAAAGAAAAAGAAAAAGAAAAACTGCAAAAAAAAAGAAAAAAAGGGAAAAAAGAAAAAAAACAACAATAAAATTTTGTTTCCCCTAAGTGGCAAAAAAACCGTAGATCCGATTCCTATAAAAGGCAAAAAAAAAAGTGGTGAAAAATAAAGGCTAGATCCGATTCCTTTAAAAACGGAAAAATAAAGTCTGATTCCTATACAGGCGAAAAAATATGAAAAAACATCTAAAAAAGTTCGTCCGATTCCCTAAGAATGTGGCCAAAAAAATTTGTTCGTAAAAAATAAAAAAACAGGTTCGTACAAAATAAAAAGTGCATGGGAGAAAAAAATGAAAAGGACAAAACAAATTCCGATTTCTAATCAATATATATCTCTTCTCTATCTCTAATCTAATCTATCTATTTAAAAAGAGAAAATGCACGAGAAAAATAAAAACAGTTCAAAAAAATGCGTGAGAAAAAAGCGCAAAATGATGCTAAAAAGGTTTTCCATCTTCCACAAAAAAATGTGCAAGAAATATTATTTCCATAGTCGGTAAATTTTTTTAAAAAAACATGCAAGGAAAAAACTGTAAGAAAAAATGCGCCATTTGTAAAATATGATTTGAAAAAACTGCGCAAGAAAAAACACCGTCTATTAAAAAACAAATCGGTATGAAAAAACTGTCAGAAAAAAAGCTAAATTGATGGACGCTTGAGTCGGATAGGATCCATCAATTTTTTTTCCATCTATTACACGGCTTTTATTTTGTCATATATTCTCTTGTATTGGAAAAAAAGAAAAAAAGAACATTAAAAAAACAAGCAAAAAACACGTGAGAAAAGAAAAGCAAAAAAGGGAGAAAAATATGGTTTTCGTCGTTAGTAAAAAAAATCAAAAAAGACATGCTAGAAAGAAACTGTTAGAAAGAAATGCGTCATTTCTGGAAAATGGTTTGAGAAAATCACACAAGAAAAAATATACTGTTTATAAAAAAAACAAGCCGCTCATTAAAATACAAACATTATCATTGACATGATTATGCATGAAAAACGTATATTATTATTGGAATTTATTCACCCGTTGCAACGCACTGGCATTTTTGCTAGTAATAATAAAAAAGAACAGTTCACAAAACTACTGTTACTTTAAGCAAGATTTAAAAATGTGTATCTCACATAACTACGTATTTAACATTATATCTTTCACCAAGCTACATATTTAAGGTAGCATTAGTTTTATCACAAAACTATAACTTTTGTAATCTCAATAGTGTTATAGATCATAAAACTCTAAAATATATAAAATTATAGTAGTTTCTATGATACTATATTTTAAATCTATAGTTTTACTATACCTAACTTATAGTTTGTGACTTAGGAGGGTGGTGCTTCTCCATCTACAGACAGGATCAACTAGACATGAGAGATGAATGCATTCATCCTACTTTATGCAATGATTTTTTTTGTTGTATATGGTAAATATAAAATTTATTTTATTACACTCTCACTATATTAAATAATTTTGTGAGTTGTACCCGCATCGTGTTGTTAGCTTGTTCGCAAGGTATAATGATGGGTATACCCATGGGAATAGAACTTATCAGATAACTAGAGACATATCAATATTTTTTTTAGAGTGAAGTGCACCAGCGGTCCCTAAACTTGTACGGGTATGTTATCTAGATCCCTAAACTCTCAAAATACATTTTTGGGTCTCCGAACTTATCTTGGGTGTCATATAGGTCCATCCGATGACGTGGCATGCCACGGTGGCGCCTACGTGTCAGTGGGGACCCCACATATCAGTCATATGTATAAAAATAAAATTAAAAACCATATTTTCTCCTCTCTACCTCCGCGTCGAGCTCCGCCGCCTCCGCTCACCGGCATGCACGCGCCGGCCTACATGTGTCGGCTCCACCATGCTGGCCTCCTCACCGCGGGCGATGCCGCACCCGCCTCGGCTTGGGCAACCTCTGTCGTGGCCATCCACGTCGAGCTCCACCGTCTCCGCCGGTTGCACCGGCTTCCGTGCACCGGCCTCCGCGCCGCAAGCGACGCCGCACTGGCCTCGCCCGAGGCAGTTTCCTCGGCACCTCCGTTGTTGACGTCGCGACCTCGCGTGGCTCGCCGCCGCCGCCACGTGCGACTCCGCCGGCTGCGCGCAGCGCGCGGCTACGTCGCCTCCCCACCCAAGTGCGACCATGGCCAACCGGGGAAAACCACGGCGGCGGAGCGAAGCTGACGCGGAGGCGGCCTCGCGCGAGCACGCAGGCATGGCTACAGGTTGCCTCGCTCCTGCACCTTGCCACATGAATAGGGCCATGCACTGCATGCATCTATCCACACGTGCTATCGAGCGGAGGCTGCGGAGTCGCGTGGTGCCATCGGAGGGTGCCGATTGTCGCTCATGGCGGCGCCGCTAGGAGCTCGCGCAGGCGGACATAAGCGGACTCGGCTGCGGTCGACGCGGAGGTGGCTCCGCACTGCATTGGTTGGTGGTGTTGGCGCATGCCAGTGAGCTGAGGCGGCGGAGCTCGACGCGGAGGTAGAGAGGAGAAAATATGGTTTTTAATTTTATTTTTATATATATGACTGACATGTGGGGGCCCATCGAGACGTAGGCACCACCGTAGCATGCCACGTCATCGGATAGACCTATATGACACCCAAGATAAGTTTGGGGACCCATAAATGCATTTTGAGAGTTAAGGGACCTAAATGACACACCTGAACAAGTTTATGTATCGCTGGTGTACTTCACTCTTTTTTTTATATACAGTAACAACCCAATAGCAATTACTTATGTAAAGAAGTCATCTGCTTGATCAAAGCGCGTATCAATGCTTCTTTTTATCCCAAGCAATACATGGTTTCTCTTCTAGTTACATTCATGCATATGTCAAAGATCCATCCCAGCATATGTGCAAGTGCAATACAGAAATTTGTTTTTTAATCCATGATCATAAAGTAATACACACTTTTTAGCTTATTAACAATGCCAATTAGCCATTACTAATAGGATATAACACCTTTTTCTTGTCCGTAACAAGTCATGGATATCAATATATTTTTTCCGAGCCAACTACAGATCGGGCGTCTGTTTTTTCCCAAAAGATTGGATGCCTCTCATCCTGCTAACCCATACATACCTCTATCTCTGTGCACTGCTCCAGCATTATCTTGTCTTTGCCCATGCTCCCTCTCACACTTCTCTCTTAACCTCCGAATACACAATGACACAATAAACTATTTGCATGCATGTGTTTCAGTTTACTAGCTTCATTTACAAGTTTTAAACGAATGTTTCTCCGAAATCTTTTGCCCTTTAGATAATTCAATTGCACTATTGTTTCATTGCAATTAATTCTTTACAACAACACCTCACATGACCATTCTAATAAAAAATTATTTTATTACCATATTTCTAAGTGAATCATTGTTATATAATATATGAAACATCAAGTTGTACGCATTGGAACATAACAAAATACATGTTGAAACATCTGTCGACGGGGGATACCCGTAGACCAGATAAATAGGGTATTGGGGTACGTTGTTACGAGGATCTACATGATAGGACATCAAGTAAGCAAGAAGTCCAAGATTATACTGGTTCAGGCCCCTCATAAGATAATAGCCCTAATCCAATTTATATAGGATTAATATGGAAAAACCACATATTACAATAGAGAACAGTCTATCCCGAGATTACCGGCAAGATCCTTGTCGAGATGGTTTCGACGAGATCTCCCGATGAGTAGGCTTCACGTCCTCCGGATTATAGGCTATGGTGGTGGTGTTGGCACTATGATTCGAAGCCTTGGACCTATTTATACCATGGATCACCTTTATCTCCAAGTAGAACTTAGAGACTTCGAACCTTGCACGATATAGTAAAATCCTAATCCTCTCCGAGTAAGACTCTGTTATTCACTTGTCTATGAGGATAATTTCCATAATCTCTTATTGATTTCTTTATTGTGTACGGAAACATATCGTAATACAAAGGTATGTCATATCTGTATATTCCATAAGTCGTAGGATAGAAGGTATGAATTACCCATAACCATGATAACATCCAAACAATACCACGTGCAACTTTGCAAATAAACTAGTGAAACATCATAAAATTCTTATTAGAACATCAATAACATCACATCCAACATTAAAAAAAAAGAGATCAATTACAACAAAAACTTTAATTGTGCAACATAGTAAACATCTAATTTCACTGGTTGAAACATATTTCTTTTGTTAGAATATAATCACCTGACATCTTATTGCAAAGATTTAATTACAACAAATACTATGGTATAATCGGATCACAGATTGAATAAATTGTTTAGGAAGAAAATCATTTTCAAGGTTGCTTGATGGAGGTTTGATACATGTTACATGCAACATGCAGATTTCTCAAGAGAGGAGTGAGAGTGATCTACATGCATAATAAAGCATCCCATAGAGAAAGAAAATAGTGAGCTAGGGTAGCGTGAGATTTTTGTTTTCTCATTGGGCGCCCAATAGGGAGCATTCTCCTCTTTTCCTCGTTTACTTAGTCCCTCATCAACTGTTTATTGGTATATCAACCAACATGCAAAAAAAAAGTTTTAAAACTTAATTTTATAATTATTTTGGGATTTTTTTACCTTAGTTTATATTTTGACCCTTAGCTTTTAAACAATCAATGTAGTTATAAAAGTTATATCTCAATCTTTATGGCCTGCAAGTGAGTATAGCTTA
This sequence comes from Oryza sativa Japonica Group, assembly GCF_034140825.1. Taxonomy (NCBI): domain Eukaryota; kingdom Viridiplantae; phylum Streptophyta; class Magnoliopsida; order Poales; family Poaceae; genus Oryza; species Oryza sativa. Next base: position 9,487,673 of record NC_089045.1, on the reverse strand, counting down.
ACTGGTTAAGTTCTTTATGGTGAGATATATATGCACATCTAGGTTCTAAGTCCTAGACTTGGCACTACCACACGAGTTTTCGTGCTTACAACTAATTATTCTTTTAGTGGTAGGTGACATTGTGGGTCCCTCATTTTGAACACCAAAAACCCCCCATGTGTTCACTGTACCATTTCCTAGATCAGTAGATGGTATATACATGGCATAGTTGTATATTACATATAGCTGACATAGTTCTAAGTGTTTTACAATATATTGACAAGGGTTGTCTGAGTAGGACCCAAATAGACCAAGCATGGTCATAGACAATACCAAATGCCAGAAGATGTAGATAAGATAGCGATGAGTAACTGTGTTGGTCCATCTTTATTCCACAGGTAGAAATTGGAGAACCTAGGTCCCTACTCCGTCTTCTTCACCCCCTTCCTCGTCGATGTAACAAGCGTACGGGTCATCTCCAACACCTCCTCTAATAAGTAATAAAAGAGTTAAATAAGCAAGGGTGAGTACTAACTCTACTCAACAAGCCACCACTACAAAATGCATTAGTGCACAGAGGGATTTAAGAATGGCTTGGTTTATTTGCATAAAACTAAATTTCACATACCTATGAGGCTATGGCTTAGCAGTTTTAACTAAAAACGACGTTAAGATTGAAGTTGTAGTTAATCACCGAGGGTTCCTCCATCTCTCCAAGCCCATCTTAGTCCATTTTACCCTCGCATACAATTTTCCACATCCCCACTATTTCCGACCTTCCCGCATGATGGGATGGGCCACATATCCTCCCTAATCTGATTCTGAGCAAGTTTAAACTTCTTAGCTTAGTCAAGAGTAATATTGTCACCCTCCTTTTTCGAAACCAGAAACCTTATGTATTTTCCTAGTTGATACACAGTAGACACATCTATAGCAAGTACAAAACATATATCAAAATGAAATATAGGCTAAAAGAGTTTAATAGCCACGTCTTATGAGATAAACAACAACGGAAATCCAAATTAGTGGTAGACGCAAGCAACATGCCCACAAGCAATTGACTAGGATCACGATGACATAGTATCAACTAGCACTATGTTCATCCTGCTAAGCATGCGAACACACTAGCAAGGTCTTCTCTTCTAACCCGCTCTTCTCCCTCTAAAAGAGTAAAATAAGCAAGGGTGGGTATCAACCGTATTCAGCAAGTCACCACTACAAGATGCATTAGTGCACAAAAGGGTTTCAAGGATGGCTTGGTTTTATTTGCATAAAGATAACTTTCTCAAATCAGCTCACAAACCTATGACTTAGTAGTTTTATCTGAAAACAAAGTTAAGTTCAAGATGTTACTCATCAAAGAGAGTTGCATCCATATCACAAGCATCCTCTTGGTTCAGTTTTTCCTCGCGTCCAATTTACCATATTTTCACCAATTCTGCCCCTACCGTAGGTCGACATAGTCAACATAATCTCCCTAAAACCTACTATAAGCATGATGAAAACTTCTGAGGCTAGTCAAGGGTAGTACAAGTCATGGCGCTCCTTTAACTGCTAGCATAACTATTCGAATATATTTGTTTTACTCATGCTACAGTGGATGCGCACTGTACCCACACTCCGTGACACACCCAACACATGAGACTTGTCACGGTTCGGCATTTTGGTTTCCCTCGTATTATGACACCTGCTCCAAGGACTATAACCCACATGCACCCCAAGCACCCATCCCTACCTCGATCTAGTGGTGAGAGGAGTCCTAGAAACTAGTGTTACCTAGGCCTTTAATCATTTCGATACCACACTGTGTTCACAACAACGTTCACTTCAACTGCAAAACCAACCGTTACTAGGGTGACACCCCACTTGGGTTACCTAATACGTCGGGTCTGTACCCATTCGAGAAATGCGGCCATACTTTGTTCGTTCCTTGCCTCCCTTCTTAACTCGGTACTTAATTAACTAGGGTCAGTGCTAGCCTTTTCATAAAACCAACCAAATTCAAACCATGCTGCCCTCGCGAAACTTAGTTTCATTTGTTAAGCTTTTGGTTTTCATATATGGTTTTAGGTGTGTAATGTGGAGTGGAACTCATGACTCCATCTACACATTGATAATCACCCAACATTGTGCAATCTTATCCTTCCATATCCATAATCATTGTACCCCATGAGTATGAATATGCGATTGTCTATTAAGCATGACTAAGTAGTGTCAATAAATGACCATCGATAAATATATAACTAGGGCAACAAGGAACAAGGTACAACTTCAAGGGGTGGCTTTTAATCAAGTTTTAGGTACTGTTAACTGCAAACTTTTCTATATTCCGTTAAGTAAGGAAAATATGGAGCGAAGTCAACGACGTGATTTTGAGATCAAAGATTGCATCGGCTAAGGCTAGAAAGGCTGTATCGGATCATGCGCATCGGCTGCAAGATTATAGAGTTAGCCGATGGAGGATGGATGATAGCTGGAGATCTATTCCTTGTCAGATTTGGTTCTAAAGAAGATGGTGGTAATGTTGCAGGAAAGACCGAGTTTGAAAGAAATACGGCAAAACAATTTATCTATTAGGATAAGTCAACTATGTACCTTTTATGTTTTAGGAAAGTTTGTTTCGTAGTCCGATTGAGCTTTTTTTTTCTTGCTTTAGGGAACTTTGCGTCGTGTTCGATAAAGACTAATTTCTCACCCATGGGTATAAATATGTACACCCAGAGTCTATGTAAACAACAACAGTTCAATAATCACTTTTCGGCGCATCGCCACCCTAGTTCTCTATGTTTTTTCTCGATGAGTTCTTGTCTTCGAGTTAGGCTACATCGATTTAGTTTGATCTCCGACAATAGGTGAGTTCCATCAAAATAGTTGCTTGTATTGGCGGGGCTAGAGCTTCCATTGGTTAAGTTCGACACTCTAAATCGGTCGATACAAGTGCTAATTTATACTCTATTTAATCTAACTCGAACAGTGCCATTTACCCATATTGGCTAGTTCAACTTAGGACAAGCTGCTATCGCCTAAATCGCTCTTGTTGGTTTAGATTGCTCAGTGTATCAACCAACCTGAAAAACAATCAAAGGTTTGTTTAGACCTTACAACTCCAATCATAGCTTGGTGTTGCATCACTTAAGTCTGACCTACTAAGTTATAATCAGAATTGTAAGAAACTTGCTCTTTGTTTGTCAATAAGGGTAGTATCGGAGTTTCAGCCGATCTTATCCGATATAAATGTTGCATATCTTTTACTTAATATGTTATATCTATTATCTTATACGAATATACCAAGCCTTTAAATCTACTGAGCTTGTTATTAATTTGCCACTATTTCGGTTATGTTCGATCTGCAAGGAATATTATAACTTGTTTAATAGATTTAACTACAACTTGACACTTCTGTATAAGGTTGTATTGGAGCTATAGCCAATATATTATCTTAAACTCTTAGTTACTTCATCAGCTACGATATAAATCCATATAATTACTAATTGATTTGATCTTGGTTATAAGCAATCTATATTGTCTCAGTTAGGTCTGATCTATCCTGATTGCTTGTATCTAAGAGGAAGACTGATTTGGTATTTGCATGATTTTTATTTCTACAGCTGATCGTGGTTACTCTAAACTTAATCTTCAATCTTGTGTTCATTGACTAGTTATTTAGGTTATATAATTGTATAACAGTTGACTTTAATATTATCAATCTTATGCTGCATCGATTGGGTTAGAACAATAGAATTGGTTTTGTTAAGGAAAAATTGTTTATAATTAAATTTTACCTAAAAATGCTTTATGAATATTGTCTTATTAATTATAGCCGATTCATTCATGCATCAGCTTTTACGATACAACATCAGCCTACTGGTCGATCGGCTATCATTACTAACTTTTGTTATCATCTATCTTATTGGTTGTAAGATCAAACCAACTGACACGCCTTAGAACCCGAAGATTTGGACTTGCACTGAAGTTAATCAGATCTTCCAAGCCACTATGATTTTGCATCAACACGCTTTTGGTACGCCTGGTGAGACCTAAGATTTTACACAATGTCAGACATCACTCATGAAAACATCATCCCAATCACAGTTGACAAACTATCTAATGAGCAGAGGGCACAGATGGAGCAACTCATTCAGGAGTTTCAGAAAATGTATCCGGAAACCTTTAGTATCACGCGGCAAGGAACGGTAATTCAAAGAAGCAAAATTATCATGCCAAAGCCTGAAGGGGAAACAAGTAGCAAGAAAGAGGAAACAAATAATCAAGAAACCAAATAAGTGCTTCATCTTATGACTATGCAAGATAGGATCGATTCTGTAGTTCATCATGCTTTGATAAACTAATCTGGAGTATTGGTTAATACATTGACCAGTATGACCAAGAAAGTGGTAGATGGAACTCTAGCTGAGGAAAAAGCTAGGGGCCTGTTTATTTCCCAAACAATCTGTTTCCACCATATCAGACAATCAAAACTGATGGACCTAGCACATCTACAGTTGATCCAAATCAAGATATGCATTGGATTGCTTATCATGGGTGGCTATGGTAGTGCTCGTGGGTGCATCCGACAGCGGCAGTGGGCCACTTTTCCATCCATGGCTGCAAGCAACTGAATCCGGAGAGAGGTTAGCAGTACCATGGGTGAGGAAATAGTGATGGAATTTTTTTTTTATTCTTGCTAATGGCTCTTATGCATGGCTAGCTCATCATAAGAACACCTATAAAGGCTACTTCCATCGTGTATAAGGTCTACTTTAAAGCCTTAGCATCCCTTTTGATGATTATATTATGGATGCTCATAATATCATGAGAATTGGAATAGATCATGAGTGTTTGTATGTTTTTAGTTGGAGGGATGGAATGGGTCAGGTTGGGTTGAACCCGTTTTTCTGGGTGTTTGGTTTGGGAATGAGTGGGATGTGATGAACCCTTTAGATGAATATTCCACTCAGATACATGTCCAAGTTGTCTCCCAAATCTCAACCCACCTAGGATGGCCACATGATTTGAGGACGGTCATTTGTTGCTCCTCCCGTGGTCGCCGCCAAGCACCATCGCGAGCCTCTCTCGCCAATCACAGCTGCAACTCCGCAATCCCCTCACTGGACACCATAGCTTCTTCGCCCGTCGTTTGCCTATCTACTACCCGTGGTAGCCTCCAACCTCACCTATAAGCCTCCCGTCGGTCGCCACCGCTTCTCCGCCCGTCTGCTGCTCCTCCGCCCATACGCTGCTCATGGTCTGCCGAGCTCGCCCACGAGCCTCCTATCGAATGCCGCCTCTTTTCTGCCCGTCCACTGCTCCTCCGCCCATCAGATGCCATGGTCACCATGGAGGTCCATCTCAAGCCTCATGTCGGACGTCGCTGCTTCTCCGCCCGTCCGCTAGCTACTTTTCCACCCATCCTCCGTCCATATGATGCATATGGTCGCCGTCGAGCTCTTACGCCCGCCGATCGCTTCTCCCTCAACTCACACCCTTAAACATGCCATGAGAACTGGATGGAGATACAAACTTCGTCCATCCCATCCATCCTCCATGCCAAGTGTTAACTGGATATATTCCATTGCAAATTTTCTCAATTCAAAAACTATCATTAGTATTCGCAATATCGACTAAGTGCTACTGAAATTTTATAAAATTTAAACCGTGTGATTTTTCCTTCCTCTTCTGTCATTGGCGTGACAGGAATTAGGGAGGAGACGCCTGCCTGTCGCGCTGATGCTATCACCATGGGTACCGATATCTCACATATCTCCTGTTAGGATGGACCCATCCTATGAACCAAACACACACAAAAAAGAATGGCTTGTTTTATCATACCAAACACATGCTTAATGGACTCGTATGATTAGGAATGGGCTTGGAGCCTTGGAGTGTCGCTAGAGATTTTCTCTCTTTCTTTCCTTTTTTTGTTTAGGTGAAGTGTCACTAGAGGTTAGTTTAAGATAAGATCAGATTAAAGCTGTAGAAAGGTAGAAAAAAAAAGAAAAGAGGAAGAAGGGGAAAAAAAGAAAGACTGCGAAAACCCTCGTAGAAGAAAACCCACCGGCGGCCGATGGCGTCGCCGGCGAAGGCGCAGCGGCGGCCGGAGGGGGCCTCGGTGCTGGAGACCCTCCCCGCGCTCCCGCTCGCGATCATCATCGCCAAGGCCGGCCCCCGCTGCGCCGCCGCGCTCGCCTGCGCCAGCTCCACCCTCCGCGCCGCCGCCTCCGGCGAGGCCCTCTGGCGCCACTTCTGCTCCGACGACTTCGCCCTCGACGCCCCCCTCGCTCCCGGCGACCTCCCTCTCCCTTCCTTCAAGGTTCTTCCTCTCCCCCCGCCTCCTCGCCTTCTTAGTAGATATAACAAGTTCATGAGGAATTTAATCGGATCTAAAGGTTTAGACTAACTCACTTGTTTTTATGATTTCTCCAACAGTGCTTAATTTTGTCAAGAAGGATAATAATTTGATTGATCGGTTGTGCAGGATGCTTACAAAGCTTGGTTCCAATCTTTTGGGATGTACCCTTTGCCACTTGTTAAGAGGGTGAAGATCTTCTGGAGCTCATTCAGGGCATGGCTATGCGAGTATTTCCCGGAAGGGCTGAGGACTCTAGGGGAAGGCGTTTCGGAAGCCGAGATAGCCGTCGCGGAATGTAACCTGGGCCTTGTGCTTCCTATGCCCACTAAGCTACTGTACCGTTTCTGCAACGGCCAGCTGCACATTGGCCGCGGCGAGGAGGTCTCGTACGGCGTTATGGGAGGCTATGATTATGTTCACCAGAGGTATACCGTGCGCTTGCTACCGCTCGCGCACCATGCTGTTCAGAAAAACTCAAACTACATTGTAGTTGCGACGAGTTGTTTTGGGGAGAAGATATTTCTTCTTGATTGTGCGAGTGGCCGTCTTTATGTCGGCACCAAGTATTGGAATGAAGAAAGAGAAATCATGGCATGCGTGCCAAAAGCGACAATAAGGCTCGCTGTGGATGATGATCATGGCATGCCTCAAGATGGATTTCTGCTGTGGTTGGAAGAGCACCTTAGTCGCCTACAGGATGGCTTGATCAAGGTGCAGAGTTGTAAATTCCCAATGCTGGCAAGGCATATCAGTTTGTATCCAGTACAACTCCCTTACTGTTCGTCGGCAAGTATGCATGGTATCAAGGTTAGTAAATTGGCTTTTCTGTTAGTTTATTGCCATGCTTAATATGCTGATTGCATTGCGAGGGTAATTGAATCTATTTTGAAGCACATAGCTAGCCTACTGAAAGTTTTTTTGCTGTTTTATATTTAAAGATTAGATTTTGCTGTTTTATGTTTAATGATGAGCGTCATCGATGTATGATGATGGGGGCTCTGACCCCTGTTCTTCTCCCATAAAAGCATTTTGAAATCTAAAAGTTTGGCTGGTACTGAGTGCAGAGCTCGTTATCCAACTGTTGTCCATGCATTAATTTTAAAATATCTCTGGTGTAATACTTGGTTTAGCTCTAATAGAGTAAAATAACATCGCAGGCATAGCTACAAAAGATTTGTCTTGATTCAACTGATGTTTTCATGTATTATGCTGATGCACCAATATAACCATAGCTCCAATTAGGAGATACTACCACTTCCATACTGACATGAAACAATCCAAAAATCACAAAACAAACAAAATAGTCTTCAACTGTTTTGGGAATCAGTCCATCTATACTCTTCAACTGTTGTTTGAATATTGGCTACAACGTGTAACTACAAACAAAATAGTCTGTTGGACCTCCTTTAACTGTCAAGAGTAGGGAGCTTACACCCTCAATACCATTGCCCCTTAGATATCATCTGACTTGCGGTGTTTTTGCTTGTCTACATGTTTGGGTGACAGAGCATTCCACGAGAACAAGTATTGCAGTCTTCAAATCTTAAATCATCTTCTTCTTTATATCCGCTGTGGCTAATTCTATCCTTGCTCACAGTTGTTACCTCTCTGCTTATCTCTGCTGCTTACAAGATGAGCACAACAGTGCGCATGCTGGCAGAGGAAGTTCTGCTGGCTGGCATAAGCATCCTGCACATAGACTCTTCTTATCCGCAATATCTAGTTTCCCTGACTTACCTATTGACTCTTACTATATAATAAATCTATAATATCAAACATGCTTTGCCACAAACAAAATTTCGAAAAAAAAACATTAGGCAAGTTTCAATCTGAAAGCATAAGTAGTGAACTTTAACGTTAGAATTTCTAGTCCAAAACCAAAAGTTTCATAGTAAAACATAGGAAATTTTCAGTCGAGTCTTGAAAGCTTTCATGGGAAAATTTTCTCAAAATGCAGCAGACCCAGTTGCTATTGCCATTAAGCAAAGCATGTGGCAAGCAGAGCTGATCCTCACACCTACTTTGCTGCTCATGGCAACATGCAACTAGAGTGCATGATCTGTGTGAAAAGGAAAGTGAGTAGCAATGATATGTTAATCGTACCCTTTGGACTATGTCTGAGGTCTGAAAATAAATAGAGACAAGTGAATTGTCGTTTATTGTGATGTGATAATAAAGAACTGATAGACGGGAGAGAACGGCAACATGGCGGGTCATAGTCATGATGGATACACTCAGCAAAGTGACACTGGGGAACTATATCACCTGCCAGTGGCAGCACGTTTATGATTTAATGCTTCACAACTTGAATGGAAACTACATGCATTTCCACATAACAAAAGACCTCACAGACAGCTGCACTTATGCATTCACAAGCAAGACATGGATGACCAATCAGATAGCTCACTTCCACTAGTTTAAATCGCCCGAAAGATGGCATGTGGCAATGCAGTTCAACAAAATAGTAGTACTACAAACAAGTTTAACAAGTTAGCTTATCATGGAGTACGTATATATTACATGAGATGGCATTGAGAGGTGCATAAACTAGCTATTCATGTCCTGTCTTCGAGTGCCCAGCTGCAAAGTTATTTGCGATAAAACATTTCATTTAGCGCTAAATTACATATGTTAATAAATGGATCTTGCAAGCAAAATTTTACATCCCTGTTGTTTATGTCTTTTGGGAATATATTCGGATGCTAGAAGCAGGTATTAGTTGATGCATACCTAACTAATATCTAGTAAGGAAAATGTGTTTTTGCATGCTTGTGTTGGTTATATCCATAACTGCGAAAGGATGAAACATAGACATTCATAATGAGCCAACATCTATATGACCTATACAACTTCTTGACAGAACTAAGACTTTTTGTGACTTGACCAATGAACCATGAACTAGAAGCAAATAATATTTTGGTATAAACAGTAATTGTATTTGCAGGTTCGTGCCTCTGCTGTCTTTGCCCCAGAAAACTCTGCTTTCGCTGATTACCGATGCAGATATTCGTACTATTTCTCCATTCGTCTATCCCTTCCTGAAGCATTCGTTGTAGATGGCAAGTGGTATTCTTCCTTCCAGCTTCAGTCATGCCACTACACTATTCAGATTGGAGATGAAGTCCTCCCTTACACATGCAACTATGGCGGCCATGGCAAGGTATGTTAGAAGAGAGAGAGAGAGAGAGAGAGAGAGAGAGAGAGAGAGAGAGAGAGAGGATGAGTACCTGTATCCAGACAAAATGTACATTTGTGGGTGTTCATTACATTGACATGCTTGCTGGGCTTTTTGTGTATAGTGTCCTCTCCTGAGGTGCGGCGAGGAGCTGTTTGTCTATGGGTGTTCCATATCGGCAGCACTGGAGCCTGGATCCGTGATGGGCAACTTGACGCTTGTCCCTTGGAGGTAATCCTGAATTCTACGAAGATATTTCTTGTCTGTTTTTTCTTAAGCATGTCAATTTACTGCTAATTTTTTTTTGTTGGCTATTTGGTTATAGCTAGCTACATTCTGTTGTATCTGTTGTATGCAATCGTTTGTTCTTCCATACTCCCTCCATCCCATAGAAAATCAACTTCTATGTCCAGATTCGAACCCAGAAGTTGTTTTTTTATGAGACGAAGGGTGTGTATGTGATGTGATTTGATGCTGGTATCCGTTCTTATAGGTGTGGTCAGCCTAGAGGAAGCCCTTTTATTGCCGACATAGCTCCTTTCCCTCTGCACCCGCCTGACTACATCTTCTGAAGAATTGGAAGCTGGTCCATCAAAGCATGCATGCAGTTGAGGCTAATTCTTGCTAGAGCGCCTTGTTGGAAATTTTCCTGGATATATTTTTGTACGTGCAGCTCTCGGAATTGTTGTCTTGACAAGTGACGAAAGTCTCATGAGCTGTGAATTATATATACACACACACACAACACACTTTTCGGCAGTGACATGATGTTACTTTTCGGCAGTGACATGATGTTCCGTTTGTTAATGCGGCTTGCTTGCTTCTGATAGCTTTGACAATCGGTGTGCATTGTTTCTACAATTTCTTTTTTCGCGTTCCTCGTATATTTTCGTTAGATGATTGGAAGAATTCCATTGAAATGATACTCTTACTATCCGGGAACAGTTCATACAGTCAACAACACTTGGTAGATTTGTAGTAGCATGCAAAACATAAACATGAAACTTTCATCCATTCTGGCCTAAATGTTTCTAAATTATTTGTGGTCAAAATTAGAACAAAAGTCAAAATTGCCAAGTAAACGCAAACAGAGGGAGTAGACAAATAAATTTAGATCTATGATGCCATACTGAAGGCTTGGGGTTTCAACGGCAAGCGATGCAGAGGAGGTAGAAGCGGATGGTACGCGTACACGCATGTTCAAAACGTGGGGTTTACGAATAAAACATCCAGAATGCAATACCAATGATGAATTAAGCAAGAGGTTGATGACAAGACGTACACTTTGCCCCTCTCCGAGTTTTTGTTACGAGTTTCTGTGACCAGTAACCGTGGTCTTCTGATGGCACCTCTCTGATTGTGTTTTTCACTTCCTCTTTCTAACTTCAACTCTTTCGTTTTTCACAAGTATACCTCCCAAACTGATAAACAATACATTTTTAAAAAAAAAATTCTATAGAAAAATTGTTTTTTATAAAATCATATTAATATATATTTTTTTAAGTTTTTTAATTAATCGTGCATTAATCTATCGCTCCGCTTCACGTGCCGAAGGGAAGGTTAACAACACCCATTAATCTATCACTCCGTTTCACGTGTTAAAGAGAAGTTTTCACCCATTGACGATTCTGCCGTAGGAGCGGTCCCAACGAAATTTGTGAAAATGGGAGTCCATCATCCAATGTAACCAGGTAAGCTCCTACCTTGAAAGGAGGAAGCAAAGTTCGTCCCTGTGCATTCTGTGAATCTGGAATTCAAATAGTTTTCTGTCAACAGGGTCATATTAGCTTTTTTTTTTAGAAACATATTAGCATTTTGGAAAGGAGAAAATCTTTCAAGTGGAAACTTTGGTACCATTTTTTACTGTAAGATCAGACAATAAATGGCCTGTACAACACAAGTGTGGTGAGAAAGATAAGAATGCACTTAGGAGTAGTTTAGATTGTAGCCAAAATAAACCTTACCATATTTTATTACCAAAATTTTGGCATAATTTCTTATGTATTTACCAAAGTTTAGCAAAACAACCTAAATGTATGCATATCTTTGACAATTTTACCAAAAATGATATAATTTGAAATGGCAACAATCTAAACAGTCCCTTAATTTCAGGAAGCGACACCTAGAATGCACAGCTGACGAAGAGCTTTTGCACCGCACATTGCTGACCAGCTTCTGTGTGAAATTGTATGTTGCCATTACCAGTGATGTCTTCACTGAAATATTGTAACATGTTTACGAGTATAAAATCGGGCAGTAAATTGCCGGTACAAAAGACAAGTGTGGAAAAGCGGAAAACAAAAGTAAGTTCTTAGGACCTGATAAGCTAAGGATGCAGTAAACTCTCAGGAACTGACTTAGAATGGACAGCTGATAATAGAGCTTTTGCACTGCACATTGATTGTACTCTGTCAACTGGTTGCTAAATGCTAAAAGTTCTGTAGATAGTAAAACCAGCTAGCAAATTGCCTTTGGATCTAAGCAGACCAAGTACTGCTATGATACAACTGCGTATTACTACAAGCGAGATAGAAACCAAATAGGCAGCACAGATATCATCTTCTCCTTGGAGCAGCATTTGGTGCCCTTTGAGCTCCAGGTTGGCCCTGCCCTCCAGCTTGCTCCTCCGGCATGTTCGCTGCTGCCGTGACAGCATTCATGACAATGAGACCAAGAGGAATGATGTACATCCACTGAAAAGCAGGAGGCAATAGTCAGATTAAAAGGGACAAGAAACAACTTTCGAAGATATTTACAACTGTTACTTACATATTTAGCCCAGAAAGACTTCTCAGGTGATTTCACCACTTCACCAAGACCATTTTCGGCTTCTATTAACTGATCTACAAATGATGGAGTTCTGCAGGTGCACAACTTTGTTAGCATATTATAGTATCAAAATACTTGTTCTACTTGATAATTTGCAACAATATTCTTACACAAACAAAAGTTCTTCAGAATGCAGTATTTATTTACAGTTGTCTTAAACAAAAAAAAGTGGTGATTTTACCTTGGTGCTTGTTCAGAAGTCTTCAGAACAGTGTATGAATTGAATACCCACTTTGATGGCTGAAACAAGAAAGAAGGGGTAAATATAACCATGTACAATGTTCTAAAAGTTGGCACTGGGCACTCTGCCTATTTATATCACTAGGCACCAGGTAGCCGATGCAATTTGGCATTTGATGGTGAATTAGGTGGCTGCCCTGCATTGGGGACTCTAGTGCTGTTATATTGCTATTGTATTGTCTTTCTTTTCTATATCATACGCTTGCTAATTGCTCAAAAGTCCCGGACCAAGTTGGTCTAACACCACCCTGGTGAGGCTACCCCTACTGACCATCTACCGTCAAGCGCCTTCTTGAACATTGAGATTGTGTTATTCAATAATGAACAAACATAAAGATGGGAGGAAATGGTTATAGGGAACCATTCTGGCCATTATTCTAAATATCCAAAATTTGGTGAAAGATAAAATTAGATGTCACACTCACAGCATTAACTGTTTTGCATTTAAGGTTTCTGCAAGCTCATTAACAAAGATCTCTAGTTAGTTACAAATAATTAGTACATATATCATTTTGCCTTGATAGTACTTCCATATCTAGATTATACTTTGTTGTGTTGTACAAATGAAATGCCACATGTAATCAAGAATAAGATATTAGTTCTGTTTAGAATGTATAAAAATGCCTTATTGCTGAGAATTTAAAGGTTGCAAATTACAGATGTACAATTTCTTGCTATGATTTATTAATTACATATAAGTGATATAACACCCATAAATATGATTTCAAGACAAGGTAACTTACCATTTTCACTGGACGGGGATATGTGCACCCGCCAACAGAACCATAATTAACTGCTAAAATATTTACACCATCCTGCATACAAATAATCAGCAAAGCGCTTTAATACAAGTTAATAACAAATGCAGAATTTCTATTGATATTCATGTATAACTACTCCAGAGCTATTCCATTAAAAAAGGAGAGCGAAGTTCTATGATCTGCTATTCACAAAGACCTAGTTGTACGATATGCCATCAACGAAGACCAATTTTACAATATGCTATTGTACAAACAATTTCCCTCCCTTCATATCATCACCATTCATGCACCGTTAACTGGCCTGTCTGCCGCCAGAACCTTTGTACATAAGTACAAAAATACCCCCTTGCACATCACATTCAGCACGTCTATCTAGCACTGATACAACTCCCTAGCCAGCACATCTGTCCCAGGTGACATCACTAGCACACCTAACAATCCAATCTAATCCACCCCTTGACATACGTAACCTACCTAAGGGCGCCTCCCACCTTGGCCTGGTCATGGCCTAGGCCTCCTGGCCCAATGCCCATGACACTAGCAGTAGAAAACAATTGAAAAGCATCCACACCAATCAAATCCATCATCGCAAAATAATCAGCTCTGGATAAGCATATATGGCAGAAATGGAGAAAATTACCATGTGGATAACAATATGTTCATCCAAACTTTCACGTGGTATGCATCTCTGAAAAACATAAAGAAATGGTAGGCAGTTAAGGAACTAGAAACACAATTCAGAATTACATAATAATCCCAGTACTGGAAAAAAAAGGCTTATGCAGTTTTGGTACGATACACATTTTACAGTGGCAGTTGATTCTAGCTAACTTTAATAATGATAGAAGTTTATTTTGTTCCAATAAAAATGTGCAATCGTGTTTCATTCCGTAAGTACAAAGGTTAAGCCAAAACAGATCTTAATTGTTAAAAACTTAAGATACGAATTAAATAAGTAGACATTGAACTGATCATGCGACTCATGTTTCTCCTTCCGGTCATAGATGCATATCATTTTGGAAAATGACACAGACATAGTGATGTTTGCTAATTTATCTTTCAGAATATCTTTGTAAAACTCAGAAAATATTTAATATTACGAAAAGGTCATATTCAAGATGAATGTACAAACAAGGTTATATCCAATCTAAATATTTAAAAAGATTAGATGCTCAAGGTTTCAAAACTTTGGCCAAAAGTAAGTCTGAAACGGCAAGTATTTGTGACCAGTGGGTGCAGTAACAATAAGGGAAAGGGTGGACAATGTGAAGAACTATTTAGTTAGCTTACAGCTTTGATTGAGGAAACAACATAGTCTTTTCTTGCAGGATCCAACACATTAGACAGCAACCTAATTGAATAAAAACCATCTTCATCCAGCAATTTCTACAAAGAACAATAAATGCAAAATAATATGAGTTGATAAAAAAATAAAAATAAAAATACAAAAAACAAAAGGAGAAGGAGAAGGAACAGAGGACAAGAAATTACTTTAAATGCATCCTTTTCATCACCAGTCAACTCGTTCCTTGTGAACCGAAGCTTAGTGAGAGTCTGTACCAATTCATCAACAGTTTAATTAGAAATATAGTAATATATCATGTAGTCAAAGAAAGAGCATAGAATGAGTTACCACCTAAATTGTAAAACTTGAGGCATACACCATCAAAAAAAAAATTGGTTGAGTTGAATAGCATATGTTTACTTTCCATGTTATGTACCAGATGTTTTAGTCATACTATTATTTGGATTTTGGATGACAGAAATAATTTTTAAATCTTATTGACAAGTATCCGTGTTGAGATTTGCCGCATACAACCTTCATTTAACTCCCTTTCACCCCTTACTCCACACATACCTTCAAATCCATACATGACTGGAACCCACTTAAGTGTAGTTCTTACTATAAAGAAGCCACCAAAAGAAGTTGTGTCATCACTGAATTTTAATACCCTTTGGATGGTGCTTTGATGGTTCAGATTATTTCATAATCGTTCTAGCCTACATGAGTTCCTTTTTCGCTATTGGACTAGTTACTTAATGCGATTTACGACTTTTGAATAATTGAATTTTGACCCAAATATGCAATTTGGCAACTGCAACACGCACACTAGCATATCCCGCAGTAACGTGCAGTGTGTCATCTAGTTACATGGACAATATAACAACCACCATCATCACTAGATCCGATCTGCAATTCAGCTTCCTATCAATCAGTAATAACCCACAAATTCACCACCCTTCCCAAAAAAAAAGGACCACCAGACACAAGTAATCGGAGCACGGCGCACACGAGAATCCGCAGCTAATCAAGCCGCAACCACGATCCAGACCAGCAGCATATGCTCGCTATCAAACGAAACGTATCACTGGATCAGGGATCCAGCGGCCAAAGGCCAAGCAAAGCAGATCAGGAGGGACACACGGCACGAGATCGGAGCAGTGGCGGAGGCGTAGGCGCGGACCTGGGAGCCGTGCGCGGAGGACTTGAGGCGGGCGGAGAAGGACCCCGCGGGGACGAACCCGGCGCCGAGGTCGTGCTCGAGCGAGAACTGCACGGCGCTGGACTCCGCCGCCGCCGCGCTGCTGTCCCCGGGCCGCCGGCGGGAGGAGGAGACCGCCGCCGCCGCGGGCGCGGGCGGCCCTGGCGTGGGGCGGGCGCCCGCGCCCTCGAACTCGTCGTCGTCGTGGAGGAGCAGCTCGTCGGACTGGAAGGCGGAGGCGGCGGCGAGGGAGAGGGAGAGGGCGAGGAGGAGGAGGAGGGGGAGGAGGCGAGGGCGGCGCGGCGCGGCCATGGCTTCTGGTCGGCGGAGGGAGGTCGGAGAGGAGTGGAGGTGGAGGAGATCGCCGATCCGTGCGGAAAGAAGGTGGTTTTTGGACTTTTGGTGGGGGTGGATTCTGGATGGGCCGGGGCGGGCCTGGCTGGGTCGGGTCGGGTTTTGGGCTGATCGGGTCAGTCTCGGAGCGGTGAACCCATCACTATAGCTCTATTTTTTTTTTTGAAGGAGGGGAGCAAACCAACTAACCAAGCAGGCTGTCTCAGAATATATATAATAACTAGCATAGTGCCCGCGCAGATTGCGCGACTGGCATCATTATATTTTCTCTCATAGCATATATGCTTTCTCAACGTATTATTCAAATATAATAAAATAACAACATAATTTTAAATTTTGTACTTAACTTTACGAAACTACTAATGGGTAATATTCATACTATATTTTATATACGTGTTAGTTATTAATTATTTTTAATATCAAATTTTAGTTATTCGTAAATTATATTTCTATATGGACTCTAGACTCGTCTATCAATATTTCTTTTTTTAATTCTGAATTTTCGTTATCAGTAAAATTGTATTTCTATATAGACTCTAGACTCTTCTTCCAATATTATTTATTTTTAATTCTGAATTTTTATTATTTCTAATTGTATTTCTATGTAGATTCTAAACTCATATTTCAATATTCTTTAATTTTTAATTTCGAATTTCAGTTACTTCTAAATTGTATTCCTATATTGACTTTAGACTCTTCTTCCCATGTATTTTTTAATTTCGAATTTTAGTTATTTGTAAATTGTATTTTTATACGAGCTCTAAACTCTACTTTTAATTTTATTATGTTTATTCCGAATTTTAGTTAGTTTGAAATTCTTATATGGACTATATACTCTACTTCTAATATTCCTTATTTTTAATTCTAAATTTCTATTATTTCTTAATTGTATTTCTATATGGACTCTATACTCTACTTCTAATATTCCTTATTTTTAATTCCGAAATTCTATTATTTCCTAATTGTATTTATATATGGACTCTATACTCTAATTCTAATCATCCTTATTTTTAATTTCGAATTTCTATTATTTCTTAATTGTATTTCTATATGGACTCTATATTCTACTTCTAATATTTCTTATTTTTAATTTCAAATTTCTATTATTTCTTAATTGTATTTCTATATGGACTCTAGTATCCTCTTCCAATATTCCTTATTTTTTTAATTCTGAATTTTAACTATTTCTAAATTGTATTTCTATAAGGACTATGTTTTTCTTTTTCTCCGATTAATATGAGAATTTTTAGGCCGTGAGAGTTAATGTGGAGGCTCTTTTTTCTATTCCTTTAATAAGTTAATAGATGTCCATAATTAAAACGTGAATCCTCCGTGTCGGGTGTCCGATAGGGGGTGTCCGATAGGGGAGAAAAAATCGAGCGCTCCGTGCCCCACCACATGCGCCCGTTGCAACAGTCGCCCGAATATAACGGAAACACCCTATTAAGGGGGGATTCGTTTCATTTTTTTCGTTCCATCAATAATGTTTCAGCTAGTGTACTCGTGATGTTTCACTATGTATGGATCAAATGTTACAGTGGATTTTTGATGTTGTTAAATAATTTCATCCCGATAGACACGTGGTTTGTTGATGTACACAGGGTTTAAGTGTTGCAATGGCTTTAAATCATTTGTTGCATATGTTGAACCAAATTGTTTCATCTAGCGATCTGACCATGTTTCACTTTTTTTAAGAATTTGAAATATTCTTTCGCTATTTGCTGAAACATTGTTTTGATATAGGGTGAAACATCGTCCTTTTTTTGGAAACCGTATTTCATACGTTGTACCAAAATGTTTCATAAGGTGATTTGGTTGTGTTTCGGCTTTTAAAAAGATCGAAACATTTTCGATCTATTTAGTGAAACATTTTCGATCTACTTGGTGAAACAACTACCGATTTTTGACAAAAGAATCAGGCACCTGATTTGTAGGCGCCTCCTAATTAAAACGGTTTTACTGTAAGTCATGCTTATTCTACCTACTTTCTTAACAATCGTGTCCAACTCTAAATCAAAAACTTATATTCTGGGTTGGAGGTAGTAAATATGAAAAATAAATATAAAAAATATTTCCAGCCAATGAACTTTCTGTAATGCAACCCCTTAATCTATCACGAGATTTATGATCATATATTTCTTTTCTCTGCCAAATAGTTTTGACATAAATGAGCACTAAAGTAACATGGTACAATAAACTACTTATGATATATTTTCTTATACTTAAGGAATTTCAATATGTCAGATATAATTGATGCATATATGTCATAAACTCCACTAACATGACTATAAGCGTACCACAATGGATTAGTTGTTGTAAATAAGTAAAAGTGTCTCATATAATTATGAACAATAGGTGTTGAAAACAAACTAGGCACTAAACTATACATATTAGTCAAAATATAAATAATAATATGATGCCCTTGATATTATCGTGGTGGTATGTCTTTTTAGCTATAACTTTTTTAAATATCGCTGAGTGATTAAGCTCGCTCATTTTCAAAAGAGAGTATTATATCTATATCATAGAGTAGTAATGATCAACACCGTAAACAAATTGTGTCAACACTATACCACAAACCTAATTAAAACATTTAGAAAAACTACTTTGATCACCTCCACTTTCTCTTTGTCCTTCCCTAAAGAGCACCAAACATGGACAACAGAGTTTACTGTGGTTTCGTAAGTATAGCATGGAAGTATGGAGCATATGGCTAAGTTAAGACGGCCCTACTGAAGGTCGCTCAATTTCCTACTTACCGATGCAATACTCCATGAGAGTGCGATAATGAATTAGGCATTAAAATTATGCTCCAAACTGGTCTTCAAGAGCATGGCTACATCGATGCAGGACCCATGTTTCAAGGCAACAGAGAAAAAAAGTCTTGGTGGCTATGATTGGCTTCAACCAATAGAGTAGCCTTCGTGTTTAATTTTAATGGTGCTATCTCATTAATGAATAAAAGTGGTGGTATTTTTGCAATATTTATATATGGATTTAGAAATAAGTGAGACATGAAGCCTAAGTACTTCCTCCGTTTCACAATGTAAGTCATTCTAGCATTTTCCACATTCATAGTGATGTTAATGAATCTAAATAGATATATATGTCTAGATTCATTAACATTAATATTAATGTAGGAAATGCTAGAATGACTTACATTGTGAAACGGAGGGAGTAGTGGATATTTTAGTGTATTAATGATGTATTAGGCTAGTACATATGCAATTCACTTAGCTTTTAAAGCATACTCTCCCTTCGTCCCATAAAAACGAATCTAGAACCGGATATGACATATTCTAGTACGATGAATCTGGACATATGTATGTCCAGATTCGTAATACTAGAATATGTCTTATTCGGTACTAGATTGTTTTTTTATAGGACAGAGGGAGTAGTAAGTAATGGTGACATCAGAGAGGCTGATCGTTTGTGCTACTTTGCAGCTGGCTGCGGCTGCAACTGTGTGGTATGTACCGTGCAAGCAGTAAAAATTATGTTAGGTTTGGTGTTGTTGCTGCGGCTGCAATAGATCAGCCCCAGAAGAATTTATATGTTACTCGGTAAAGTGCTTTTTTAATCTGAAAGATATTCTTATTATTTAGTAACATTTAAATAGAAACTAGGAAGGAAGCCCGCGCAGATGCGCGGGATCTTATTTATTGTTTTACGAAATATCGATGTAGTTGTGCCCCCCCCCCCCAACCAAATCGACCTTGGAGTGTTGAATCAGTAAGTACTAAGTTGATGTGATGGTGGTCTCCACTGTGGCCATCCCAACTGAGCTGTATGTATGGCCCTACTATACTTAACAGTAATGTAGTAAACTTTATTGTCCATGTTTGGTGCCTTTTAGGGAAGGATAAAGAAAAGATGAAGGTGGTCAAAATAGTTTCTCTTTTAAGTTTTAGTTTTTAGTAGATCTGTGATATAGAGTGGACACCATTTATTTATGGTGTTAATCATTACTACTCAAATATTTATGGTATAGATAGAATATCCTTTTTTTAAAAAAAATGTGCGAGATTAATCATTCGACGGTATTAAAATATAGCTAAAGAGACATACTACCATGACAATTTCTAGAGCACCTTTTTATATTTATATTTTGATAGTTTAGCATTTGGTTTGTTTTCAACAACTATTGTTGATAATCGCATGAGACACCTTTACTAATTTAAAGAATTTATTTATTTTTTTCAAACTTTTTAACAATAACTAATTTGAGGGAGTATACTTACAAGAAAATATAATATGGGTAGTTAATTGTACACTTTACTTGATTGCTTATTTGTTGTCAAAACTATTTGGCAAAGGAAACAAAAGGTACATATATGATCATAAATCTCGTGATGTATTAAGGGGTTGTATTATTGCAAGATTATTCACTAAAAATATTTCTGGTGATTTTTTTCACATCTATGTACCACGTATGCTGGTCACTTATCAAATAAAATCAAGTAGTACTGAAAAACTAAAAACATAGTTTTGAGAATCTTAATCTCAAACAAATTAAAATTAAATTAGTTATACCTGAGAAAATATACAACTAAATTTTGTTGTTTCATTTTTTTACTGATGTAGATTTAAATTGGCATTGTATATTTGTCAAGTGATTTTTGGCACCATAAAATATGAAGTTAGATTGTTTTTACAAAATATCATACATTAATTACTACTCATTAATTACTATTCGTCGGTCCCTGTGTCCTGATGTTTTTAGGACAACAAACATTTATAATACATCAATAGTTCCTTTAATTAAAGGATACAATAGGATCACAAAATTGAATATATAATTTATAAATATTTAAAATGTGAACGTTTATAGAACGTTGATTTGATATTTATATTATAGATCTAGTTTAACTATGTATATTTGTGAAATAATATATTTTACTTTTATATGGAGAAAAATTTATTTTAGAGATTCTCGATTTATTCCGTGGTATGATAGAAAATTATGTTTTTAGATTTTTTTTGGATGATGCGACATACTTATTTTTTTAAAAAAAAATTTATACATGGCATTATTATTTTATATATGGATTTATTTTTTTATCGTACATATATATACATGGGCATGCTGGTTAAGTACTATGAATACGATACTGAAGAACGATAAGTGCAATTTAAAGGTTATGATTATTTCTCTATACGGAAATTATTTTAAAAAATATTTTTAATTGTAATAAACTTGAAAAGAAATAAAGAGATGATAAGATTGGATAGGAGGGGGAGGATACGTACATACATACCATAGGGGAGGAGGGTGGGCTGGTGGGAGAGGGGAGGGAGGTGGATTGTGGGGTTATTTTCTAAAAATAAATCTAATAAATGAAAATTGCGGGCCTACCAATTTATTAGAGAGCCACGTGGTAGCATAGGAGCGTTTATAGGAGTCCCACATGGCGGTTTGAGAGCGTTTGTAGGAAGTTTAATGGACTTTTAGTATATAATGATTGATGATTGATTGATTGATTGATTGATGGTGGGATGCAATTCTTTAGCATTGGTTTTCTAAAACAATAAGATGCTCGCGTAGATGCGTGAGTTTTTTCTTCCTAGTTCATGATAACAATCCATCTCTCTCCCGAATTCAAAATAGCTAATAAGAGAAGGGACACCATATTGATCAAAGAATAGATTGTATTTCAATCAAATTTCGTAACCTTTTGCAGTTCATGTACAAAAATTTAATCATTCCCCCCCCCCCTCCCTCCTTTTCCTATACCATCACCAAAATTCATCCATGGCGGGCGGATGGCTGGATTCTCCATACCATCCCCCAAAACAAACAAAACAAAAACCCTTTTTCTTTTTCACGTCGACAATGGCGGCCGGCGAGCGAGCGCGCGGCGGTGGACGATCTCTCCTTGGATCAGTCTCTACCGCCGGCGGCGACCGCCATGAATTGAATCCTCTTAACCTCCAAAATCGCCCAAGAACACCTCAAAAAACAACTCGATCGGTGTGTGTTTGAGCTCACGCTCGATCGACCATGGCGAGGACTCGCACTTTCTTGGCGTGCATCTCGGCGAACTCGGCCTCCGAGATCTCCGAGTTGGACGACGACGTCAGGTGCCTCACAGAGTGGCGGTCGTCGCCGGCGTGCCGCGCGCCGCCGCCGCCGCCGACGCCGGCGGCGGCGGCGGCGAGCACGAGCAGCGCCGTCGTCGCCGCGGAGAGCGCGGCGAGCGCGGACCACGCCGCGCGGGCGCCGCGGGACAGCGGCGCGCACTGGCGGCCGACGATGTCGGCGAAGCCGGACTCGACGAGCTCGCAGGTGAGCAGCCGCTCCGTGCCCGGGAAGATGTCGAGCATGTTCTGGATGGAGCTCGTGTACGTCTCCACCTTGCCGTAGTCGATCGCCGACGAGAGCTCCGCCGGCGCGCAGTGCGCGCCGCCGCCCAGGTCCGTGCACGTCAGCCTCCTCAGGATCTAGGATCAAACACAATGCAAGCTCCATCGGTGTCAAGCTTTGGGTTCTGAAACCTCTTTGTGTTCAGAATCTTTCATGGCTCTTATGAAACACATGAATTTTACATGTTTTTTTTTACAGAAATTTGTTCAGTTCACGTGAAATTCCTCCAAAAATCATACTCTGTCCGTTTTGTATTATAATTAGCTTTTAGCAATATTTTGAAAATAAGATAAAAAAAATTTCAAAATATATTCAACGTTATATCTAATAAAACTAATTTGATATTGTACATATTATTATATTTTTTATAAACTTAGTCAAATTAAGAAAAAGATCAATGCAACTTATAATATGAAACATAGAGAGTATATGATGAAGAGCTTACCTGAGGGATGTCTCCGATGGTGGCGGCGCCGGAAGGGCAATTCTCCGGCCGGTACCGGAACTCCGGCGGGCCGGCGAACGGATTGCAGATATAATCCAGCTGCTTCACCCCGTACTCCGACTTTATCGTGTAAATGTTGGAATTCACCTGAACATTAACATTGAAACTAATTAAATCACTAGTTCACTACACATTCAGAAACAAAATTTGACTCTTCAGAAACACAAACTCTCCAAATCACCTGATCAATGATGTCGTGGATGCCTGCGCCGACGTCGTGCAGGATCACGCTGCCGGAGAATTTCTCGCTGCAGGGGATGATGGTGCCCAGCGTGCTGTTCTTGGGGTCAAGCTGGTACTCCTCCAGCGCGGCACAAGTGTCGCCGGCGAACTCGTCGAGGAAGTAGTACAGGCCGAAGTACATCCAGATGAGTGCTGTCAGGATCCAGCAGATGGCTATGCACCTATTTGTTGCAGACAGTTAATTGTAATTAGATTACAATGGTGTGAAAACTAAAGTTTCACTGGTTTGTACTAGCTTGAAATGGATGGGTTTCTGAGTTCTGAAGGATATGATACTCACAGGTTGCACAATTTTTGTAGCCTTAGGGGCCTCATTACTGCAGCCAAAGATTCAAAATCACTTTGTTAGTTTCAGATGCAATCACTAATCAGTAATATATATTTGAATATTCTGGAAATTTGGAGAGTTTTTGCTTACCCAGCAACGCAAGAACGGCGAAAAGATTCAGAGTCACAGTTAAGATGGTCACAGCTTCCCTGAAATTCATTGTCAGTGTGAGTTCACATGATTATAAGTGGTTTTCTACTATTCTGAAACTACAAATCTGTGGAAAA
Organism: Oryza sativa Japonica Group; assembly: GCF_034140825.1. Classification (NCBI taxonomy): domain Eukaryota; kingdom Viridiplantae; phylum Streptophyta; class Magnoliopsida; order Poales; family Poaceae; genus Oryza; species Oryza sativa. The sequence goes on along the minus strand of NC_089045.1, from coordinate 9,463,836 downwards.
TGTGTATAATTCTCACAATATGTTGATCCCTTTGCTGACCAAACGCATGTTCTTCTCTGCCTTTGACTGAATCTCCACTGCTTCAGAGTTGAGGGCCTTCACGGTTGAGTTCAGATGATCAAAAGCTTGGCTGTTATTGTTATATAGCCTTGATGTGTTCTGCATCTTCTCAATGGCTTCTGTTATGTTGTAGATTGTCGCCGTTGCCTCAAGCGCAGTTCTGCCGATGATCTCTTTGACAGCTTCTGCTCTTGAATGAAATCTCACGGCACCGCGAATCGCGATTGCTGATGCAACTCTGCACAATTAACGAGTACTAGATTACTAACTGAATAGATACATATGTTGCCAGATTTGCAACAGTAGTAGCAGTTGACAATGTGATGGCTGTTCATTTTGTGAGTAACTTACATGACAAAAGCTGCAAGGAGAATGAAAATTATCATAGAACAGATGTGGAATCTTGCGAGGAAATAATTCATGTCGCCATATCCGGTGTTCCTTTTCGCAAAGAAAATCTTTGAGATGAGGAGAGCTCCCACAAAAATAATTCCACCGATAAGCCATAATGCTGCAATAACGTATCCAGGTCTACCTGTAAATATTGTCGACTGAAAAAGTAGCATAACAACTATCAGTTTTTCCCCATCTCTCATTATATTAAGTTCTCTGGTCTGATGCAACTTATATCAATGTATTAAGTTACTTTCTGTACACTCGGAGCAACATTTATGGCTAAGAAATGATTTTTCATGCATTCAGTTAGTAATTTTAATTTGAGAACAAACTACTATTCTGTGACAATGATACAAATTTTTGTCCCATCATAAATTTGACAGGAACTCAGAACAGTAAGAAGTGCATATGACTGAATATTTGTGTTTATAGATGAGAACTTACACTCCAGTAATGTTTGTTTGTGATATTGTATCCCCCCTCATACTTCCTTAAGCCGTCAAGAGGATCGACTCTTCTTATTCTTCTCGAAAGAGTGCTATCCGATCTGTTCGTCATCTCTGACAAAATTCTGCCCACTGATCAACATAAACAAGGATCAACGACCATTCAGAAGCAAAGATTATACTACAGACAAGTACAATGCCAAGTTGGCAACTAGAGCAGTAAAAACATAGCACATGAATAATATACCATAGACAAGCAGAATGTCAACAAGAGAAGTACTAAAAATATAAATAAAAAAGGGAGAACATACTACGGAGTACGGACAAGAATAACTTCATATAGGACAGTTCATCAGGATATTCTTTTGACATCTCTATTATTATTTTAACTGGACTTGATGCTCATGTTACTCAAAAAGGTGAAAGATGAGGATTGTTACTCACCTGCTCCATTGTGGGGTGAGCTTTTCTTGAGGTGGTGTTGAGTGATTTGGCCCTGGGCTTGTGCTTGTGTTGCATGCAAGCTGCATGTGATTGCTGCAAAGCAGCAAAGCAGGAACACTAACTGCTCCAATCTCCTCGATTCCATGTCAGTAAACTGCCATCAGAAAAGCTCCAAAACATTAGTTTCCGATCTCACACCTGAACTTACAATACAAGAAAGAGTAAAAACCAGCAGCTGGTGATTTTGCAGGGTCGAAAAAAATTTCCCGTTTGCGCTACGCCCATTGGTTAATTTGTAGCAGTTAACTGATATACTATACTGAATAATGCATTGCAGCATGATAAGAGTGCACTGCAGATCAACCTGCAATGGAATGCTGTCTATGATGGTGATTGGTGATGAACAGTTACACTTTCAAGTCTGATTAGGGCAAGGTTAGTATGAATGCTAGGTCTGTTTCTCAGCCTAACTAAAAACGTATTGCACGGTCTGTTTGGACTAACTTTGAGAAAGATGGCTTGATTTTTCTGGCCCATTTTGAACGTCTGAATTTTTTTTCGTCCTTACGTGCCTAACCTTACTAGTACTAGTATCGAGTCTGAGTGAAACTTCTGCTTTTTTTCGAGAATACAGAGTGAAACTTCTGCTCACATTGGAATTCAATTCAACTCCGTTGAAAACTGTGAGATTGACTGACAGTGGCGTTTAGACACACCAACACGACCACACGAATTTGTGGGCAAAACAGGGGTATCGGTAAAATGTCTGGGAATGAGAAAACAATCGATCATCGATATTCATATCGAAAAGATTGTTCATTCATCTGAAAACTCCGAGAAAAACGATCAAATGTACTAGCAGAGTATCAAACATGCACCAGAGTTCATAATTTTTCAGACTTTCAGAGAGAGAGAGAGAGAGAGAGAGAGAGAGAGCCAAACAAGAGGAGAGAAACATGATCCTGGTAATAATCAGTTTCTTCTCATTGTAAGGTCTGAGCAAAGAAAACGTAGGAACAACATCTGTATAGTTCATCAGGCAACAAATGAAAATAAAATCCATTGACCGCCCAAGAACTCGAGATCATTATTACTTTTTCGAAAGATCAAGAACAAGAACAAGAACTCGAGCTGTCAAAACCTCAAGAAACAGAGCAGAGAACAGAACAGAGCAATGAGAATTCCGATCAGGAAGAGCCGCGAGAACTCACCGAGAATCTCCTTCTCCCATATGCAATCCGAGCTCCTCCTCCAGCTTTTGTAGCAGCACAGGACAGGAGTGGCCGGCTCAGCACCTTTCTTCTTCTTCTTCTTCTTCCTCAGGTCTCTCTCGCCATTAATCCAAACCTCCAAAACCTGGCCTCCCTTTCTCGCTCACCGCCAAGCTCAAATCACATCTCTCCCTCTCTCTCTCTAAAGTAGCAGAGCTATATATATATTTATATATTTATATGTGATGGAAGAGGGAAAAGGTAGCTAGCTAGGTCAATTAATCCTTTTCTTGGGCATGGAGGAACAAGTAGCAGCGGTGATGGTGGTGATGGTGAACAAATCCGCGGAGCTAAGGAAGGAAAGGATTAATCTGACGAAGAGCAAAAGCAACGGGGAGCAGAAGCAAAGAATTAATACTGCTCGTGTAGTATGTAACAACTTTTTGTTTTTGTTTTGTTTTTTCTGTATCTGTGTATCTGTTCATCTGTGTGGCTGCTTTCTGTGACTCTCAGGTCAGGTTGGGTTCCTTTCTGCTTCCTTGCTTGCTTGCTTCCACGGCCGCCTGCGTACGTGTGAAAGTTGACGGGGGATGGGGAGTTTGTTTAGCCGGGACAAAGTTGTAAAATTGAGGGGGGGGGGGGGGGTGGGGTTTTGCACAGTTGACCTTGTCGTTTTTTGGTATTGATTACGGTGGCAGGGTTCCCCAAACCGTTTTAGATGGGGTTACCGTCATCCCATAGTTTAACGATTATTGCGGTTATCATATACGATAACCTTCTCAGTTTGTCATTACTTAGGAGACAGATCCCGTTGATACATTTAAAGCATCGTTGTGTTAGTATTAGGAAACGCATCAGCGTGTGCGTAACTATGGGCATCCGGATCCAATGAGCATCATCAATGAATGGAGGATAGTTTGCAACCTTACTTAGGCTAGTTCGGCTATCAACTTTCCCAACTTTAGTTATACTCCCTCATTTCTCTATAAGAAAGTTGTTCTAAAAATTCATATTCATCTAATTTTAATTTTTAAGTTTATTTTAGTTAATGCTTAATTAAGCATGCGCTAATGGATTGTTCCGTTTTACGAACGGGAAGATGGAGTTCCCAACCTTCACCTCCGAACATTGTCGTAACACCACAAAAAATATGCTTCTCCAATATAACAAGGTTTAAATATTAACTTGACAGAGACAAAGGTGAATCCTGTAGGAGTATAAGAACATGAATGAAAATTGGCTAAATCACATGGATATGATAATTTGTATCTCCCTCAAAATATGTTTCAACGTGTTAATTTGTTCAAGCATACTCTCCACATGTTAATTTGTTCATTCGAAAAATGACATCAAGGCCTAGAGGACTATTATCTTTAAAAAAACGACCCCATTGTTTGGCTTATTTGTGGAATAAACCAAACAGTATATTTGCAAACGAAAGTAATTTCTAAATAAAGCATATATATATATATATATATATATATATATATATATATATATATATATATATATATATATATATATATATATATATATATATATATATATATATATATATATATATATATATATATATGTGTGTGTGTGTGTGTGTGTGTGTGTGTGTTCTTAGTGATTTAAAAATAAATGCTGAAAAATAAATTTCGATTAAAATAACCCTAAAATTAGCTTTAAATTTAAGTTTAAAAATTTAAATTTTGGTTAATAAGTATAAGCATAAGAGAAAGGACGAGACTGAAGGACTAGAGTGCAAAACAGAATATTTTCAATGTTTAAGGGGGTTGCATGGGAAAGGAACCTGCAGGCAAAAGGGGGCAAAACGATTCTGCCGTGTTTCTTTCGGCTCTAACTTTTGTTCTCTTTCCTTGTGTTCACAATGGCATGCAGGAAGAAAATTAAATAAATACATATTTTTTTGGTTTCAGGGAAAAAAAAATGTGGCGCCTTGGAACTCACAAGCGTAATTAATGGAGTATCTACATTACCTTTACTGCTTAGCTAGTTTTGGTAGTATCAGTGGGAATGTTGATTGAGTAATGAAAAAGCCAGTAGGCTAATTGGACTCGCAACAAGCAAAAAGGAACAGGAGATGTGTAGATATGAGAAGCAAAGGAAAGTATCTCGTGGGGGCCACTCAAAGGTCAATTGGATTTTATGCGGTTTAGGCATGACAGAACCAAACTTTGAGACTCCCATATACATTTAACTCAAACTCAAAATCACACTAAGATTCTGATGTGCCCCCACTGTCTTAAAATACTTGTTAGTCTTACATTTCAAACCATTTTTTGGATAAAATATCCCATCACTATCGCTCACAATTCATCCACACCTCTCATTGTCATCCACATCACTTTTAGTTAAAAAAAAACTAACACTACTGTTGTAATTAATAGAGGTATATCGGTAAGTTATGATCGCTTCATATTTTATTTGAAATTATTAGAACGATAAGTAATTTGAAATGAGAGGACAATATTCTCAAGTTTTGTCGGCCTAATTGGATGATATGCTAGAGTATATGCTAGGTTGGTCAATGCTTATTCCTATGCTTTTGCGTGTATATGGTAGAGTTGATTGCCATTGTAAGCCCAATACACTTATTTTATTATTTATATGTCTTACAATTACAGTTTCAAGGTGCGGAACCTCTTTAGGCCCTTGCAACAAAGGAGTTTAATTATACAGAAAATTTCTCTATTTGGTCCTTTGAATCATAGAACAGCTAAAAAAATCCAACGAAATTTCATTGGATTAGATCAAAACACAAGGATTTGGAGAGAATATATTAAATGAGGTCCAACCGTAAGAGAAAAAAGAAATTATTTACGTCTATATCCTTTTTCTGATTTCTCGGACGTTTCAACTTATATTTTACTCTCTCCATCTACTTTTAATAGTCATATTTCATCTTGTCACACAGATCAAGGATAAGTAATTCTACTTATCATCTATTTAAACATGCTACTAGTCATTCCTCGTAAACAAGCGATTCATTAATATTTACATTTCTCGATGCCCATATAGCCAATCTTGTGTGGAAGAATGGAGAGTCATGCATTAAATTCGAGGAAGTCATTAAGGCCATGTTTGTTTCAGCTTAAAATTATTGTAATCTAGATTATTAAATCAGATTACTCTAAGCTAGATTGTAATAAGCTGACATAGAATAAGCTGCGAGCTATTTGTTTCTCTGAATTATTGGAGGCATCTGAGGATAGTGGGTCTTTAGCCACTCAATAATCTAAAAAAAGCTCCTCCACAGGAGATTATTAGATTATAGTAATCTGGCTTATAGATTATAATAATATATCATAATAATCTACTTGTCTGTTTCAGCTTACTCCTAATAATCCAGATTATAATAACGTTAAGCTGAATCAAACAGGGCCTAAGATGATAAGTTGTTGAATTGAAATATGCCTATCAAAAACAATTTTTTCAGATTTGAAAATATGACTATCAAAAATAAATGGAGGGAGTATTATATACTCTAAATCTATATTTTCTTACTTGTTTTACATGTTCTAATAATAATCCTATTAAAGCAATCCTGTATACCAACTTCCGACTTCGATGCGAATCAGCGCACGTACAAAAGGATATGAAGGGGTTGACAAGGATGGTGTCGACAAATTAATAAAGCTGCTAGTAGGGTAGTAAAAACCAGGCAGCCAGCGACGGGGCCCCTTCTTTACCGGTGCATCTTTTCGTTAGATTTCGCTGGCCCCTTCGCCGTCACATAAATTCCCGACAGCGACGACGTCGGCCGTCGTCGGCGTATGGAGTCGGACATGAGAGAGAGAGAGTGAGAGAAAATAGCAAATTAAAGAGAATGGACGGTTGAGTGCTCGCGTCAACGGAACAGCTTCGAGACGTCAAACTCGCCGACTTGCCGTACCTACACTTTCTTTCGTTCTTGTGCCCTTTGATTTAGGATCTAGCCTTGTTTAGTTCCAAACTTCTAACTTTTTCATCACATCAAAACTTTCCAACACACATAAACTTTTAACTTTTTCATCACATCGTTTCAATTTCAATCAAACTTCTAATTTTAGCGTGAACTAGATTAGTGACAAAATAAACCTTACCAAATTTTGTCAATACTAAATTTTTGCAAATTTACAATATTGCTAAAATTTTGATAGGATTGGCTTAATAATGTTGCCAAAATTCTATACACATTGCCAATATTTGGTAACAACTAAACATAGCCACATAATTATCAATTTTACCAAATAATGGTATGGTTAAAAATGTTATCAATCTAAACAGGCCCTTAATTTGTTCAATTTGGTCCTCGATTCGTGTTAATATAATTCGGCATGCATACTATACATAAACCTATCAACCAAGCAAAAATTCAAATTTTAATTCTTATTTTTGTAGTTGATTTTGATATTTTATAATTCTCCGGTATTACTTTCTAAATAAATAATATAATTATTTTTCGTAGCTAATAAACAGCGAAAAAGTGGGACCAATGAAGAAAATCCATTAAAATTTACATTCTAAAACCTCAAAATTATAAAAGAAAAATATAAATTATGTAAATTATACTAGTTGAGTCCTAGGTATGAGAAAATACCGACTATGCCACTGAGTGAGGCTATAGGTGTGTCCGGGTACAAAGACAAACGGGGCATGTAAGTTGCATACGTAGTTCTGGGGTCTTTCGTTGGTGTATGTAGGTGGTGCGCACGTGCATCAGGCTATTTTCGAGCCTCTTGTATGTTTGTAATACGTGCTAATCGAGTTGGTACTTAATCCGTTTTATATTATAAGTTATCCTACTTTTTTTCTTAATTAAACTTTTGTAAGTTTGATTTTATAAGGTATAGCAATAATCAAAATATATATTCAGTATTATATATATATATATATATATATATATATATATATATATATATATATATATATATATATATATATATATATATATATATATATATATATATATATATATATATATATATATATATATATATATATATATATATATATATATATATATATATATATATATTAATTGAGAAAACTAATTTGATGTTGTCGATGTTACCAATTTTTTTCTATAAATTTGTTCAAACCTAAAAAAGTTTGATAGAAAAAAATCAAATGTGATTTGTAATATGAAACGGAGGGAGTGCTTCCGTTTTAAACTATGATAATTTCTCTTTTTTAGGAAATATAATAATTTCTTTTTCAAAAATATAATAATTTCTAACTATAAATTTGGATATATATTATCGAGATATATAGTCAAAATTATCATCAGTATTAATTTTTGTGTTGGTTTGTTGGATGGTCTGGCACATCCAGCGTGCACTGCACCACACGCGACACGCGCGGCTGTTTGTGGACTCGTGGTTGTTCTTGGCTAGTACTCCATCTCACAGGGCGCCCGGTCAAGCCGTCAGTACGTACGTAGTACGTGTGCGTGAGTCGACGGTTAGCCACGCCTGCACCATACGTGTATATGTATGTATACGGCTGCATTTTTTTTCTCCCTAATTAATAACTGTAGCTATTTTCCTCGTCTATCTGGTCATCTCTTTGTCATATTTAGCAAAAGCAAGAGTGGCGTAGTGCCGTAGCCTAGTAGGATGTACTCCATAAGACTCTACTTTTTAGTTTAAAATTTTGTCTAATAGGTTATTTCTTTTAGAAAATATTGTCATAGATACAATCTTTTTTTAGTATGTCTCTTTAATACTATTCCAACCTTTTCTTCTTGTTTTAGCCATTGAATCAACAACACTCTCTCATCCTCTTAGGCTGAGTTCGGTAGCTAGAGTTCTCAGCTCACTCCCCTCTTTTTTCTGCGCGCACGCTTTTTAAACTGTCAAACGGTGCGTTTCTTTGTAAAATTTTATATACGAAAGTTGCTTAAAAATCATATTGATCTATTTTTCAAAAAAAACTAATACTTAACTAATCACGCGTTAATGGACTGTTCCGTTTTCCATGCAGCAATGATTAGTTGCCAACCCCAGCTACCGAACGCAGCCTTTATTTCCTCTCCATAATAATAAGGGTACACTAATATTTTAATCTGTTGTTTAATTTTTTCAATTGCATAAAACAATAATCTTTTAGGATGAAGGAAATACATATTACTTCCTCGTTTCATATTATAAATCGTTTAAACTTTTTTCTAGTCACTTTTTTAATTTGACCAAATTTATAGAGAAATGAAAGTTCAAGTGCCATTGATTTGGTTTTGATGATTAATAACAAATCCAATTATGTGAGACTAATGTTTTTATAAGCATTTCTTTGCCTAGTCTCATGTGGATATGAAAGTGGAGTGTTGGTGGACCTAAATCACAAGGATGAAATACATGGAGATCAAGCTATATGTATCACTCTTTCTCTTCATGTACATATTGATATGTTCGTATATAATATTTCCACGTGATTGGCATATGCATGTGAGACTAATGTTTTGTTTGAGTATTATCTCTTATTTAGTCTATTTACATTGAGAATGTGGAGATGATGAAGGTATGTTTTTATTTTATTGTCTATATTTGATAAATGCCTTCTATTCTTATATAGGATAAGCTCTCAATGTTTAATATCTTGTTATGCATACTCTTGCTTCACACAAATATTTTGTATGCATACATTTAGGGGGAGCAAATCCTATACTTTAGTTATGCATGTAATCGATCCAAATTATTCACCTTCATTTAATTGGGATCTTTACACTTGAACATATATTTGAGTATATGACACTTGTGGTGTTGATTAATACTCATCATTTATTCATATCCTTTTATACATGCGATCGGTTGGTCAACATGTGTAGGTTGACAACCGGATCATTGGGACTAATAATTTTATTGAGTTGAATGAAAGAAATAGGTCCCAAGGATTACAAAGGTGTTGATGCTCAACTGATATCATTACATCTAACAATACCAAGAATGACAAAGTGAATATATTGTAGATGTGTGATACGAAGTGGCTATTATGGCGAGACGGTGAAGGGCAAGCGATGCTCGGTCGCGATGGACCATGCAGCGGTGAAGGGCAAGCAAGGGGCTTGGCACCGAAGAACCAAATCCGGTGGTGAAGGGCGAGTGACGGCTTTGTCATGATGGACTGTTCGAGACCATTTAAAGCTACAAGTAACCGCATCAATCATTTGAAGAATATATGGTGAAACGGTATCGGCATTGGCGTCCCTCAAGACAATGAAAGAAAGATGAAAAAAAAGGGCATTCCTAATGGTGTAGTTCTCTTCTTATTTACATTTGAGTTTAGGAATGCCGTACTATTAATAGGGATGCAACGTCGAGGTGTTTGTGTATGTCTCGGTGCTCAAAGTGACCTATCATAGTGCTACCTTGAGAGAAACCCAAGCTTTAACCTATCCTTTGAGTGTTTTTAGACCTTGTTTTTGGTTGAGTTGGGTAGTCCTCTGAGTGAGCTTTCCATAGAGTCCAAGTTCATCAAAAACGGACTCCCGAGTGAAAAGTTATAGTCGTTTTACTCTGTGCTTTTCGGAAAGTCAGAAAAATTAACGGAAACTCCGAAAATTTTTCGGATAACTCCGAAAATTTTCGGACATTCCGAGAATGGCTGCGAATATGAGATTTGCTTCTGTAAGTTTTCGGACTTGTCCGAAAATGCTTTTCGGAAACTCCGAAAATTACAGTCTTAGCCTTCAACGGCTAGTTTTTGAGGGGCTCGGGTATATAAACTCCTCCACCCCTCCTTTGAGTGGCTGCTGCTCTTGGGGAGTATTAGACACATCCAAAGCCAAATAGCCATCCCCATTTCTCTACCTTTGTGGTGCCTCTTTGTGAGGGGGATTTGAGAAGGGGAGAGAGTTGAATTGAGAGAGTGAGGAGTTGAGAGCTAGTGAGCTTCACTCCATCCTTTGTGGTGCCTCTTTGTGAGAGGGATTTGAGAAGGGAAAAGAGTTGGATTGAGTGATTGAGAAGTTGAGAGCTAGTGAGCTTCACTCCATACTTTGAGCACTCGAGTTCATAGCAAGCAAATCTTTGATTGTGTTTGTTACTCTTGGGGACTAAGGTCTCCTAGACGGCTAGGCGTTGCCGGTGAGCACCCAAGGTTGTGGTGTGCCACGCAAAGTTTGTGAAGGCTTTGATTTCGCCTCCGCAAGGGAAGAAATCAAGAGTGAAACCGAGGAGTGCATTTGTGCAACCTCGTGAGGAAAGGGTTGAAATAGGCCCGGCCCTTGTGGCTCCTCAACAGAGACGTAGGATCCGTGGATCCGAACTTCGGGAAACAAATCGCGCGTCTCCCCTCTTGGTTTGCCCGTTCTTGCATTCTCTTATATTGTGCTTGAGCTTGTTTTTACCCGATCTACTTGCATGCTTATTTGATTTAGTTGGTGACCTTATATCTTGCTTAGATACCTTATTTGTCACCTTTTGATTCATATACATTTTGTTTGTTTGAGCTACAAGTTCATAGCTAGTGTTTATTCCGTTATCCGCCGAACTTTTCGATTGAGACCGGAACTTCCAATCCCATACCGGAAGTTTCGATTTGAATCAAAAGTTATCATCACTCTAATATTCTATGAAGTTGTGATAATTTTTAGGAACGCCTATTCAGCCCCCCTCTAGGCGACATCAAGGTCCTTTCAAGAAATTTAACAATATTTATCATACCAAACTAGTTTAATTTAATTAAGTGGCGATTCTAGAGGTTTTGAGGGTGGCCCTTGGACCACCCTCCATTTTGGCATAGGAGTACCCTGTCCTTCAAATCTGATGAAAATTTTGACAAAATAGATGTTATTTTGACATTATGCAATTTTGAAGAATGGGGTAGGACCACCCAATAAAAATTCATGGAATCGCCACTGGTTTAATTAAATATAACAATATATTTTGATAATATGTTTGTTTTGTGTTAGAAATGTGTTTTTTCTACAAACTTTATCAAATATTTTTAAGATTGAATTTTAAAAAAAAGTCAAAGCGACTTATAGAACGTGAGACTTGGTTGGCTAAAGAAAAACATCATCTATTTTCTATTGCAATTTAATTAGGACATCGGCATAATATCAAGTACGCATTCTCTGTTTTTTTAGTTCGCACATTGATTTGAAGGGTAGAGTCTCAAGGACCACCACACCCTTCTTCTAGAATTCAGCTCATGTGTCACGTTTTCTTTATGGCTGTTATACAAGACCTTATGTACTAATTAATTAACTGAATGGAGAAATACTCGTGTCTTCGCTTGAATTTGGACCATTTTCTAGCTAGGCAGGCTCATCTACGTGTGTCGTCGTATCATTTTTGAGATTTTACAAGAGGGCATATCCAACTGCTCATACGCACCACTGAAAATTAGAATTCAGTTCCCCTGCACTGAGAATTTGTTCGATGAAAGCCAGATAATGTTGTCTCTTGATCAGAATGCGTATATATCCTCGATCGCTAGCTTGAGATCGATGAATTTGAATGTGTGGAAGGAATTAATTGAGCACCATATATATCGGTTTTCTATCGTAGAGAAAAAGTGTATATTGTACGTATTTTCCAGTGACCGTCTTCGTCTGAAGATATATGAATATATTTGCAGCAGATTGGCTTTATCCAAAAAACCTATATCCCAATTCGAAAAAATAATGCTAGGTAAGATATTGTCTCGCGACAATGGGTGGAAGGAAAAACAAGAAGATAATAGTTAAGATATTGTACATATATGTTGAGATAGGTCGACCATGCGACATATACTTCCCAAAAATGTCTTCTTCAAAGTTTATTGCACATCGTTTTCATGGTAATTTGCGCACAATTCGTTGAACATGTATATACACTTTAGTATATAGATTTTGCACAAGAGAATTAGCCACAACTTGCACGAATTCTGTTGTATACAAATTGCATATATCGTACATGATGGAAAAGAGATTGCGGGCGATGTCTCTTTCAAGCATACTCAACTTTCTTTTTCCTTTTTTTTTTTTGGGGGGGGGGGGGTCAGAAAGTAAGCACAGTTTGACGTTGTATCAGCACAGTTAGAGTTTGTTTTACAGTATTTTTTTTTCGCCTTTCATTTTTATGTTTGTTATGTACGGATCAGTTAATTTAGTGTTTCATCGTTTCAACTTGCAAACTAACTTAAATTTAAGTCCTGCTTAAGCACAGAGCCATGGAATTTTCCGGACGTTCATGAACCTAGTATTAATTTCTCGGTATAGCTCCAAAAGGAAGAAAAGGGAACACTTGAGTCTGGTTGGCTAAGGTCGTTCATATACTAATGACAGAGAGTCCATCATTTCAGGGCTTCGTCTGTGTTCGGCATCCCCTTTTTCCAACCCATCTTCCTCGTTTTCCGCGTGCACGTTTTTCAAACTGCCAAACAACGCGTTTTTTCAAAAAGTTTCTATATGAAAGTTGCTTTAAAAAATCAAATTAATTCATTTTTTAAAAAATAGTTAATACTTAATTAATTACGCGCTAATGGATCGCTCCGTTTACCGTGCAGAGGGGATGAGTTCCTATCCGGTAGATGCGAACACAGCCTAATGCATGCTAGAGAGAGTCCACCATTTCAGGGTCTGTGAACCCCTAAATTATTTGCTTGCTTCTCTCTTCGATTCCTTAACCTTTAGATGGAACTCCCATATACATGTGTGTCGAGAGAAATAAAAGCTTGAGTGTATTGTTCTCCTTCTCCCCGCTCAAAAGATATTCTCACAGTTGTGAGTCGTCCAAGATGGTTAAACACCGTGGATCGGCCCATGGGCCTAAACTATGTATAATCACGGACACGGCCCAATAAAAGCATTCCAATACTCCCTTGGACTCCCTCAGTTGAAGTGAATTTTCGAGACACTGTCTCTATTCTCAAATGGGATAAGTTTACTCAGGATCCCTCATCTTAACGTCGAGTTTGAATTACACTGTTGAACTGCAATACCAGGTATAATGTATATCTTGCAAAACCGAGTATACCCTAGGACTAAGAGCAGTATAGTGCTCGATCTTAACTGACATGATGAGTTAACCACAGTCACCCTGGTCAGCAGTGGAGCTAGCTCTCGGGCAGGTCGAGCGGCCGCCCGAGCTACGCGCTGATGTCTTCAGTGTATATAACCTTTGATGTTGAAAATATTAGTTGATTACTAAAAAACGTTAGTAATCGCTCAGGCTTCACGATATCTCTGGCACCGCCACTGACCCTGGCTGAGTGAGCATTGGATCTACATGAGGCCCATATATCAGCAGCCAACTCATCTTTCTCTTCTCTCTCCATTTGGGTCCCACACTGACTTAGCCGGGTTGACCATAGTCAACTCTTCATGTCAGCCAAAAGTGAACCTAATACTATCCTATCTTGATATCTTGGGTTATTGGTTTTATAAGTTAAAGAGACACATTATATATGCATTGCGGTTTAATAATGTAACTCAAACCTAATGTTAAGATGAGAGATACCAAAATGACCGATAAGTTTAGGCACACAAATGCATTTTAAGAGTTAAGAGACCCAGATGACATACAACATAAGTTTGGGGACTACTACTGTACTTAAATCTTTATTTTTTTTCCAAATAAGATGGCCATATTTATACCCCTATGAACCCATATGAGATTGAGCCGGCATATCTTGAGATTGACGAAATTACCATGGGTGGCTCGCCGTCAACGGTACGTCGCCTACCACTGAAAGAATAAGTAGCCGTAAATATGAGCACCCATATCAAGTCTAGGAACATACCCAGTTGAGCTATACTCACTTCGTAGACTTTTAAATTTTAAGAGTATATCAACTGGATTCGACAACATGTCTTAATTATACAAAAAATAATATTGAAATCATAATCAATAGGAAAATGAAATGATATTTAAATTGTGATTGGTTGGGAAAAGAAGTAATTTAGAAATTAAATTTCATGATGGATTTAGCTGAAAAACTACTTAACAGTATCCCGTACACACGGGATAACTACTACCACTAAATATCTAAGCATCTTATCCTCTTATTTGTCTCTTCCCCTTCCATCTCTCCCTCTCTCTCTTTGACTACCACCCTCATGAGCACAGAGACGACCTCATGAGCACAGAGACAACGATGGCGGTTAGTTGCACGGGGTGGCATGTTGGGCGTGGAGGATGCTCGGCCCTCTCTCCTTCGCCAGCACTAGGGAAGACATCACCATGCGGAGCTGCTCCCGCCGGCTCAGGAACGCGCGGCGCGGCATAGCGGTGAAGCGGCGTGCGAGCTCTCACGCCGCCGCGGCCACTGACGAGGACCGCGAGCTCCTCCGTCCCTCCACCCCACGCGACAGCGCTGCATCGCCGCTGCTCCCCTCCGTCCAACTGCCTCCCCACGCCGGCGGTGTTGCGCCGCTGCTCGCATCCATTCCTTAGATACCTGCAGGTACCCCTCGCACTCCATTCCACTTTGGCCAATTCCTCCACCCCCACGTCGGCAATGCTTCACCGTCGCTTGCACCCCTTTCTCATGTGTGTTTTTCTCTTTTTTTTGCTTGATGATTTCCTTAGCTGATTTTTTTCTCCGGCTTATATGGATAGTATCGATTCCCCTGTCCCATCCTCTTGAATCTCTCCAATTCCATAAGTACCAGATACCAGGTAGCACACACCACCAGATACTAGGTACCAGGTATCAGGTACCAGGTATACTAGGTATCAGGATTAGCCTATTAGGTACCAGCCTGTGCTGTGCTGGGTACCAGGAGGGAGCACACGTTCACCACGTGGAATCTACCTAGAGGAAAGGAAAGGGAGTAGTCACTTAAAATATCCCGTAGCAATAGATCCCGTTGTGTAGCTGCCCTCTATTGTTTTCAAAGCTATACTCCTTTTCGATGGGCATAGATTTGACAGTAACGCAAAGGATCAATTCTCCCTCTAAAAGCTCCAATTTCTGTCTTGGAAAAGAAAAACTTTCCAAATTTCAAACCAACAAAAACAAGCTGAAACATGAAAAGCTGAGAGAATGGCAAATGACGAAAATGCCCCCCCTCCCAATATCTCCTCTCACCCGTACCGTCAACTCCTCCCTATTCCATTCCCTTTTCTCCTCCTCCTCCTCCTCCTCACCGCCGGCGGCGAGCGGCCGGCCGGCGAGCAGAGCAGAGCAGAGGAGAGAGCCGACCTCCATCTGGGCTCCAATCGAAGCTGAAGGTATCCGCTTTCCCCTCCTCCGGTATGGCGTTGATCGGAGATTTCTTCCCTTCCCCCCTCCCCTCCAAATTACCTATTTTGATCCGGTTTCTTTGATCGTGGTGCAGCGCCTCGTCGTAGTTTGGGCAAAAGAAGTTTTGATTTTTTTTATTTATTTTGGGTGCTGAGGAAGAGTGTAATTAAGCTGTGAGGATTGAGAAGATGGATGGAGGTGGGACGCCGGATGGGGATCCGGTGCCGGACATGGACATGCTCATGCTGTCATCAGCGCTCGATGGCCTCGACAGCTACACCGACCTCGTCGCGGGTTCATCGGTAGCCGACAGCATCTTCTCAGCTCTTACCTGTTTCCCACCATCACAAGAACGATTGCTGCACGTCTCGACTCCTGTGGGTTCTAATTCTAGGCAAGATGATTCTGATGTTTCCATCACTAAGGAGGGTACAACAACAAGAAGAGGTGATTGCGCCGCCGGATTAGCTTCAGGTGAGCCGGTGGCCGCGGGAATTGGCTCTGTCCCGAAGCCGTTCGACGGCGTCACACTGACGGAGAGGATGCTCAGGGCGCTTGCGATGCTCAAAGAGGCGTCGGGTGGCGAAGCGATCCTTGTGCAGGTCTGGATGCCTGTGAGGAATGGGGAGCAGCATGTGCTGACTACCTCTGACCAGCCGTTCTTGCTCGATCAGAAGCTTACGGGATACAGGGAAGTCTCCAGGCAGTTCACATTCTCGGCTGAAGAAGGACCCGGTCTGTTCCCCGGATTGCCCGGCCGGGTTTTCATGTCCGGCATGCCAGAGTGGACGTCGAATGTGATGTACTATCATGGCTCGGAGTATTTGAGGGTTGATTATGCTAGGCGCCACGAGGTCCGTGGATCCCTTGCGATGCCGGTTTTCAACTCAAGTGGTGGGTCTTGCTGTGCAGTGTTAGAAGTAGTAATGACACGAGAGAAGGATAACTTTTGCTTAGAGATGGTCAATGTTTCGAATGCTCTGCAGGTTAGTACTTGTATTTGCCTTGCTATAAATTGTTCTCCTTTTCAGAATTGAACTGTTCCCATAATTTGTTTTTATCCATTTTCACTATGCCTTCAGAGTAACGCATGATAAACATTCAAATTAAATGTTTCAACATTTTTCATTTGTTTCATATAGGGAAATTTGAATAATTTGCTTACCTTGATCAACTTGAGGTCCTTGTTTGTCTTCAAAACATCCATAGCAAGCCTATGTGGTATAAGCATATCTATAAGTCACTGATAGGCTGATAGCTCTAGTGAGTAGTGATAGCTCTGAAAGTTGTTCTAGACCTTATGAAGTCGTGCTGTTAGATATGTACAGATTTTGCAACTACCTTTTTATCTAACTTCTTGTATGGAATAAATAACTTTTGTTAGATAGACACAGGTTTTGCTTTTGAAAGTTGGAACAATTCTTTCTGTTGATTCATGCTGACGAACTAAGCAGATTCAGTTTTTCTGATGGGAATTTTTTTGTTACTACTGAAACCATTTCTTCACCATTCATCGCCCCTTTTTTCTATTAATAGAAATGATCAGGAAATAAGAATTCATGCAGGAAATTAAAATGATATTGTGTTAGACGGTCTAACAGAGTGATATCTCTTTTCATCAAAGGGCACACATGACTTGAACACACAGCACAGAAAGAATGACTAACATCAGATGGACACCTTACAAACACAATTTCAGTCAATGCCTAGGTACTTACTTTCTCTGATCCCGCTTACAGCTCTGCGCACTATTTTTTTTCTACAAAATAGCCCAGAAATCAACAGTAATGAATTTCATACATGATCTTGGTAGGGTCAGTCGGGAAGACAAGCTGAGTTTCTTGTCCTTTATATCACCCACAAACACAAGCCACCCCCAATCATCCAGAACTAGTTGGAATTTGGAAACCGGGCAATCCATCCAATCCCAAATATCCCCAATTGAGGTAGGTGATCTAGCATGATGTATGCTCAACTGACCATGAACTTTGCTAGCACACATTTTCAAAATGTTTCTCAGGACACTCACCGAACTTGCAATTCTGGGAACTCTTCTAACATGAGTTATCTTTAGTCAAAATATTTCTGCACAGCAGCCACGAGTTTTTTTTTTCCTCTAAGGCTGGTTGCTTAGTCTCCCAGCAGATGTAAAGAATAAAGACGGCCATATACATAGCTTTTGTTAATCTCCTTTTGTCTTTCTAGAGCATCAGTAGATGCATATGTATCCACATCTTGCTTTAAGTAGCCGTAATTTCACAGTTCCATCTACAAGATCTCCTTCTGAAATGAATGCAATGGCTAACACCTCAAAAACTTTAGCCACTGAAACTTTTTGACTAAAAGTGAGATCATAAAGCCTAGTAAACTATTTTGCCAAAGAGCTATCTCCCAGCCAAACATCATCCGAGAAATGTGCATGTTCTCTGTTACCAATTATTTTATTGCAGAATGATAACAAAATGTCTTTGACAACTATCAATCCTGCGCAGAAATTTGAATCTGACTGTTTTGGTTTCAATAGCTATGGAGGAATTTTTGCCTGAATGCTTAGACCTTAGTAATTCCTGCCAAGGTCCTCCATGGTTCTCCAATTTCCATAGCCACTTCGATAAAAGGCAGATATTCATGAGGTATAAATCAAGTATGCCTAGTCCACATTATGTTTTTTGGTGACAAACCACTGGCTACTTTACAATACGGTAATTTCTTGTATCTTCTTGCCATAAAAGCCTAGATCTAAAAACATCATTTTTTTTTGCAAGGGACCTTCAACACACCTTTCAGAATGCTAAAAAGTGAAATCATATAAGAAGGAACATTACTAATACATGAATCAAGTAAAACTAACCTGCCACCAATTGGCAACTTCTTACCCTGCTAATTGTTTAATTTCTTTTCAACCTTTTCCTCTACCCCTTTCAAACCACTGTTCCTTTATTTCTTTTGTTATGAATGGGGATACCCAAATATTTAAATGGCAATATTCCCTTCTGACAGGTGAAAGTCAGAGCATAATCATCCTGTAGTTTTCGCCTCTGTAAAACAATACACTGCACTCTGATGAGAATTAATCTTAATACACTGTTTTGCTCAAACAAACAAATGATAAATATCACATTTCTAGACTCTAACAAACTATCATCCAATGAGAAAATAGTGTCATCAGCATATTGTAAAATTTCCAAGGACTCATTACATAAATATCACGTGAAGCGACTTAGAATACCTTGTTCTTGAGCTCTCTTAACCAGAAACTTATTTTTTTTCTCCTGCGACTAAATTTGTAGAGTTCTATAATTTCTGATGAGGCCTTTCAAATGATTAACTTCGGGTGAATTCCTATTTCTCCTACCCTTGGTTTCACACAGACTACATCTGGTCTTTTTCTTAAAGAGACCATAAAGGTATTTTCTATCTCGAGAAAAAATAATCTATAGTTTCCTCGTCTTTGAGGATACAAGGTTTGTACTATCCTAGGAGGATTAATCAGCACTCTCCTGTACTGATCCCTCCCTAGTCTGCTCTTTGTCCTTGGATTTGATGCTACCAATATACATTTCACACTTTGGTTGTTCCAGGCCTTCAATAACCCATTATTCCTCCTTTGTGCTGCCCAACGTTACGCCCAATTGCAATGCAATACTGCTAAGTACCTCTTCAAAGAATTAAGTACTGTAGGTCATATGTTTGCCTTCCAGTTTCTCATTCCAAATCTATGTGTTTCACTAAGTCGGATCAATATCATGTACTGGAGCAAGAAGAATGATTGGAAGCATAAATAGGTACCAAGTTTGTCTAATCAGGAATTAGTTTTACTTGGTAGTTGGTACATCCGAACTATTGGTGTGCTCTGTGCACTCATCAACTAGATTACTTAAAATGCTTTCTTTTATTATGTGGATGGTTCAGCTATGAGACATTTAGCTTTATTTTTGAGTTATTTATATAGTTAATATCAATTATTATTTGCTCTTATCACCAATATTATTAGTTTCTATTCTAATTTCTATGCATGGTACAAGGTTTGACTTTTGCTCAAATATGCTTAAAACTCTCCAGAGTTATGGCTTGTTTTTTCACCGTAGAGTTGCTATGGCTACTTTTTTTCACTTGAGGGTGCTCATAATTATTTCCATCCGAGCGTGCATATATGGTTGTAATTTGTTCTAGAACATTTTGTTATAAAGTTCATTTCATGATTGAATTAGCCTCTGAGCTTAATAGTGACATTGTAATCTTGCAGTCTGTTCAGTTAAGCACTGTCAATGCATGGAGACATTCTCAGGTACCAATCTACTACACAGTCAGTGCACATGGAGAGCTCATTAATTCAACATTTTCTTGCTTTACTTGATCTTGCAGAGCTATTCAAGGGACCAGAAATTAGCATTGATGGAAATATTCGATGTTCTGCAAGCTGTTTGTCAAGCACACTTGCTACCTTTGGCACTTGCATGGATTCCAGTTTGCTCCAAAAGAGATGTGCTTGTGTCAGTAGAATATGGTGCAAATTTTGGTAAAAGGAACAAAGAAGTGCTTTGCATAGAGGAATCTGCATGTTATGTCAATGACACGAGAATGCGTGATTTTGTCCAAGTCTGTGCTGAACACCCCCTTGAGAAAGGACAAGGTGTCGCTGGAAATGCATATTTATCAAATAATCCCTTCTTCTCATCTGATGTGAAGGATTATGATATGCACGCTTATCCACTTGTCAATCATGCCCGTAAATTTGGTCTTCATGCTGCTGTTGCAATTAGGCTGCAGAGCACATACACCAAAAATGATGACTATGTGCTTGAGTTTTTTCTTCCAGTCTTGTGCAAAGGTGGTGGAGAACAACAGCTCTTACTTGACAGCATATCTGCGACTATGCGGAGAGTATGCAAAAGTCTGAGAACTGTTTCAGATGCTGAGTTGAAGGAAGATGTTACAAGAAAGCCATCAAATGAAAATCGATCAGGAACAAGATGCCCTTCACCTGTTAACCTTATTTATTCAGGCCGAGAAATTGATGTATCGAATGAAACAAAAACAAATACGCCTTTGGAATATCAGATAGAGGGCATTGATGAACAACTATCAGATACAAAAAGTACTAACAAGGTTGTTTCATCCTCAACATTCTCACTATGTGCTTTCATCCTCTCTTATCTGTCGTGTGGTCTGTTTTTCTTTGTGTGCTTTAGTCATTCAGACATGAACAATTGGAAGTGATAACTCTGCAGGATAGTTTTTTCAGTAAATTGTTTGAATAGTTCCTTACAGATTAAGCATTGTCCATTTTCTTGTGCTGCATTGCAATTTAACTGTATAGATCTGATCTCTTTGCATCATCTGGTGTTATTTTCTTGCTTTTTACTTCAATAAATATGTCCCAAATGTTACAGAGAACAACTAAAATGCTACTTAAGTAATTACTGTTTAAAATAGCTTACTTGTCAACGCCTTTGGAATTGAGAAATTTAAGCCCTGTAAGAAGTTACCTCGGAACCAATCTTTTCAATTTATAATCAGCATCTAAACAACCAGAAACTTCTATATATCCTGTAAATTCCGTATTGTGTTATTCATGTTACACAAAGTTGTAGTTTAACCACTTAAAATATTGTCTAATCTCCATTTATTTCTTTTGAAGTTAATAAAGTGTAGCAATGCATCCGACGGAGAGAAAAGACGCAGCTCAACAGAGAAGAGTGTTAGCTTAAGTGTCCTCCAGCAGTACTTCTCTGGCAGCCTGAAAGATGCTGCAAAGAGTATTGGTGGTAATTTGTTTATACTCTCATGATCTTTTTCTGATTTATTCTTATAGAATTCAATTAATTCCTACTAAATTAGTTCTGTTTTGTATGAAAAGCACTACTGCTAATACAAATGTAGAAACAAACTAATCCAATTGTGTCATAGGAAGAGGAGCTTACAGGATTTTTTTTATTCCTTGCTGTTACGTTGCAGTTTGTCCTACTACGCTGAAAAGGATATGCAGACAACATGGAATATCAAGGTGGCCATCTCGTAAGATAAAGAAGGTAAACCGATCCCTAAAGAAGATCCAGAACGTCATAAGTTCAGTACATGGAGTCGAGGGAGTGCTGAAATATGATCCTTCCACTGGATGCCTTGTTTCATCTGTTTCCCCTTCCATAGAGCCTGTATTGATGAATGTTGAACACAAAGGTTCTGATCCCCTACCTATTGAATCTGAACTTCCACATTTGAACTTCGAACCTGACTGTGATGCATATCGAAGAGAACATGCAGGCCAAGATGTACTCCACAAACTGCAGAATAAGCAAAATGGTGAAATTAATTTTGACATGGACGATGGAGAATTATTTCGAAACTCACATTCTACCAGAACATTGAGTGGGGCATTCTGTGAGGATATGCCAAATGGTTTATATGTTGCAAGGGAAATGACTTGTGTTGCGAAAACTGGCACGAGGACGGAGAGACTGGAGCACAAACCATCATCAAGGGATTCTTTTTCTGCGCCACAAGAATACAGAATGGAGAGTGAGACTGACAAGAGCAATAAGAATTCCAAACAAAGCCTACCGTCCTCTTCCAGCATGACAGATTGCTCCACATCAAGCGGCGAAACTTTCAAGAGCATCAAGAGTCAGTCAGCTAACGAAAGCAACAAAACCGTCGTCGTAAAGGCGAGCTACAAGAATGACACCATAAGGTTCAAATTGCTACCATCCATGAAATACGAGCAGCTGCTCGAGGAAATAGCGAAGAGGCTGAAACTGTCAATTGGCCTATTTCAGCTCAAGTACAAAGACGATGAGGGTGACTGGGTGATTTTAGCGAGCGATGCGGATCTCCAGGAATGCCTCGAGATACTTGACACCACCAGGTTGCGTATCTTGAAGCTTCAGGTGCAAGATGTTGTGTGTCCTATCGGAAGTTCGTCAGGTAGCTGCTCCATGTTACGTCCATAGGTTAGGATACTACTACAAATGCAAAAAATGAGAAACCAATCGTGGAGTTCTACTTATTTTGAGTAATTGTACAAAAGGACGTAGGTATCTTGAGGAAAGCTAAGGTGCTAGTTTTGGTTTATGATCTTGAATATTCACAGTATGGTGCTTTGAAACATGTACATATTTATGAAACCCGGTGCAATAGAGTCGAAGGATGTTTGCAAATTTTGCTTTTTCACTAGTTTTTAATGTTGAAGAACGCTGCGGATTTGGATCTACGGTGATCGACCTGTTTATCTGAACATATAATGTCCCAACTGAGTGTACGCCACTGTATTTCGTTTGCTAAATCATTCGTCAACAACTTCGATTGGTCAACAAGTTCAGGATTTTCTTTGTTTACATTTCATCAAAACTTAAAAATTGTTTTCAGCTATGGTGGCATTCTGATAGTTGAACTTCTCGAGTTAACCTAATACAATCCATCGGAAAGTTTAAACACCGGTTCAACCGCTGTAGTACAACCAACCCATCCAATTCAATTTTCGATGGTTTTAAAACATGTCAATTTACAAGTTTAAACTAGCTATCAAATTGTACGAAAAACAACCTTCTACAACCATTTTCTGTATCACCCAATAAACTCAGAACTTGCAAATAACCACAGGAACAAATGGACTTGACTCCTCGCAATCCATTTGTATATTTGTGGTCCTGTTTATAATAAATAAGTATGCACTTTTGAGCAAATTAGAAGGGCATAATGGTTACAGAACCAAATATCTTGTGACTTGTAATGACAATGCTGGTGGCAATGGCTTGAATCTTGTCAACCCCAAACTTTAGCTGAAACTTTCTGAGTTTCTGATCATTGCAATCGGAATAAATCCTCAATGGAGGGGCCAATGCACATGACTTCATCAGCCCTTTGTTTCACATTGGGCCTAGCAATGCTAAATGATGCCAGACCATTATTAGTGATCTTGCCACATCCATGGATATGCAGAACTTGAAGGCATACACAGCCATCCCCTAGAGCCTGCAAACCTTGGTCACAAATGTTTCGGCAACGGTTAACATGCAAGATTCTCAGCTTGTTGCAGAGCAATCCAATCGCAGACCATCCAGGCAAGCGAACTCCATGGCAGACAGCGAGGCTCCATTCCTCAATCAATGGACACCCGCTAGCTATTGCCGTCACAGAATCATCGGTAAGGTAACGGCACATCCTGAGGTTTAAAAACCGAAGACTTCTCGCATAACCAACTCTGTCCAGGCCATCAAGTCCAGTTGGGCTTTTCAAATTGTACAAATTTAGATACTCCAGTCCACCACCACTCACTACATCCAACAAACCATCTGGAGAAAGCATGCACGACTCAGCTTCTAGATGAGAAAGTGTACCTGGACAACCTCTGAATCCAACACCGGATAAACCTCTGCAATATGCTATGATAATTGTGGAAATATTCGGGCAATTCCTAAAGATTGCAGCAATCCCTTGATCTGAAATGGCTACACAGTAACCCAGGTTAAGACTCTTCAAAGCATGGCAGCCCTTGCAAAGATTTTCCAAACCATGATCTGTAATATTAAAGCAGCGGTAGAGTTCAAGACTCACCAAATTAGGGCATCCGATTGAGACCACCTCTAAACCATCATCCGTAATACCAGAGCAGCAGTAGAAAGAAAGGGACTGCAATGATGCTCCAGAAATTCTCAGCTGATTTAAAGCCGTGTCAGGTAGTTCTGTAAGCCCAGCGAGGGAGACCAAGTTAAGATAAGGTGAGCGGGCCAATAACTTTGAAAGGCAATTGGCGTGCTCCTTATATACTTTAGGGTTAAAAGAACAATGGAAAATTATTGATTTCCGGGCAATGTTTCGAACCTTAAACCAATTCTTACAAGTTAAGCCAAAAGCATTCCTGTCCGATTCACTTTCAAGCTTGTTAAATATACAAATCAAGCAATCATCTGATAGGAAATTGATATAGTTTTCCACGTTGTCATCCATTTCCTCTCTTTCCAAATTTTGGCTGAAGTTGACAGACTACTGAGTACTATCCGAAGGCTGGAGAGCCTGGATTTTTATTAAATACTTTTGGGATGTACTAGATGATGAACTGGCTGGATCAAAGCTGCACAGAACAGCTGGTTCACCATACCCATAGCCAATAGATGCCCCACACTTTCGGCAGAGAAGCTTAGTTTTTGGCCGATAGCTACGCCAGGTGAGGGGAAAGCAAGATATCTCGTCTACCTGAGTAAATCGGCTCAGATCAACAGTAATGAATGAAATCAGACCTTTCTTCACAGACTTTTGGTATGAGGATCCTACGTCAGATGTGCTTCGGTTAGAAGATGAAAGGTTCAGAGGGTATCCACAAGATCCGCAGCTGCCAATAGACATGTAAATATTGTCAGAAAGTCATCCAGGCGAAAGGGGAAAGCCTTGAAAAATAGTCAAAAATTTGCCAAAAGGTAGGATATATCATTCAAAGCTAGTATTTAGCAGTTAATAATCAGAAGTATACAAAATCCAGTTTCCAGAATAGTAAACCAGAAATATGAACATTACATGAATAACTGAAAATTGAGTAAGCTACTATTATGCAAATTTGGTACTGTTACACTAAAAGAAATTTTCAATCCATTGCAAGTATCATAAATCAAGTAGAGTATGTAGTGCAATGTTGATTATATGAAATAAGGTTAAACGGAGGTACCAGACTGTCCACTATCAGGAAAATCATATCTGCCTTTTAATACTCTCTTGAAATTATATGACAGATAAAATAATAGAATAAAAATGAACGAGAAGTTCTGAATTTGTGTGTGTGTGTGTTGGGAGGGGGGGGGGTCATCTCTATGGCTAAGATTTAAATCTAATAAGATAGCCAAAAGGATTTCTAATTAGGAAACAAATTAAAGTGAGTACAAGAACAAAGAAGTAATTAGATAATTTCATGTACCTATATTGATACTCGCAATAACCCCAGCAAATAAAAGGTAGCAGATTTTGCACATGAAAAAATAAAGTTGTGATGATGGAATGTTTGTAAAAGACATTAACAACAATTACTTTTCTAGTTGGATTTTATTCCACCTAAATGCTTTGTCTTGCCGCGGATATAGAAATAAAGAAGTGCATGGCTGTAAACATTTTTTGTATTGGATAATATAAGCAACTCAGCAATAACATAAATTTGTGATTTATAACATAGTCGAAAAAATAAGATGCACCAATGATGTCAAAGTTTCCAACGGCCACGGTCTAATAAGGTGAGTGGTAGTGTGGTATCAGAATAAAGCACTTTTGAGAAATTCAAGACTGCCAGCAAAATCATGGGACATATGAACAAGTGTTCCTACCTCCTACACACAAGCAGAAAATTCATCTCATCTCAGTGCTAGTAAAAACAAAATGAACACGAATAAGATTTATAACAATGTATTTATAGGAAACAGAGCTAAATACTATGATACTATTACTACACAAAAAATGGATATGAGTTTCTATTAATACAACTTGTATATGTTTAGTTTTAACATGACTTCCATTTATCACTATATTTGCATTTCAACATTAATAAAAAAAATCACACCAATATAAAGAATAGTCAATACTTGACTGTTCATTGCTAGAAAATACTCCCTCCGTCCCACAATAGTTGTCATTTAAGTTGTTTAGCAAAAACTAAGGTTTAGCAAAAATGACTATAGTGCCCAATATTAAATGATATAAGGTTGGGAGTAAGAGGATAATTGGGGGTAGAATAGAGAAAATTTTGAATCGGAGGTGATTGATGCAATAAAAGTTACACTAAAGTGGCAAGCTTTTTCGGACAAAATTTGAATCCTAAAATGACAACTATTTTGGGACGGAGGGAGTAAAAACTAACATAGCTGGCATTGTTCAAGAACACTGGAACCTAAACAAGCAGAATCAATTCAGAACTCAGAAAATACACACAAGTATGTTAAGCAACGCCTCTTAAACGCGGTAAATTTTGCATGCCAGTGCAAGATCCAATGATCTAGAGTGGCTGCATTGCACTTTTAGCTCGCTTTTGGGACATAAAGGTCTGACTCGGCGACAACACAAAGTTTTCAATCTCATATGGCAGCGCCAGCAAGTACACGTGCAACACGCTCGACTAAATTGTCAATAACAGAATCTCGCAAGCAGAATCCCTGAAAAGTGTGATAACGCGTGAAAGCACTGCACGGAGAATTGGAGAGCTCACTATACCTTGTAGGAAATAATAAGGCTCTAAAATTCGAGCATAACGAATCTTTGTCGACAGTGCAGACTTAACCACAATATACCCAACAGATACTCCCAACTGCTGCACATCACCCTAAGAAAAGAAAACCAAGTAACACTCTAATAAAAGCATCCCAATCTGCAATACTACCATCACTATCCAACTTCAAATTTTTCTCACTACCGAACCTCGAAATTTTCTCACTAGGTTTAGATTTCACATGGAAGACAAAGCAGCACACAGAACCAAACCTACCCAACTCACCCAAACTCCACCAAATTCTATATCCTCTCAGGTTCTTGATTCCGATATCACCAGGACACCCAAGATTCCCACCACAAAGATCAATAATATATATAAAAAAGAACATGGCGAGAATCCTAGAAAGCAACCTAGCTCTCCACCATCCGTGGTCTCACGAACCCTGCGACTACAAGAATATCCTGCGAGTGGGACAAGAAAAGAAAAGAAAAAAATGGGGGGATAGGGAGGCGGGGAATCACCTGTAGACAACGTCGGACTGGGACATCCTCGTGCGGCAGGGCTGGATTGTGGCGCGGGGAGTCTCATGGATTTGGGGCGATTGGTGGTGTGGGTCAAGGGGGGGAGGAGGAGGAGGAGGCGGCCATGGCGGCAGAGGGGAGGGAGGAGGGGAAAGGAATTGGAGGGTGATTTTGGCAATTTTGGGTACGGACGACTCGCGGCCGTGTGGGGGGTGTGTTTTTATATTAATTGTTGGTGGCTCGTTGACTATTCGCAAAGTGGGGCCCATCGCCCACGGCGGATCGACGTCGCCGGCGAGAAGGCGAAGAAGTCGCACTACGGTCAGAATTTTTTTTAATTTTTTAATAAAGACATCTTGTGCCTTGTTCTTATCTTAAGAGAAAAAATAGTAAAAAAAAGAGACCAAGATAAAAAGAAAATTACCATTAAAATTGATAAAGTTTAATTTTCTTCGCGATTGCTTCCGATGTAACCATGGCGACTCTATATGTTGTTCTACATCTTCATAGATTTTAGAAGAAGAAGAGAACAAATACAAAACCAAGTAAAATCTAGAAATTTTTTAGGTCATATGAAGCTGTTTTTTTCCTTTGTTTATTTGGTTTTATTGGTGTTGATAAAACACTACACTTGTGCAGTCATGCCTTCCAATAGGAAGATGGTAGCATGCATGTTTGATGTGGTCAATGCTTTGGAATTTTTTAACAAATTTTTAAAACTGGCAGATTGTCGAGGTATTTTGGTAAAGTTATAGCATGGTTTATCTATCTTAAATTTTTAACACAGGGTTACATAAGATCGACTAGATTGTCGGGTAAGATACACCGGGATTTATAAGATGTTCCCCTAAAATGTTTATATTCTTCACATATGAAAACGTGGATGAGGATATTAATAAAACTACTTAAGTCCAGTGTTTTAGTGCATGCTACTTACGATAGGATATAATATACAATTTTAAGATGGTTCTAACTCATAAATTTAACTCTATGAGTGGAGAGTGCAGTCTATAGTACAACAATGGAACGGCCCAAACCCTACTACACCCTTATATTTCATTTTTTTCAGATCACTCAAGTTTGTCCCTCTTCCTATGAAGGTAAAACCATTTGATTGTGCTCTGCCTCCAGTTCCAAAAGAGATTGAGTGAGTTGAAGCCTTTCCGAACATGTCACACTTTACTTTTTATGCATGTAACAAGCTCGACCATTCACTAGGAGTAGGTGGGACCTAGAAAAATAGTGCCCAACACATCTCAAACAAGGTTCTTCGAGAGTGCAACTCTGACTTAGCTGGTGACTTAGCTCGTACACAGAGTTATCTAGCTATTAGTTATAGCATAGAGAGTGTTAAAAATACTCTTATCCTATTTTCATATAAGTTTTCCTCTTTATTGATATTTGTCTTCGTTCTCAAAAATATTATTTCCTACAAGGTATATGCAAACCATAAAGGCCATAAGTTTTAAAACTGGTAGATTGTCGAGGTATTTTGTTAAAGTTATAGTGCGGTTTATCTATCTTAAATTTTTAACACAGGGTTACATAGTATCGACTAGATTGTCGGGTAAGATACACCGGCATTTATAAGAGGTTCCCTAAAATGTTTATATTCTTCACATATGAAAACGTAAATGAGGGTATTAATAAAACTACTTAAGTCCAGTGTTTTAGTGCAAGCTACTTACGATAGAATCTAATATACAATTTTAAGATCTATTTGGCAAAGTTCTAACTTCTAAATCTAACTCTTTATATGAGTGGAGAGTACAGTCTATAGTACAACAATGGAACAACCCAAACCCCGCCACACCCTTCTATTTCAATTTTTGTATCAGATCACTCAAGTCTATCCCCCTTCATTGTGAAGGTAAAACCGTTTGATTGGGCTCCGCCTCTAGCTCCAAAAGAGATTGAGTAAGTTGAAGCCTTTCCAAACATGTCACACTTTACTTTTTATGCATGTAACAAGCTTGACCATTCACTAGGAGTAGGTGGGTCCTAGAAAAATAGTGCCCAACACGTCTCAAACAAGGTTCTTCAATAGTACAACTCTGACTTAGCTGGTGACTTAGCTCATACACAGAGTTATCTAACTATTAGTTATAGCATAAAGAAGGTTAAAAATGCTATTATCCTATCTTGATATAAGTTTTCCTCTCTATTGAAATGGTATGACATAGGAATCAAACCGTAACGTGGAGGGTGTGTGTGGGGATAATAAAAAGAGATAATCCATGAAATGCCATTGACAAGCGTCTGAGTCCCAGAAATGCCATCGACAAGTGTGAGTTCCAAGAAATGCCATCGTACAAACGATTTTGTCCCAAAAATACCATCGCCATTAGGGTTCCATCCATTCCGTGCCGTTAAATACAGTGTTCATCCTATAGAACTTAATGGCGTGGAATGGTCGGAACCCTAACGACGGTGGCATTTTTTGGACAAAATCGTTTATACGATGGCATTTCTTGGAACTTACTCTTGTCGGTGGTATTTCTGGGACTTAGACGCTTGTCAATGGTATTTCATGGATTATCTCTAATAAAAACGATATTCTACTACATATTTGTAGGATGAATGACCCTGTTATGCTACTCCCTCCGTCTCATAATATAAGGGATTTTGAGTTTTTACTTGCAACGTTTGACCACTCGTCCTATTCAAATTTTTTTGAAATTATTATTTATTTTATTTATGATTTACTTTATTATCTACGGTACTTTAAGCAAAACTTTTCGTTTTTATCTTTGGAAAAAAATTAAATAAGATGAGTGGTCAAACGTTGTAAGAAAAACTTAAAATCCCTTATATTATGGGATGGAGGAAGTACATTTTTTTAGATAATAGAATAAATCCCGACATTTGCTTCAAAGAAGCTACAACCACTTATTACAATATTCTCTCAGAGAGCAAACAATTAGGCAACATCGTAAAAACTGAATAATACCAAAAACCAACAAATAAGGAGAAAATAATTATTAAAGTCTATCTGAAATCTCAATCCAAAGTTAGCAAAAATCTGCATGATCATAACTTCTAAGCTTCAACATGTAGAAGCAACATCTTTGACTTTCGTTCCAATTCTTTCTTCCTAAATTATTCTTGGTTAGAATCGCTCCTTTGAAAAACTCCATATAAAAATCTTAATCTTAATTGACATCTTCAGTTTTCATATAAACTTGTTCCTCTCATTATGGCCATTATAAATCAAAGAATTTATCTATGTTGTTTTTTCTTTATAGTAGTAATCCTTTCAAATGAAAATGAAAACAATTGCCTCTTCGATCCATACTTCTGTGTATTTTTTTCTAATTAAGTTGATATCAACTTGTTCCTTAATATCTTTCCCTTCGTACCTTTTCAAAATGGAGCAGAACAAGCTTAGTTCACTATAGATGAAAATGGGCCAAGCTAGATTTGGTTTGTTTCGGTGTGCAGGCCTAGGGTGGGAGCATGCAATGGATAATCAGATATCACCTCTCAAGTCTCACCTCCCCTATTGGATAACATATTTAATTATTTTTCTTTCTCATGATATACGTCTGATGCATACGCACACACCACTGGACACCTTTTAACACGTGCGCAAAGAAATGAAAGTCAGTGATAAATATCAGGTTTCATTGAAATCTTATTGTGCACACTTTGATTATAATTATTAGAATTTAAAACTTTAGTATTAGTAAGAGATTGCCTCTACGACTTCACGGCTTGGAAATAGATGGAAACTAGTTTTATATATCATTTCCGTTTTCATATTAGTTTCGGAATCGAAAACCCTAGATACGAAAATATAATTCAATATTATTGAATAGGTATACAGAGCAAATATGGTAATGAATATTAATCGGAACATAAAAACAATCTATCTGAGCTTCTCAAATCAACAAAAAGATGTAGCTCATTATTTTTCTAAAACAACAAATCAACATTTATAATTAATACAACTAGTTGTACACCTTATTTTTCATGAAAACTACAATAAGAAAAACTATATTAATATGTTAACGGTAAGTAGTGTGGCATGGCATAATACAACAAAAAAGTAGACAATAGGAAAAAAAATGATACACGTAAAGAAATGAAAATCGGTGATAAATCTTTTTTAATTGTAAATCTCAGGTTTCACTGAAATCTTATTGTGAGAGCACACTTTAATTGTAAGCATTAGAATTTAAACCTTGACAGAGAAATTGACTACTCGACGGGTTCACTTCCACAGCCACATCCACACCCAGTCACCCACACGTGTCTTCCTAACTTGTTTAGTTCTTTCTCGTTGAATAATTCTCAAGGAAAAATCCCTTTTCCTGAAATAAAAAAGGAAAACCCCCTTGGTCCTTGAACCAATTATATTTCACTAATAAAAATAATAATCTCACATCTAAATTTCAATTTGGATTTGCAGTTCTCTTTTGACAGTGACACGGCACTAAGCAACTTGTTATTTTAAATGTAATGGCAGAAAAATTGTTGCGTTGAACTTAATTAACAAGGGGGATAAGATTTGGTAGTTTAACCAAAAGAATTGGACTGTACATAAAAAAGAACTTAGCAAGTCAAGTAGCAATCGAACTAGCGAAGAGCTTCATAAAGTTGAAGGTGTGTTGTGCAAAATGACTCAGGCAGGAAGCTGTCCTCATGTCAGGCCCTCTATCAGGTTGATATCATCAGGCTGTGTTCGAGAGACTGATATTGGACTGAAAAGTTCCTCCCTTTCAAAAATTATATAAAAGTTAATTCAAAAATCATATTAATTTATTTTTAAATTTAAAATAATTAATACTCAATTAATACACGATAATAGCTCACTTCGCTTTACGTATTTTTTCTAATTTTCTCCTTTTCAATTTATGTCGAACACAGACATATATAGTCCACATTTTCCCCGAAACATAAATAAAAAAGTTATAGTACATTAGTTATTGTTGTATATTCTATCAAGTATTAAATATGTACGTATATCACACGCATACTCGTGAGATCCTTTCAATTGGAGTCTATGACGAGCCATCTTCTCTGGTTTGGGGGTCAGAATATGAATATATAGTTGGTCACATACTCACATCCCTTACTATATACCTTTTGTTACTTCCTCTCCTAGTCAGTTTGTAATGCTTATCAACAAGCAGAGTTATCAACGCCCATATATTACAAGAAAATAGGCGCGCCAGCGTGTTTCTCTTTATAGGTTTTACCCAATTTTATTTATTTTATATAAGATTCATTGACATGGCCTTTTAAAAAATTGTGAGTACTACTCCCTCCCAGAACAAAATCATTTTTTGCACACCCATTTGTCCAAAAATAAGTTCATTCTTAAAGTAATAATTGCATCCGAGTTTTTAAAAATAGGGATACATGCATTTGGAGTAGATTTAGGGCCTGTTTGGGGAGCTTCTAGATGATGTATCTTCTCCCAGAATCTCCAGCTCCCCTAAATAGTCCAGATTGCCACCCAGAATATTCTGAGAATTTGTAGTTGTAGAATCCAGAAAATGAACTAGAACCCAAAAGCTGGAAAACCCAATTTCTCCAGATTCTCAGAAGTTGGCTACCAACCAGCAGATTCTCAGAATCTTAAGTTCCCCCAAACAGAGCCAAAGAGAGAAATTATTGCATTGGAATTCGATAAAGTGAGGATATTCTGGTCTTTTTGTTTTATATTGACGTGTGAGATGAGTGAAAAATAAACTTTTTTGGAACTAATGTAGTACTTAGTCCTCCACTCAGCATACAAATATTGTAGTTTTTTAGATGATTTTTTTAATTTTCTATAAGATTCTTTAAAATTTTATATTTGATAGGATAGCTTGAAATTTGTAGTTGTGTTTTTCATGAGGACGAGCAATGTAGGTCGGATGGTGAGTTCCAAGATGTCTGATTTTAAGAATGGTTGACGAAGGTATTATTAACAAACAATGAGCCTTTATAAAATCACTCGACTTTCTACAATTAAAATAACGTTTGATTTTTTTTAAAATCCGATGTCGAATATGTTTTTCTACAGTTCCAAAAACATGTTAAACACATTCTTGACAATAAAATTAAATGTGCTCAATCTGATTGCGGAGGAGACTATAAGAGGTTAAATAAATTCTTCCTACAATTAGTAATCATAGAGTTTCATGTCCTCATCCACAACAACAAAACAATTCCATAGAGAGAAAACATAGACACATCATAGAAACAAGCCATGCCTCATTACACAGTTCCATATAATTTTATGGGATAAAGGCGAAGTAAACGTAGCTCAACCAGCACACGCAATTTCAAATCTTAGACTTGATACATGTGCTTATATTTGCTGCTAATTTTTCTTTAAGTGATAGGCTTTCGGAGGTTCTTATAGAGGTAGGGCGTACATGTGTACCTTCATAGGGGTGAGTTTTCGCACGTTGTGACTTGTGAGCGCCTCCGTTTGTATTGTATTTCTAAAGAAAGTTCTTATATAAAGCTTTTCTCACTTCCACATACACCTCTTGAAATATAGTTTGGCACTAAACCAAATTATTCATGACAACAACACGAAACTTTCTTTTAGATCAAAAGAGTGTATTTTCTTGGGGTATTGCTCACACTATAAAGGATACAAGATGATTTGATGTATCCTCTTCTCGCATTTATTTTTTTACTTGGCCTTTGATAAACGGTTTTGCTATATATTTATTGATAATTTTTCTTCCAAAAATTTGTGAAAAGTAAATACAATATAATTATAATTTAATTACATTATAACTTGTATGTAAATTTTATGTAATTATATTTCATTATATTGTAACTTGTATGTAACTTAACTATTCCAGTATAACTTGTAAGTAACTTTCAAAATCCCACCGCAATATGTTATCTCCGTGAAGCGCAGGTCAAGAGACCAATCCCCTCACCCATGCATGCGCTGTGATTTTTTCCTTTCATGCTTACATGAATCATAAAGTAAATATAATGGTTTAAAATTCTCCCTCTCCCTCTGGCTCCCCTCATATTAATGCCAAAATTTGGTAAGATTCTTTAGTGGATTCGGTTAAGGAAAGAGCACAATCAGTCGATGGAAACTTATCCAAAAGAGATCGAGTTCAAGAAGGAATCATGAAAACCATGGCATGGTGACTTAATTCTATGTATTAATTAGTCAGGTTTAGTCATTTCCTTTTATGTTTAGGAGGTGTTTATTTAGTGTCCGATCAACTTGTATCTTTCCTTTTATCTTTAGGAAATACGTGTCATGTCCAATAAGGAGAATGTCTACCCATGGGTATAAATATGTACACTCGGAGTCACTGAAATTTATCTCTCGATCAATACAACTTCGGCCCATCGTCACCCTTTTTATTTTTGTCTTTCTCGACGAGTTCTTATTTCAAGTTGGACTGCATCGGCTTCGATCTCCAATGAGGGGTAAGGCTTGTTATGGAGGTTTGCATTGTTAGGATTAGTGCTTCTATCGCTTCGACACTCTAGTCTTGTCCATGTAAGATGTCGAGTTATCATATACATTATATAATCTAGATTGACAGTGTTTTCTACTTGCATCGACCGATATCTATCTAGGGTTTTGTCGATATTGGCTAGATTACTTTGTTGGCTTTGATCATATAATGTATCCACCACCCTGAAAATCAGTCAAAGGCTTAATTGTTGAGACTTTATACTTCTTTCCATACTTAGTGCTACATCAATTGGGTTTGACTTACTAAGTTGTGTTTAGAATCATAAAAGCTAACCTGCCTTTGATTGCCAATAAGAGGTTCATCGGGGTTTCAGCCGATGAGTTATCTGGACATTGCATCGGCTAATAAGGATTACATATAAGTTGGTTTTAGCCGATCGTAACAAAGTTTCACTGATTATCTAATCATTTGGATTTAACGACATTAGATCTTCAACCGATGTATACTTTAACCTTTGGATAAGTAGTTATTCTATCGTATCATTGTTAATTGACTGGTTTCTACTGGATTATATTATTGTTTTATTATATTATCATCATCCAATTATCTTTATATTGTTATTTACATCAAGTGTCAAAATCTACATTGAATATATAGCCGGTTACTCAAAACCCTATCGACATCGGCTGGTATCGACATTGGCTGGAATCGCTCCATCAGCTCGTCAGCCAATCAGCTCTGCAATCTTCAATTTATATATCTTATCAGTTGCAGGATCAAACTGTCTGACACGCCCGCATCTCATCAATATTTTGTACCCGCACTGGAGCTAAGCGGATCTCCCATACCGTTGTGTTTGTCATCACGGTTCGCGCTAATACAGATCTGGCACTATTGGCCGAGCGCGGATTTTTCGTCAACACCTCCCCCCCTTCCTCTTCCTTCCAGATCTGGCGGAGGGGAGGGGGAAGGGAGCCGGCAGCGCGTGGAGGAGGCGGCGTGGCCCTCCCTCCCCCAGATCCGGCTCCCCTCCCCTCCCCTTCCTTCCCTCCTAGATCTAGTGGATGAGAGGGGCGTCGAAGGTGGCGTGGCCAGAGGGGGGAGGGCAGCGGCGGCGGTGCGGCTCCCTTCCCCTCCCTCTCCCTCTCCCTCCCAGATCCGGCAGAGGGGAGGGGCATCGGCGGCAGCGCAGGCGGAGGGGAGGGCGGCGGCGCAGCTCCCCCCATCTCCCTCCCAAAACCCTAGCCCTAGATCAGGCCGGAGGGAGAGGGCGGCAGCGGGTAGGGGTGGTGGCGGCGGATTTTCTTTGTTCGCTGAAAGTATTTTTGTAGGTGGGTGGATCTAGCAGCCTGCAAAGATGCAGAGGCCACCTGTGAAAAATGGACGTATTTTCGTAGGTCTTGAAGTACAGGCGGGGTGAATGTCCGCCTACAAAAATTTATTTTGATCGCCTGCAAAAATTTTTTTTTAGCAGTGTATGTAAGTTACACTAGGATTGTACTTATATTTATTTCTGATAATAATTTTTTTTCTAGCAGTGTATGTAAGTTACACTAGAATTGTACTTATATTTACAGTCCCTGAAATGTGTTTTCCGTTCGCACGAAATTTCCATGTTCTAAGCCAGTGCACCCTGGTTGGCTAGCTCGTTTGGCTGAGCTGGGCAAGCCAGGCCGTCGGGCTGAAAGGGCCAGCGAAGAGGAGGGAATGGGCCGGCTAGCTTGATGGGCTGAAGGATAGATAACCTGGTATTGGGCCGAATTAATTAGTGTAAAAGGAAAGGAGAGAGCTGGGCTCTGTGGGAGGAATAAATTCACTTAAACCACGAGACCGGATGTCTCGACCCCCAAACTCCTTAAACCGGTGCAATTTGACTCCCCGGGCGGTTTTGGGAGACGGTTTTGCTGACATGGCGCCACGTGGCACCTACGTGGCAATATTGACCGAGTCTTCGTTCCACGTGGTGTTGACGTGGCACCTACGGGGCGGTAGAAACAAAAAATATGCGTGGGCCCATTAGTCATTAAAAAAAAAGAAATGTGGGCCCACTGACATGTGGGGCCCACATGTCATCCCTTCTTCCTCCTTCCTCTCTCCCTTCTCTCTCTTTCTCTCCCCTTCTTCCCCTTCAGCAGGCGGCAGGCGGCGAGAACGAGCGGTGGCGGCGCGCAAGTGAGGGCCGGAGTGACGACGACAGGACGGGAGAGGGCAGGAGCGGCGAGCCGTGCAGCCGCCGCCGCCGCCGTACTCCTCCTTCCTCCCTCTCTCCCTTCTCTCTATTTCTCTGCCCTTCTTCCCCCTTCGGCCGATGGCGCGCGGGGACAGCGAGAGCGAGCGGCGGCGGGCGGCGTTCGACAGCGTGGGACGGGGGCCAGCGGCGGCGGGAGGGCAGGCGTGGCAGGGATCGAACACGGCGGCTGCTGTCGCAGTCGCAGTTCCTAGCCGGACGCCGTTGCAGCTCCTAGCCGAACGCCGCCCACCCTTGGAGCGGTAGAACCGGGACAACGACCAACGCCGCCCATTGCTGAACGGCAGAGGAGGCGGCCTCCGCGTCACCGCGCTCCCGCCAGCCACTCCGAGCCCCACGACAAGCGCGCCTCCGTTCGCTGGAGGCAGCGTGGTCGCATCGTGCGATGCATCGCTGCAAGCCGCATCGTCGTCAGGCGAGGCGAGGAGGAGGAGGACGGATCAAAGAGCGCGCTAGGCCTCCCTCTAGCGCATGCGGCGGCGGCGGTGACAGCAGCAGGTGGACGGTGGATGGGTGCCGCGAGCGCCGGCGGCGCGACGGCGGGGAGAGGTGTCAGGGTGGTGGCGGCTGCGACGCCTCGGAAGGAGGAGTACAGCGGCGGCGGCACGGCTCGCCGCTCCTGCCCTCGCCCGTCCTGTCGTCGTCACCCCAGCCCTCACTTGCGCGCCGCCGCCGCTCGTTCTCGCCGCTTGCCGCCCGCTGAAGGGGAAGAAGGGGGAGAGAAAGAGAGAGAAGGGAGAGAGGGAGGAGGAAAAAGGGCTGACATGTGGGCCCCACATGTCAGTGGGCCCACATTTATTTTTGTGTGAATGACTAATGGGCCCCACACATATTTTTTATTTCTACCGCCACATAGGTGCCACGTCAATGCCACGTGGCACGAAGACTCGGTCAATATTGCCACGTAGGTGCCACGTGGCGCCATGTCAGCAAAACTGCCTCCTAAAACCGCCCGGGGAGTTAAATTGCACCGGTTTTAGGAGTTTGGGGGGTCGAGATATCCGGTTTTGTGGTTTAGGGTCGTGGATATGGATTAGATTTCGATCACAGTTGAGGGTCACGAAGTGAACTTATTCCTCTGTGGGAGGAGAGAAGAGAAGGAGGTGGGCCGTCTATGGATGAAAAGAAATGGGCGGCCCAGTTTTGCATAATAGAGTTTGAGAATTTTTCAGGATTTGGTTTAAGGAATGCTTTGATGATTGGAATAAATATTTGAGCTCAAATTTGAAGGTTGAGTACATAATATGTCTGGGAATTCGAGGTAAGGACATCTCTATTTGAAATTTTGATATTTGGGACGGATTTTGTATTTTAGTTAAACTTCGGAAGCCGTTAAAATGGGTGATTTCAAGGAGGGCCATTTAATTCAAATTTGAAATTTGAATTATCCAGAATATGGGGATACAGTGAAGTAATGTTCGATTTTCCTTAGGTGAAATAGGAAAACTTCGAACCATCTCCTAGGAGGAGTGATTTAGGGTGGAGAGATTGGATTTTTTTCCAGGGCCACAAAAGATTTGTTAATTGAGATATCTTGGCAGTAGACCTTATATACATACAAAGAACCAAACTTTATATCTTAATTTGTTTTATCAAAATAGTTTTTAACGTTTAAGCAAAATTTGGGGCGTTGAATTTGAAGACAGTCCCAATAGTAAAGATATATGATAATGATATATTTGTACAGTTAGCTACCATTATTCTACCAAGCACAAGTTCATTGTCAGTTACCTCAAGGTAGACGCCGTGAGTAGCACGGGCTTTGTTAGCTGATTGAACTTCCCAGTTACAGACTTATTGGCAGAGACAACAATAATGGTAACACAAAATTTGGTCGATCTCGGAGAGTTTTTGTTTGAAAAAACAATTACATTTCACCACGCATGACACATGCATCTTCCGAGCGAGAGAGGAAGCTGTCAATGATATTTGCTTGACCAATCAGCACAGTAGAAGATTATTACTGCGTGTTACATAGATAGGAGGAAGCTTACTCCTTAATTTAGCCATAAATTAATCAGATTCATGCAGCGTTTCTAGCTAACTAGTCTCACTTTGTCAGCTCTCACTACGTACATTAATTACTCTCTCCATACTCGTAAAAGAAGTCGTTTAGGACAGCGACACGGTCTCCAAAACACAACTTTGACTTCTTGTTTCTATAAAAATATTTATTGAAAAGTGATATATGTATACCTTTATGAAAGTATTTTTCAAGACAAATTTATACATATAATTTTTACATTTTTAAACTCAACAACTTGAGAGTTATTCATGATTTATATTTCCAAGGTTTGACTTAAATATTGTTCTAAACAACTTCTTTTATGAGTATGGAGGGAGTACAAAGTCAATTCGGGACAAGAAGATGGATACTGCCATACGTGCGTACTCTGTCTCTGTTCACTGTAATGGGACGAAAATGGTCGGGAACGGTCGAAATTGGTAGCATCCGTTCGAAAACAATTGTTGATCGGTTTAGAATAAACCATGCATATTTGTCAAGTTAGCTATTCAACGTCCGACAACGGCAACAGTACGATACTGAAAAATATAGAAAAAAAAAACAGATTTTATGGCTAGCCGGAAACGGTCGGGAATTCCAATGATCATTTTCATCCTAATCTGTGCATATTGATATGGAACTGAAGACTGATTGGTTTAACGTCCTCATAAGTTCAGGCAATTTTGTCATGTGCAACAAACTAATTTGACCGTCATTTGTTGAGGCCAAAATTTCGTCTTAATAGCTTCTGGTCGTTACCAATTCTATCCATGCATGTGCACATGCTACCGCAGCAAGAACTAAGGTCAATTTTTTTTCGCCTGGCCAAGGT
This sequence comes from Oryza sativa Japonica Group, assembly GCF_034140825.1. Classification (NCBI taxonomy): domain Eukaryota; kingdom Viridiplantae; phylum Streptophyta; class Magnoliopsida; order Poales; family Poaceae; genus Oryza; species Oryza sativa. The sequence goes on along the minus strand of NC_089045.1, from coordinate 9,423,936 downwards.
AAAGGTTAATTAGTTTGACCAAAGTAAGTGATTGCGTCATTTTGACTTACGTTTGCTTAATAAATTAGGTGAAACCCCCGCGCGTTGCTGTGGGAGTTTACTATAATAATAAAAAATAAAAATAATGTGTAAGATAGCTTAAACAATATAGGGTTACATAAATATAAGTTTACATAAATTGATGTGATTTAAATTTAAATAGTATGTACAATGATAATTTAAATGTAAAAAGTAAGATGATGTGGCTTTATTAGAGAACAAAAGAAAGAATATAATTTAGACCATATTTCTAACGGCTAAAAAAATTGAGACGATATGGTTTAATAAGAGAAGAAAAGAAGAGAGATAATTTGAACCATAGATTAATCATCTAAGAACTAAAAGCAATTGATGTGATATGACTTAATGAGAGAAGAAAATAACATGAACTAAGTGAGGATGAACTATATATGTATATATGATATTATAAAAAAATGATGGAGAGATATATTGAAATATTATATGAATTATGTGAGATGATTTAACATGCTTACATTTTAAATCTCTAAAAATTAATAAATTATTAAATTGTAGATAATATAGCAATGCTTGCATGATGTTTAAATATAATAATTGTTAGTGGATGATGATGTGACATCTTTGTATATTAAGTTTTAGAAATTAGTGGCCTATAACTCTATAACTCTATAGTAAGAGAGGATTGTATAAATAACGTAGTCGATTATCCGCACGCAGTTTGGATATACCCACCCTGTTTTTTAATGTATGACGTAGTTGACTTTTAGACATATGTTTGCCCGCTTATCCAATTCAAAATCTTTTGCAAACATAAGAAACAAAAATAAGTTATGGTTAAAGAACATTTAATTACAAATCAAGTAAAACAAAATAAATAATAATTACACAATATTTTTCCAATGACACGACTGATCAAATGTGCATAAAATAATCAACGGTATCATATACTTTAAAAGAGAGGCAGTATATGATCATTTCATATTTTCTATTCCGAATGCGTGATATATATTCAGCAATATGACCTATTGATCAAATCCGTGTACCTAAACTACAGAATGAATTTAATTTAATTTATGGAGTCTCGTATTTCTTGATTTTGCGGTAAGTAGTTAAGGATGTGAAATGTCATGCATAGAGAATAACTACTTGATATGTGTCACCACAAGATTTACACAAACCACAATGCATTTGGTCATGTAATTATTTTTGTAGAGTAGTAATTCAGAAATCAAAGATCATGATTGGTACATTTTATTTTAGCTACTATCAACAGCTAATTAAGCACCCCGCAAAAAAAAACAGCTAATTAAGCAATAATTTTCTGCATGGTTTTTACATTGAGCTACCCTAGGATAGGACGAAAAAGTATGCTTGTTACTGAGTCAAAGATATGTCATGTCATTGGGTTGAAACTGTATCCGAGAAGAAGCCAATCTCATGGTTAACTGCACAATAGCAGAAAATAATTAAGACAGTATATATTACACCTATTTGTGAAAATACTTCCATAATTACAAAATCGGACATTTTACACTCTATACTACAAAAATCAGTGAAAATACCCCTAAAAGACAATACAACCTTTCAATGGTGGTTTTCTTATTTTGAAACTAAAATGTTATATTTTTTACTTTTATGTTGCCTAGTTAGAAAGAGATGTAAAAAGTAGTTTTTTTTTCCTTTTAAATTAAGGTATAAGGTATAGCCATATGCAAAGGCAGCCCATAGTTTTCATCTGCGGACAAACGGCCATTGGCTGGTCAACCATTGGAAATGGCCATCCTATTCGATCAGCAGATGTGTATTACTTCTGTGCCTGGGTGTTCATCAGCAGTTCAGCACAGACCACCTGATGCTCGTGTCTATAAATACGGCCCCAAACCTGTCCTGGGATCGAGAGAAGCAGCACTTTCACAAGTTCAGACGAATTTAACTGAGTTTGGTTTTGGCCGTAGCTGAAAAAGATAAGGTCACCATGGAGAAGCTCTCCACGGCGGCATCTCTCTTCTGCGTGGTCGTCGCCGCCACGGCTCTGGCCATGGCGGTGGTCGGCGGCGAGGCGGCTGTGGTGGAGCAGACTTTCATGGTACATGAGATGAACGTGACACACCTGTGCAACACGACCAAGATCTACGTGGTGAACGGGCGGTTTCCAGGGCCAACGGTTGATGTGACGGAGGGCGATACCGTGGTCGTCCACGTCATCAACAGGCTGCCACATGGGCTTACTATCCACTGGCACGGTGTCCGCCAGATGCGGAGCTGCTGGGCTGATGGGGCTGGCTACGTCACCGAGTGTCCTATCCATCCTGGTGGCGAGAAAACCTACCGCTTCAATGTTACTGGCCAGGTCGGCACGCTGTGGTGGCATGCCCACGTCACCTGCCTCCGTGCTACCATCAATGGTGCCTTCATCATCCGTCCCCGCAACGGAAAGTACCCTTTTCTGACACCTGCCAAGGACGTGCCGATCATCATAGGTAATGGACGGTCCAGGTCAATCGGTTAACTATTGATCGGTCTTGACCTTAGACAAATTATGCACTTGTTTGGTTGGATGTATGCCACTGATTGACTATGTATACCATATCATTAATTGCAGGTGAATGGTGGGAGCTTGATCTCATAGAGCTGGACAGGAGGATGCTAGATGGCAACTTCGACGACAACCCATTGTCGGCGACCATCAATGGTAAGCTCGGTGACCTTAGCAATTGCTCGAGCACGGTAGAGGAGAGCTTTGTGCTCGATGTGAAGCGCGGGGAGAGCTACCTCCTCCGGGTCATCAACACCGCGCTCTTCTCTGAATACTACTTCAAGGTCGCCGGCCACACGTTCACCGTGGTTGGCGCCGATGGCAACTACCTGACCCCGTACAAGACGGACATGGTCACCGTCGCACCGGGCGAGGCCATCGACGTGCTCATGTTCACCGACGCGCCGCCAGCGTACTACCACATGGTCGCATTGGCCAACCAGCCGCCGCCGCCGGACCTCCAGATCCCGCAGCTCACCTCCCGTGGCCTCATCCGCTATGCTGGTGCCGCCATGGACAGCAACAACCTCCCCATGCCAATGCCTGTCATGCCTGACCAACACAACACCATGCCGTCCTACTACTTCCGCCGCAACCTCACCGGTCTCGCACTGCCGGAGCAGCAGCAGCGCCACCGCGTGCCTGCCCACGTCGACGAGCGTCTCCTCATCACGCTCGGCCTTGGCTCCATTTGCCGTGGCGGCAACACAACAACGTGCAAGCGCGGGCGCAGCCCGGAGACGGTGGTGGTGGCCACCATGAACAACGTCTCGTTCCACCACACCAACGCCACCGCCCTGCTGGAGCACTACTACGATGGCAGGCCGGAGGGCGTGTATACGGAGGACTTCCCTGTCCGGCCGCCGCGGCCATTCAACTACACCGACCGGGAGCTTATCCCGGCAGGCCCGCTCGAGGCGGCGCTGGAGCCGACAGCGAAGGCGATGAGGCTTCGGCGGTTCAGGTACAACGCGTCGGTGGAGATCGTGTTCCAGAGCACCACGCTGCTGCAGAGCGACTCCAACCCGATGCACCTCCATGGCTATGACGTGTTCGTGCTCGCGCAAGGGCTCGGCAACTTCGATCCCAAGAGGGATGTCGAGAAGTTCAACTACCACAATCCCCAGTTGAGGAACACCGTGCAGGTTCCACGTGGTGGGTGGGCTGCCGTCCGCTTCCTCGCAGACAATCCAGGTAAACTTTCAGTGGCATATAAAGAAGTTTTACTTTTTGAAAAAGCATATAAAAAATAGTGACTATGTAATAAATTCATACTATTTGAGACCTACTACTATGTAAAAAAACGAATTCCTAGTTATGAACCTGGACACACATGTGTACAGGTTCGTAAGTAGGATTGGTTTTTTTTTTTGGGATGGTCGGGCAGATGTCTCATTGGTGGTTTTGTTCTGGTGGGCAGGGATGTGGTACCTGCACTGTCACTTCGAGTTCCACATAATTATGGGCATGGCGACGGCATTCATCGTGGAGGACGGACCGACGCCTGAGACCAGCCTGCCTCCGCCACCACCAGAATTCAAGAGATGTGGCACCAATGGCCTTAGTCAACCTTGAGAGTTTTGAATGGTTGCGAGACAGCGAAGTCCAAAATTTTTTACTACTATGGACAAGTAAAAAAATAAATAAAAGATGTGTGGATATATGTATGCTACACTGGATTATGGTCATGATTCTTAACTGTACGTAGAAGAGATTTACTATTCATTATTGTAAGATGCCAAATTGTAACTAAATCCATTTGGATTTAATTTATGAAGAAGTGAAATTATTTACAAGGACTAAGAATTGATTATTCTTTTTTATTTGAGATTTGCTCCAGTCTAACAAAAAGTACATCAAGGTACCGGTACCTCGCGGTACCAAATCGTTTCCGATTGTTCGATCTAGCTAGACAGGATGAGCATTGTTAGATCTAATGATTTGAATAGTAGTATATGATCGGAAACGATTTGATACCTTAAGGTACTGGTTTCTCGAGTTACTTTTTGTTGGACCGGAGCAAATATCTTTTTATTTGCAAAACAATTAAAAGTACTGTCGAACCTTAATTCTTATCAACTGCATAACTACTGCATAAATATTGAACTTTGGATAGTAGTATATGATGCATTTAATCTTGTAGCTGGTTCAATTTAGTTTCAGGTTTTTGAAACAAGCAAATTAACTTGACTTGTGCTGTGTTCACGAGGAGTTCGGATCGTAGAAGTAGTCTCTAACAGTTTCAATTTTTATCAGTCAAGTCTTAGTGGTAAGCTCGTGCGATATCAATCATGGGATGGCACGATTCAGTAGGATCTAGGCGAGTTTTATGGATCTATTTCTGTTGAAACAAACTGATGGAGTTTGGAGTATAAACAATAGAAGAGAACCGAGAAAATGCTGCAAGTTTCTACGTTGCGCCAAACTCTATCACTAGTTTTTCTGCTGTTTTCGGTTTTTGTTCAGTTTACTGTAGCAAACCTACAACCGTCAGAGATTCAGAGTAAGCTGCTCGTGAGTGATTTGAGTGATAGGATAGCCAATTTACAACAGTATAGTACTGCAATTTGATCCCTTCGTAAGTGCATGAGCTCACCCGTTTTTCAGACTACTATGCAACTGCAAGCACTTGAACCACTCAGGAAAGAAAGAGAGAAACCTCAACATCATCTTCTTCACCTTGTTCTTTATCCAAAGAAAGAAGAGGGCTGCTACCGCACGGGATTCCGTTGCAACACGGTAGTCACGGGATAAAAATAACACCTGACAGACTTCCTTTCTCTGACCAAGCCCCACATGTTGTCCACGCGATTCGCTCACCCACCACCTCTGTGTGCCGGCGACGCGCCGGCGGCGGCATGGAGCACCGCCGTAACTACCACGAGCAGGATCCCTTTCCCTTCCCCCAGGCAAGAGTGCTCGTTCCCTCAACCAGAACACTGCTCGGTGCGCGCGCGATACCTAGCCGGCTGCACCTGCAACTACTCTGAGCAGGAGTGCTCCTTCCCCCAAATCTGGCTCAGTATCACGCGCCGCCGCAACAACTACTCAGAGCAGGAGTGTGCTGTCGGCAGCAGCAGGGGGTCGAGCCGAGGGAAAGGAAGAAGAGGAGAGAAAACGTTGGTACTTGATACTTCGCAGGTATCGACCCTGGTACCTAAGGTATCAGGTATTATACCTACGGGTACCAGCCATGATACCGTTGGTACTAAGCTTGATACCTATGGTACCAGCCATGATACCTGCAGGTACCAGGTCTGATACCTAGGTAACAGGATAGTTTAAGTGACTCCTGCCCGCTTCCACGTGCACTCCATCCTGATACCTGGTACCTGGTACTTGGTATCGACTGATACCTTTGGTACCTGGTACCGGGCTGGTACCTAGTATCTGGTTCCGTGATACCTGGTACCTGATACAGTGATACCTGGTACCTGGTACCTGGTACCCGTGATACCTGGTACCTGGTAGCCTGGAGGAGGAGGAGGAGGAGGAGGAGAGAGAGGATAAGGCAGCCACATGGTGGAGCATGGAGGCAAGACGACGGTAGCGCGGCACCTGGACCATACCTTCGAGAAAGCTCGCGTCGGCACACCTCTCGCTCGTGGCGGCGGCGCCGCTGGTGGAGGCGCTGCGCGCATCGCTTGCCGAGCCGCTCGTGCTCCCCGACCTCGCCCGCCGCCTCCTGCTCTGGCTCCACCGGCGAGGCGTCATCGGAGCGCGGAGGCGAAGTCGTCGTCTGCTGGCGAGACGTGGAGAAGATGAACAGCTCGTGTGAGGCGTCGTCGGAGCGCGGAGGCGGAGTCGTTGTCCGCCGGCGCGGCAGCCTCGGCCGCCGCTGCCGCCCATGGAGCAGCGAGGCTGAAGCGGCTTCATCTGTGTGGAGGGGAAGGGATGGAAAGAAGAGAGAGAGTGTGTGTGGAAGGGAAGTGTAAAATCAAAGGTGTTTTTGATTATTATTCTGTGATGAACAATTGGGCATTGGAGATTATTGGTTTTGTTATTTGGAATTTATTCACGAAGTGGTTTTGGAGATGATTGGATTTCACGGGTGAATCGCAGATTTTATCATTTTATGTGGACCGGTCAGACCGGGCTCTGGTAGCCGGTCAGACCGGCGTGTAATGCGCGGTCAGACCGGCGCAGCCCGCGGTCTGACCGGCCGACACTGTGTCGGTTTCGGTTTCGGGTTGTTTATTTGGATATCCGAGTTTATTCCATGATTATGACTTCTAGATGGATACTATACGTATGTAATACTATTGTTTGTTGCTAATGAGTCAAGTTGGAGATAGCTTGATCTCGGAATATGGTTTCTTTGTTTGTTCCATGTGCAGGTGACTTGATGTCTCGATCGGGAGAGTATTTGCGGTGATGGACCGGGAGTCGGCTTGGGGATAAGACGACGTCCGTAGTGGTCAGAGATCATGCGGGATACTTAGGCTAGAGTTGATGCACGTGGTTAATGGAGTTTCCATATGGCATACGATGGTGTTATTGTGTGCGTATGGGATGTGGAGTCGAATTTGGAAGGAGTCCAAATTTGGTACGTTTGGTTATGTAAAGTTTCTTTTTTGTACTAGTGGGTTTCCTAAGGTGTTTAGGACTCCTAGTATGAGTTTGGTTCGTGGCTTTAGGCTGCCTACCTCATGTATAAATAGAGGGGGAGCGTGAGGCTTCCCGGTATCGCTTTAGAGAGCAATTGAGTTGAGTTTTGAGTTAGGGTTTCAAGTTTAGTCGAAATTTTTGTAAGGAGTGCTGTTGGTGCACTTTGTAAACACAGAGAGAAGTAATAAAGTTGTCATCCACTTTAAGAGTTCTTCGATTTGTGTTTCACCGGGTTTCGGCGGTCTAACCGGCGGCGCACCGGCGGTCAGACCGGCGACATCGTGGCGGTCAGACCGGCGGGCACACGATGGTCAGACCGGCGGCTACAGGAGTCGGCAGTTCGACCGATCGATCTACTTCGGTCAGACCGACGTTCATCAAGCGGTCAAACCGGCGCAACTACTTCGGTCAGATCGCAATCCATCGATTTCGAGGGTAACTTTTATTTCCGCTAAAAGTTTTCGGTTTTTGGGTATACCAACCATTCACCTCCCCTCTGGTTGGCTTAGTTCTTGTGATTCGATCCTACAGGAAGGGATGGAGATAAGAGGATAGCTTATCCCGTTGTGACGGAAGCCCGTTGTGTAGATTTTCTGAAGAAAGAATTATAAATTTCGATCTGCAGGGCACAGAGAGATCGACGGACTTGTCGAAATCCAGTTTATCTCTGAACTGTAGAAGATGTAGAGGCCGGGTTTCTAATCCATTATCTAAAAATCTCTGAACTGCAGAAGAGATCGTGATGACTATATAGCCCTCTTTGGTAGGAGTGACATGGCATGTTGCTCGGGCAGCTCATCAGATTGATCCGGAAGGTGACGAATACCAGGGCAGAAAATTTGCAGGTTCGCCATTGCCATTGTGCTTATCTTGCTCATGGTTCAAGGTGCTCGAGGATGACGAAAGCTGCCTGAACAGAAAGCTGAAAAATCCTCTACAAATTTTGAATTATTTCTCTAGAATATTTTTTTTTATCGACGCAGGCGAGCTACGTGTCATTATATTAATGAGGAAAAAAGAGAAGGGCAAGATCGAAGGTGCAAGTCCCTGACTAAACACGCTGTCACAAACCTCAAACAGAACAAACACCGCACAAGTCACCAACCTAACATTTCCCCTGGCTCTTTCTGTGAGTTATTAGCATAACTTGATATTGTTATTATGGTAATGGTTAAGCTCCATGAGTTACGGATGCTAGGGTTTGGGCGACGCCCAGGCGACTGGGCGACGACAGACTACGTGCCCAAGGGGCAATGGATTTGGATGGAGGTATACTCCGATCTGCTGTTAGTTTTCGTGGGAATTCCGTCCATGGCAGGGTTCTATGGCTGGAATTACATCCGGTTTATGAATCTCTTTACCCTCCTGCAATCGAAGTCAGGCTCCAAATCTCATACATGGAAGATTTATGGGGGTACAGATAAGGTTAAGGTAAACGCCTGGGCAATCCGCCTGGGCTTTCGATTCAATCTTGATGTATATTTGGTTGGTAACTGTTGGTGGTATGATCCTGGTCGGTTTCCTCTGAGGGAGATCGTGGAAGTCTCGGACTCGGTGACTACATGGTATAAAGGCGACGTACCACCAGGGCCAAAGGTGCAATTGGTGACTTCCACGGCTGCGGAGTTCTCAATCTACAATCTTCAGAGCGTCAAGTTCCAATTCATGGAGTCTTCCGATGGTGGGGGCGAACAAGGGGCTCTCGCTAAGATGGCTGCCCGCCCGAAGCCATTGGATGATCCTGGGGTTGGATCATTGCTCGGAAAATCAGCAGGAGAGTTGGCTGTGGAAAATCCAAAGAGGCTGGATCTGATTCTTGCAGACCGCAATGCGATGGGGGTTCAGGATGACACAGTTCATTAGAAAACCATAACTGAAGAGGAGGGCGGCAGCGGATCGCGAGGACCGGCGGCTTATACAGAAGGTGAGATTTATGACGAAGACAAAGATCTGGTTGAGGTTGACATTGAAGAAGAAGAGGTCAAAACGGCAGGGAAGTGGACAATCCTAGCACGGTACTATTCGTTGAAAACACCAATCCAGGCTGCTCTCTTTGATGACATGCGAAGAGCATGGAGGCTGAGGTCTAACATGAGTTACAAATCTCTAAGAGACAATCTGTTCATTGTAACCTTCACAGCGGAAGGTGATTACCAGTTCGTTGGTTAGGGAGGACCATGGATCCACAGGGGAGATGCCCTCTTGGTTGGTGAATTTGATGGTATTACTAGTCCATCAAGAGTACCTCTCGAAGTTGTTCCCATATGGGTCAGAATTTACGACCTGCCTTTGGTTTTGATGACGAAAGCGCGAGGGGAACTTTATGGTAGTAAACTGGGACGTGTGCGGGAGATAGATGTCGAGGAGGACGGTCGGAATAAACATGATTCTTTCCGCATCCGAGTGGAGTTGTCTGTTAAACGGCCTCTGAGATCCAAGCTAGCCATCAAGATTAATGTACAGGGCAATGAGGTTGTTCGGCGTTTTGATCTGCGATATGAACGGGTCCCTCACTTTTGCCTCATCTGTGGTTTCATCGGCCACTCTGATAAGGACTGCGAAAGGAAAGTTGTAGCGGGTGACCATCCGTTTCAGTTCTCTGCTGATCTGAGGTGCTCTCCCCTGAAACCTTTTGAGAGGAAGATTAGCAAGGTGGCACCAATGCAGGCTAGAGGGGCAGCACGCAAGTTAGTTTTCAGAGGTGCGGGCAGTGCTAATTCGTCTTCATCTCGGCATAGGCAGGGAGAACAATGGGATGAGGCTATTCCACAAAGGGTAGATGCTCATGATAACTTTGAGGTAAATGAGAAAGATGGTGATGGGAAGATAGACCAACAGCTCGCAGATGAGATCAGCAATGTTCAGGTATCTGTGCAAAAGAGAGATGAGATGCAGGCTGGACTGACAGGAGGGAGAAAGGATGATGCAGCTGCCCCCCAAAACCCTCAAGATGTGATGATTCCAGCGATGGTGAATCTCAATCAACCCGCTTCGTTTGGTGATACGTCCATGGAGGATACCGGCAGTCAGCACAAAAGGACTCTGGATCAGCCAGGTATCAAGCAACAAGGGAGAGTCCAGCAAGCTTTGTTGGAATATAACCGGCAAACAGAGGAACATAAACAGCTGCAGGTGGCACCGGGTAGCACAGTACGAGCTTTGAAGCGCTTCAGGAAGGATGCAGGCCGGGGAGGCCGCTAACGTGGATGACATGGAAGCAACCAGCCCTGGGGCTGCTGGTCAACTGACGGGTCCTGTGATAGGGTCCCGTCAGGAGAAATGAATTGTTTAGCGTGGAACTATCGCGGAGCAGGGAATGCTGCGACAGTTCGTGATCTATGTGCCTTAGCCAAAGAGGCACGTTCCCAGCTGGTTTTCCTATGTGAGACGAGACAGAGTGTGGAAAAGATCAGTGAGTTACGTAGGAGATTGGGGCTTAGTGGTTTTGTGGGAATAAGTAGTGAAGGGATGAGTAGTGGTCTTGCTTTGTTCTGGCATGAATCTATCTATGTTGATATTAAAGAGATAAATAAAAGATATATTGATGCGTATGTGCGATTGTCCCCTGATGATCTGTTGTGGCATGCTACCTTTGTGTACGGAGAACCTAGGGCAGAAAACAGACATAATATGTGGTCGTTGTTGAGGAAAATCAAACTGAACTCAGGGTTACCTTGGACTGTTATTGGTGATTTTAATGAAACCCTTTGGCAGTTTGAACACTTCTCCAAGAACCCGAGAAGTGAGCCACAGATGCAAGCTTTCAGAGATGTTTTGCATGATTGTGAGCTCCATGATCTTGGTTTTACAGGCCTACCCCACACTTATGATAATAAGAGGGATGGATGGCACAATGTCAAGGTTCGACTTGACCGTGTAGTTGCTGATGACAGATGGAGGGATATTTTTTCGACAGCTCAGGTAGTTCACCTAGTGTCCCCTTGTTCTGATCATGCCCCTATCCTGCTCAAACTGGTAGTTGAGGAGAACGCACAAGTGAGACAGAAGTGTCTGCACTATGAGATAGTTTGGGAAAGAGAACCGGAAGTGGTCCAAGTAATAGATGAGGCCTGGTCTAATGCAGGGGAGAAAACTAATCTTGGGGATATAAATAAAGCCCTTGGGAAGGTTATGTCTGCCTTAAAATCCTGGAGTAATTCCAAAGTTAAAAATATATGTAGAGAGTTGGAGAAAGCAAGGAAGAAGCTGGCAGATTTAATGCAATCAAATGCAGACAGAAACCAAATCCGCCAGGCTACTGACCATATGAATGAGATGCGTTATAGGGAGGAGATGCTGTGGCTACAACGATCCTGTGTTAACTGGTTGAAAGAGGGGGACAGAAACACACGCTTTTTCCATAGCCGGGCTGTCTGGTGAGCAAAGAAGAACAAAATCACTAAGTTGAGAGATGCAGGAGGTACTGTTCAGAAATCGACAAAGGTGCTGGAAGAAATGGCGACTGAATATTTTGAGAAGGTGTATATGGCTGATCCAAATCTGGACCCTGAACAGGTCACTCGGTTAATACAGGAGAAAGTCTTAGAGGAAATGAATGTCAAACTGTGTGCTGATTTCAATGATGAAGAGATTGCACAAGCGTTGTTCCAAATCGGTCCACTAAAATCTCCTGGCCCGGACGGTTTCCCGGCTAGGTTTTACCAGCGAAATTGGGGAACGCTTAAGACATATATAGTTCGAGCTGTGCGTGATTTCTTCCAGTCTGGTATAATGCCGGAAGGTGTTAACAATACTGCAATTGTTCTTATACCAAAAATTGAACAACCCTTAGAGTTGAAGGATTATAGGCCAATAAGTCTATGCAATGTGGTGTATAAAGTGGTTTCGAAATGTCTGGTTAATAGACTCCGTCCAGTCCTTGATGAGGTAGTTTCAGAGGAACAAAGTGCTTCTATTCAGGGTCGCATGATAACTGACAATGCATTGCTCGCGTTTGAATGCTTTCATGCAATTCAGAAAAACAAAGTGGCTGACAAGGCGGCGTGTGCCTATAAATTGGATCTCTCAAAGGCTTACGACAGAGTTGATTGGCGATTTTTGGAGATGGCAATGAACAGGCTGGGTTTTGCTCACCGATGGGTCAGGTGGATTATGTCATGTGTGACTTCAGTGAGATATTCTGTTAAATTCAATGGAACCCTTCTCCGTTCCTTCATTCCAAGCAGGGGCCTCAGGCAAGGGGACCCGTTGTCGCCATTTCTCTTTCTGTTCGTCGCTGATGGGTTATCACTCTTGTTAAAGGAAAAGGTGGAACAAAATATCCTAACACCTATCAAGATTTGCCGGAATGCCCCTAGCATTTCCCACTTACTGTATGCTGACGATACTCTTCTGTGTTAATGCAGAAGTCCATCAGGCTGAAGTGGTGAATGAAGTTCTTCAATGCTATGCTCGGGGCACGGGTCAGCTTGTCAACCCAGATAAATGCTCAATCATTCTTGGGGCGGCTACTCCTTTAGTGCAGAATCTATCCATCCGAAACACTCCGTGAATAGAGAAAGATAAATTTGAAGATAAATATTTAGGCTTCCCTACACCAGAAGGAAGAATGCATAAAGGACGATTTCAGACCTTGCAAGCAAAAATTTGCAAGAGAGTGATCCAGTGGGGTGAGAATTACCTTTCTAGTGGTGGCAAAGAAATTCTGATTAAAGCTGTCATGCAAGCTATTCCTGTTTATGTGATGGGGATTTTCAAACTTCCAGACTCGGTATGCGAAGACTTAACGAGGCTTACAAGAAATTTCTGGTGGGGTGCGGATAACGGTCGCCGGAAAACGCACTGGAGAGCCTGGGAATGCCTGACAAAGCCTAAACGGAATGGTGGGTTAGGGTTCAAGGACATTAGGCTTTTTAACCAAGCCCTGCTAGCGCGCCAAGCGTGGCGGTTGATTGAATTCCCAGACAGCCTTTGTGCGAAGGTGCTCAAAGCGAAGTACTATCCTCATGGTTCTCTGATTGACACAACTTTTGGTCCCAATGCCTCTCCTGCTTGGCGAGGGATTGAACATGGGTTGGATCTGTTGAAGAAGGGGATAATTTGGAGAATAGGGAATGGCAATGCAGTGTGAATATGGCGTAACCCTTGGTTGCCACGAGATCACTCCAGACGGCCAATTACCTTGAAAAGGAATTGTATGCTCAAATGGGTTTCTGATCTTCTAGATCAAGATGGATCCTGGAATGCTGAGAAGATTAACCTCTACTTCCTGAAAGTCGACGCAGATATCATTTTCAAGATCTGCACATCCCCCAGGATTGGATGTGATTTTCTAGCATGGCACCCAGACAAGACGGGTCAGTTCTCTGTTAGGAGTGCTTATGCACTAGCAGCCAACTTGGCAAATGTGGAAGCTGCCTCAAGCTCCTCAAATAACACTGTGGATAAAGCCTGGGATTTAATTTGGAAATGTAATGTTCCGCAGAAGGTGCGAATTTTCGCTTGGAAGGTTGCATCTAACAGTTTGCCGACTATGGTAAATAAGAAGAAAAGGAACCTGGAGAGAACGGATATGTGCTCCATCTGTGATAGAGAAAAGGAGGATGCTGGCCATGCACTTTGCCGTTGCATCCATGCTGAGCAGTTGTGGTCTTTGTTGCATAAATCAGGATCAATCTCCCTAGACATTCAGTCTACCCAATCTGACCGTTCTTGGCTGTTTAATTGCTTGGAAGGCTTGTCAGATTATGATAGAGCTTTGGCCCTGATGACTCTCTGGCGAAATTGGCATGTGAGAAATGAGATCACACATGGCAAGATGGCGCCACCAGTGGAGGCCTCTCAGCGCTTCATTCAGAGCTATGTGGATACTTTGTTTCAATTTCGTCAGGATCCTGTAGCAAATCTGGCAAAAGGCAAGATGGTGCTTAAAGTGGGCAATGCGAAACAATCTGTTCAGACCAAATGCAATCCTCAACCTCGCTGGGAAAGACCAAGCAACGGCTGGATGAAGCTCAATATAGATGGTTCTTTTGACAGCAATTCAGAGAATGGAGGAATCGGGGCAATCCTCAGAGACAGTTCCGGCAGACCCATTTTTGCTTGCTGCAGGCCTCTGCAAAAATGCTCTGGAGCGCTGGAAACAGAGCTCCGTGCTTGCGTTGATGGACTGGTGAAAGCGTTCCAGTGGACGATGCTACCGATCGTGGTAGAAACCGACTGTATGTCGGTTATCCAAATGCTGAATGAGAAAGGGAGAGATCGATCAGAACTAGCCAATCTTGTCCAGGAGGCAAAATTCATCATGAAAGGGGACAGAGAAATCTCCATTAAGAAAGCTCAGCGCAGTCAGAATCGGATTAGTCATTTTCTTGCTAATAAGGCTAGGGTTGAGTCCTTGTCGGGTTTCTGGTTGGAAGAGGATTGTAAGTCCATATTACAGCTAGGCTGTGATGACTTTTTAAATGAGTAATACATTCTCTTTCCCGCAAAAAAAAAGTTATTAGCATAACTTAAATGAAAGAAAAAGAAGTAATTTTAACCTATAGTCTAGCAAGTTGAATAACCTGAGTATTATCCAGCTAAGAAATGGACATCATAATTCATGTAAGGAATAATTCTTTTTTTTCACGAAAATACTTGAGGATGTTTATTAAATGTCAAGTTCTTTTTCACAGGCTGCAATGCAAGAACACATTTACAAACAAACTCCCGGTCCCTCCTAGTTATATGGTATCCCAGGTCGCATATGTCAATTCATGTTACTATGAAATTCCTATCGATAAGTACAAATATTTGTGAGCTAGAGAGTGACTTTGAAGAAACCATCATCTGTTGCAGGCCTCACTAACACAGAACGCTAGATAGGTGCCGGTTTCCCAACCAGCACCTAGATAGCGGCAGAGATGACTTCGGTCATCGGGGCCAGTTTTAGAACGAATCTTTGGCACCCTTAAATGTACCAGTTCTACCGTGGGTCCCATGCAACCGCTCCGATGGAACAGAAACGAAAAGTTGCCGGATTTTAGAGCAAAACCAACACCTTTCTCTGACAGGGGGAATATCTGACGGTTCTTTTTCAAAACCGGCACATATTAGGAGAGAAAGGTGCCGGCTTTTGACACTTCAGCGGGCTGGCGGGCGCGTGGGAGGAAAAACACTATAGGTGCCAGTTTTAGGTATTCCAGTATCTATATCGCCGACCTCTGTAGTACTGCCTTCAAGAAAGAAAGAGGACATGAACTTGTCTCTACATGTATATGTAGGAAAGGTGTAGTCGTATCATTTAGTTAGATCTCGGCCAATCCCTAATATCATTTAGTTAGATCTAAGTGGCAGTGCAAGTATAGCATGGTTAAGAATGTAATCCTTTGGTGGTTTAAGATTTTAGCTCCTGTGAACGGCCATGCATATGCAAAATCGGACTACCTATCATCTCTTATTTCAATGAGCAATAACATAGATTCAACCTAACTGGTCTATATCATTGTATTTTATGTTTGTGTTTATTTCCCTTTTTCACTGACCTATACGGTTCCATCAGTTTTTGTTAATTCTCACATATTTTATTTTACTGTTTCGCTAATCAACCCCTGAAATGAAGGTTTGTTAGTGGTGTTACCTTCTTACTTGTTGGTGCTAAGATCTTTAGATTATTTTCCCCACCCTTCAACAAATAATTAAAGCTCTTGCATTCCATTGAAAATTTGAAAAAAGAGAGAAAAACATTAGCTTTGAATTCAAATGTTAGTTTAGGGCCCGTTTATTTCGCGAACGAAAATTTTTGGCGTGTTACATCGGATATACGGACACACATTTGAAGTATTAAATATAGACTAATAACAAAACAAATTACATTTTCCGCCAGGAAACTGCGAGAAAAAATTATTAAGCCTAATTAATCCGTCATTAGCAAATGTTTACTGTAGCACCATATCGTCAAATCATGGCGCAATTAGAATTAAAAGATTCGTCTCGCAATTTACACGCAATCTGTGTAATTATTATTTTTTCTATATTTAATACTCCATGCATGTGTCCAAACATTCGATGTGAGTCATGTGACAGGGTAAAATTTTTTTATTTGGGAATAAGGCCTTATACAAATTATATATACTAGTCGCCAACCCGTGCGTTGCACAGGATTTTGTTATGGAGAAAATTGTTTTATAAATAGTAAAAATCTTAATCATAGCCTAAACATGCTTGTTAATTTGCAAATTACTTAACTCAGGACAAACTTTTTATACGTGGACATGTTATCTAAGCTGTACCATTATTGATTTTGGGTTAAATTAACAGATACCAAATTCATAATCCATTATATTTGAATTTGCTTGTTTTATTTAATATGAACTATGGTTATGATTTAATATTTAACTGCGATGATAGTACGATCTACCTAAGATATATAAACTGTCAAATCAAATAATGCCATGCTATTTTGACAAATGTGGCAATTTCGTTGTACACCTTAATTAATTTATGGGCAACTTTCATGGTATGTTCCTCGATTCAATTTATTATTTGAGATGCAATTTAGCTTCAAATTATGATAAAATGGTCGTGAAACATTATGGGGCAAAGATTACTGATTATTTGCATGCCTTCTAAATAACCATGAAGATTATGGAAAATGTTGAGAATATAAATTATGTCATCGTGTATCACCCATATATATAAAATCAAGGTATGCATAGAAATTTCAAACACTATAGATAATTTTATTTCTTCCAGTAAATAGATGAAACAATACTCTTTCTCGTGAATTAAAAAAAAACCAACTTTATCCCCTTCTTGTCACTGTCTCCATATATAGTGTGATTCGAATTGTTTCAACTATCCGTATGCTTAAAATTCAAATAAACTGCTGCCAACACTTATAAGGATTAAATGATATTAATTAAACTTACACAGTTTAGAGCATAATTTTGTGGATATTTCTCATTCCACCACTTTACTGTGTTTCTTCAATCAGTCCTAGCTATGTGAGATGCTAAGACAACGATATCTGCATGAGGAAAAGAGTGAGGTCAATATTAAGTTAATAAAGAAACTTGTATATGATAGAAATAAATTTTGTTGCGAATAAATAATGGTTGAAACTCCAAACCAACACCTTACCAAATAAATATACTTTCCTTGGAAACACTCCCAATGTTTCAAAATGTAAATGTTTAAGAAATTGACTGAATTGTCATTGGAACTTGGAAGTTGGACAATAAAATGCCACAGATGAAGCTTTCAAATCTATTATCCACTTGACCATCTGTTATTAATGGACCTAAAATTTCTTTACTACCATATATCATGGTGACGTGCAACAAAGAAAAAAATGATAAGAGATATAAATATGAATAATATCCGTACGTGGAAAGAATAACTAAGTATCATGTCAAGGCTAATAAGTATTCCTTCTATCCACAAACATATATAATGGATATGGGTTCAAAATTTATCCATAAATATAAGAGATTTTAGAGTACTACTTCTTATTTAATTTTCACCAAATCTTAAATCCAACCACCATCTTCCTCTCCAACTATCCATCCATTACTTAAAGAGGGACATCAGAGTCATTTTCGTTTATCTTTAATCTCTGGAAAAGACCTAGAATCACTTTTATCTGTGCATAGGTTGTTCTTAATTGGAACAATTTTAGCCATAGACATGCCACTGTGTTATACTCCAACTTTGATAATTAAAAAGAACAACTATGGATTAGGCTGATAAATTATATGTATCGTCATTCAAACAAATATATTTGGACGAAGTACGAGACAGATTTATTATTAATATAGGTATTATTACTTGTGATGAAAAAAATAATATAAGGACCAAAATCGAACGGTCAGTAATACTTAGGTTGTAGATTACATACATTGCATATGGACTTGTAGAGAGATTGGGCATAGGAAAATTAATCATTAGTTGCTAGTTTATATGCATAAGGGCATAGGAAAATTAATCATTAGTTGCTAGTTTATATGCATAAAAAAATTATGGATATATATATATTGGGGAGAAGTTTAATCATTAATTAGTTGCTAGTTTAATTCATGAAATTGGAGAGAAGTTTGGAGAAAGTTGGTAGTTTGAAAAAAAAGTTGGGAGTTTATGTGTGTAGGAAAGTTTTGGATGTGATGTGATGTGATGGAAAGTTGGGAGTTGGGGGAAGTTTGGTGTGACCTAAACACACCCCGAGTGTGAGCGAGATTGCAGGAGCATAATCGATGCAGATGCTCTTACCATCAAATACGTGCGGCTGGAGGATGACGACGTGTTGCCATGGCTGTGTTAGTCTACGTTTTTTTGTTTTGTTGTTAGTCTACGTTTAATATTTCAAATATGTATCCGTATACTTAAAAACTTTACACCCAAAGAACATCACACCCATAGTACGTTGTGGCGCAGACGAAGAACGACTTAAATTCAAAAATATACCGTTTATATTTTTTTTCTCAGAAATAGTCTTGATATAAACTTTTTTACACAAATATACTACCGGTATCGCTAAACCGTTGCGCGAAACTGACGGGGGCTGACGACACGGGTGGTGTCGCACGAAGAGGACGTGAGACCGCGCGGTGTCGCGCGGCAGAGGCGCGAGACCGAGCGGTCTCGCACGGAGAAGACGCGAGACCGAGCGGTCTCGCATGGTGAGTGTGCGAGAGCGTTCGGAAAATTAAATGAGTAACGATTAATTAATAATTATTAGTGAATACTTATCTTGATTAGCGATTAATTAATAATTAATTAATCACTAATTAAGATAATTAATCACTAATTAATCATTGATTAGCGGCAAAGGGTCGGTATCGCTACTTCACCCTGCGAGACCGCTGTCTCTCGCTGGTTGAGTCAGCGAGATCGCTCGCTCTCGCGAATTTGCCGTGCCACACCGAGCGGTCTCGCGTTTTCATTGTGCGAGATCGTAATATCAACGGTATATTTGTGCAAATAAAATTACAATCCGAATATTTCTGAGAGAAAAAAAATAGAGAAAAAAAAATAAACGGCATATTTTCAAAAAAATTTCGACGAAGCACAGCAACTAACATAGGTAGCTAGGCTCCAGAACTAGCCGACCGCAATTTCGGCTGTGTTTAGTTCAGCGCAAAGTTTGGATTTTGATTGAAATTGGAGATGATGTGACTGAAAAGTTGTGTGTGTATGACAGGTTGATGTGATAGAAAAGGACTGAAGTTTGGATCTAAACTTTGGATCTAAATGCAGCCTTCTGAGGTTTCAGAAGCCTAGCTACCTATCAAGTGGTTCATCTGAGGGTGCTTTTGTACGAACATAGCTAGCTATAGGCTTCTGAAACCTTCTCCTGCTTGGCTTTCTACAGATGAACCACTTGATACAAGCCTTCTGCTGGCTTTTCATGTTCCTACTTCCTAGTGGTCTCTCCATGACCGTTTCACTGCCTTCGTCGGCTCACCGATTCTCGAAACAGTTCACCAAATAATTCTTTTGCATGTTTGATGGATTAATTATGTGGTCGATATGCGAGAGGACTTGGCTGCTAGTTATGTGGAACCTTGTTCATTTTGTTCCTGATGTCTCATATCCCCACATGTTTTCAAGCCTTCCTTTTCTTGGGGCTCTTTTTTTCCCCCCTTTTGCATATGCATTTGCATTTGCAAAGCCTTTCACTAGTTTTGTTCACCGGAGAGAAGTAGTTCTATATATAAACTATAACCGCGGTTCATATTGCTGTATACCTGCATTGTTTACCATACAGGGTTGCCTGTTTGGTGGAGTGTTTACTGTACACTGAATAGTAGTGCTACATTTATTTCGTATATTTCATATAAATTATAGTTTGGTACGATATTTTCAACTCACTTCACATGAATAGTTAAACAATCTACGATCGCTCTTGGAAAAATGAACCATTTATATCACACAATAGAATAGAGAAGTGCAAGGTATATGTACATATTTTACCAGTGGAGAGAATATATCATATACCATTGAGTTTGCACGGATTCAACGAGTTACCATTGAATTTGCCGCTTTCTATAATATTTCATTGAGTTTATCAACTATTTTTGTAATGTGTTATTGTGCCAAATATTTCTCAAAAGATGTTCGAAATGCACTTACAAACATACAATAATATTCAAAAATTTATTTATCCCTGTTAGAAGATTCCAAAAGTTATGGGAAAATTTGTCCAGCCTCATAGCACATCATAGACTTTACGCTATTACATGATAGATTTTTCTGGATGCCACCCCCTTTTGTTTCCAAGCGGTTCGTATGTGGAACCGCACAGAAAAATAAGGGGACCGGTGTAGGACTATCGCCCGCACGGGAAAATCGATTTTTCCGTGCGGGCCTCCTAATCCGACCGCACGGGATAATCATCATTATCCCGTGTGGTCGATTTAAGTGGACTACACGGAAAAATCGATTTTCCCGTGTGGGATTTTAAAGTCAACCGCACAGGAAAATACCTCCCTCCTTTCCCTCCTATCCACTTCAAATTTTTCACATCCTCTCTCTCTTACTTTCTTCCCTTTTATTATCACTTTCCCCAGTCAATTCCCTCCACACCTTCCACTCCTCCTCCCTCTCCCTCCCTCCTCCCCGGCGGCGGGCCGGTGCGGCCAGCGGGCGAGGCGACGGCCGGGCGAGGCGGCGGCTGGTCGCGGCGGCAAGCCGGGTGCGGCGGCTGCCAGGCGAGGCGGCGGGCCGGGCGAGGCGACGGCCAGGCGAGGCGGTGAGGAAGCGGCGACGGCGTTTGGCGAAGGCGCGGCGGCCGCTCGCCCTCGCCGCTGTCTCGGGAGGCCCGCCTCGACGACGACGACGACGGCCTCGACGACGACGAACGACGACCTCAACGGCGGACCTCGGCGAGCTCGCGACAACGATGACGGGCTCGGGAGAGACGGATCCGTCATCAGTGGACGCGGTAGAAGTGGATCCGTCGCCGGCGAGCTCGGGGGAGGCGGGCGGGCTCGTCAGCTTGCGGTGGCGACGGCCGGATGCGGGCGGGTGGTGATTTTTGGTTTTTTTTTCCGTGCGGGTGGCATTTATCCCGTGCAGTCCACTTAACCCTATCGCACGGAAAAATGATTATCCCGTGCGGTCGGCCTGCCCGGACGCGAAAATAATGATTATCCCAGACGAGGAGCTGCGGGCGGGCCGGGCGACCGCACGGGATAATCATTCCAACCGCCCCGAAAAATGGGTATTGTAGTAGTGTTAGGGAGAAAAGATGTTAGTCGTTTTGCTCCGAGTGATAGTTTTGCTAATTTGGAGGTACTACCTCGAATTCCATATGTTAGTCGTTTACTAGCTAGTTTTTGGAGTTTCTCGCTCTTTGTAAATTTTAAACCGCTATATCACGTGTATTCTAGACACTTTTCTCCCATCTTTTGTTTTGATCCCTTTGCTAATTACAATTAATAACATTTTCAGTCTGTGTAACTGATAATCATTGTTCTCTCCCAATTAATTCCTAAAACAACAATCTGTCGTATGGTGGTTTTTTAGTGTTGTTGTTTTCTTAGTTTATTGGTACTTAAATTACTTAAGAGGAGGTGGCTGCTTGTTACATGGAGCGCCGTTCTTTTTTTTAAAACCCCGCGGGGTGTATTTGTATCATTGAAGAGGGAAAAACAATACTATAGCCCTTAGGCTAGGAGATTACAAAAGGATAAAAACAACGAAAAACGCGGGAGGGGGATGGTGGGGGGATGACTAGGGAAAAAAAGGTACATGATACGGGTTACATATCGCCGATTGTGCTTCCACGAGTGTCCGGGAGCAAGGATTGGATGCCTCTTGCACCGCTTGCACGCCATAACCGTATTTCATCAGTTGCCCGATTAAAGGTTATCTGCGGTGACGCCTCGATGTTCCGGAAGACCCTGCTGTTCCTTTCTTTCCAAATTTCCCAGGGGACTAGAATGAGGATTGACTTGACACCGCTTCTTTTCTCCTTAGTCATTGCACGGATGGTCTCGATCCACCAGTCCTCGAGGGATGTTGTGTGTGTCCAGTTTTGTAGCCGCAGCTGAGGGATCCCCAGCCTTGTCGCTACAGTATCCCAAATTTTCCTTGTGGCTGGGCATTCGTAGAAGAGGTGGTGGGCTGTCTCGAGGTTTCTGAAGCAAAGCTGGCAGAAATAATTATTTGGCCACTCTCTCTGTTGAAGCCTGACGGCCGTCCAAATCCTGTTTTGGAGTAGCCAGGTGAAGAATTTGCACTTGGACGGCACCCAACATTTCCAGACTGCGCTTGCTGAGGCTGATTGTGTGCTGCCCATGAACTGCATCTGTTAGCTGATTTGGTGGTGTACGTTCCTGACGGCGTCCACTTCCAGCTAGCAGATGCTATCTTCCACCCCCTAGGTTAGGGTGGTGTATAACGACCAGAGAAGTTCAAAGACTTGGAAGAATTCAGTTACGAGGAGTGTGGTCAGGTTATGCCTAATGTCATCGATCCACTTGTTGCCATCCAAAGCCTCAGCAACAGTCCTCTTCTTTCTCTTGGAGTGGCGGTAGAGGTTGGGAGCTATTGCCTTGAGTGTGGTATGAGATGCCCATGGGGATTCCCAGAAGGAGGCTTTCCTCCCATCTCCAATGGACACTGCTGTAGAGGCTGTGAAGAGTTCCTTGTCTTGGTCGTTGCAAGGCGTTGGTGTGCCAATCCATGGCTTGTCGGTGGAAGTTCATTCATACCAAAGCCACCGTAACCGGAGCGCCCTTCCCATTTTACGGAGGTTTGAGACTCCCAAACTCCCGTATTTTATCGGCCTGCAGACGCGCTTCCCGTTAACCTTGCACTTGCCCCCATGTATTTCATCGCCTCCATCCCAGAGGAATTTTCTCCTTGCTTTATCTATTTCCTAGATGATTTGTTTTGGGATTTTTAGCGCTGTCATGACATAGATCGGCATGGAGTTGAGTACTGAGATGACAAGCTCTCTTCTGCCTCCAACCGAGAGCAGTTTTATCTTCCATGTTGCTAACCGTGCCTTGATTCGATCGATGAGGTATCGGAGGTGGACCTTCTGGAATCTATTGATAGTGAGAGGCATTCTGAGGTATTGCATGGGGAAGCTTGCGTGCGGACCAGAGAAATTTTGGAGGACCTCATCTAGATCGATTGCGTCGCAGCTATATAAGAATCACGGAGCTCTTGTTCAGATTCACCTTTAGTCCAGTGGTGCCACCGAAGTTGTTTAGGATAGAGATCCAAGTTGTCCACATCTTGTCATGTTGGTTTGATGAAATATTGCAGCGTCATCGGCGTATATGGAGCATCTAAAGCGTGCGCTGCGGTCTGCGAGCTCACTGAGGTGGCCACTGTCGATTGTGATTTTTAGGAGCCTGTGGAGGGGTTCCATTGCCAAGATGAAGAGGTATGGGGATAGGCGGTCACCCTGCCGAAGGCCTCTTCGGTGATCTATCCTTTCCCTCTCGACTCCGTTCATGCTATTCCCAATGTCTCATATTCCCTCGTGTTTTTCAAGCCTTTCTTTCTTCGGGTGCTCCTTCTATTATTTTTTTTCTTTGTATTTGCAGTTGCATTTGCAAAGTCTTCCACAAGTTCTGTCGTCCATTGGAGACAAGTATTGCTGTATATATGGAGTGTAGAGCTAATTAATCATGGTTCTATACCTGCATTGTTTATTACAGGAGTACTGATTGGTGGGCATATTCACCGTACACAGAGTTGTAATGCTTTATTTATTTCATAATGATTTCATAGCATCTGTAGTCTGATACACATGATATTCTTAGTCGTGTGATTCATTTAAATATATAGGCAGTTGCGTTTATCACATGCTTTTGGGGAAAAAAATACTTTTTATTGCTCTATTTTCATATCCATTGGTTATATACTCCATCCGTTTTTAGATATTTAACGCCTTTGAATTTTTTAAATATGTTTGACAGTTTGTCTTATTTAAAAAATAAGTAATTATTAATTCTTTTACTATCATTTGATTCATTGTTAAATACATTTATATGTACACATATAGTTTTACATATTTCAATTTTTTTAAATAAAACGAACAGTTAAACATATGCTTAAAAAAATCAACGGTGTCAAATATTTAGAAATGGAGGGAGTATATGATATGAGCCGGGATGCGAGCGTGGCGGCGACGATGTTGCTCGAGGGGTGGCTGGAGTGGAGGGCTGCGGCTTCACTGTTCCGCTGTTGTGTTTCAATCCGTGTTCCATATCACGTGGAGGGCATCCGTTTGTCGATTCTTTCTGTGTGGCCCTACCATAAATGGAGATTACAGGATTATTCTTTCCGTCAGTCACCAGATTACGTAGTTAGCGATTAATCCTAATTAGCGTGGCCCTCCAGGGAAACAAAGGCGCCAAATAGAAGGCGCCAAATAAAAATTAAGGCGCCAAACCATCATACAGTTTTTCAGAAAATAGATTAAGCTTTACATATGGCACATTATTATCGGATCACAATCATCTTCTTCGCAACAACAATGGCCTCTCTATCTAATCTTCCAAGGTCAATCAAGGTCACCGATTCACTGCATGAACAAGTGACAACCATGTCGACGGAACCAGCTGCCTCTGCTGAAACGTCTGTACTGCATCATCCAGGGACAAGCTTTCATGGTAACCTGGAAGGGGAATTAGAGACGGTAAGACTTCATAATGTTTTCACTTTCTTTTATTAGTAATCATTGAGACTTGATCACTACAAGCACATCATATCTCCGTTCAGTAAATCTCATAGAAGTTTTGCTTCTTTTCTATTAGCCCTTTTTTTTTTGTTCTGTAAGTTTCATGAAAGTTTTTCTTCTTTTCTAATTTGTCTCAAATAAAAAACTGGTATATTAATCAGGATCCTAGTAAAATCGAAGCTACTCCACAAGCAGATCCCTCCAAAGGGAAGGCACCAATCATCGGTATGAAATTCAACAGTGAACAAGAGGCATATGATTTCTATAATGCCTATGCTCGGGACATGGGTTTTAGCATTCGAAGAAGCAGTTGCCATTATGTGAAAGATTCCACCATAATAAAGAATCGGACATTTTGTTGTTCTCGTGCAGGTACTAGTTCCAACTTATATTTACAAAGTTCAGTGTTCATATAGAATTCATATACTGAGTTAGTTTTATTTAACAATAGGTACTCATGGTCATGATAAAAGAGAAGACCAAATTTCAAATTACGGTCAGTGTTTTAGTAGGCCAGAAACACGATGTATGTGTCGAGCATGCATGAAGATAAGTCTTAGGGATGATGGATTGTATTGCATATAAGAATTCTTGCACGAGCATAACCACATTCTTGCTACTGGAAGTCAGGCCCTCTACTTAAGATCTCAAAGGAAAATAACTGAAGCACAGATGGCAAGTGTTGAAAATGCAAAATCAGTAGGCATTTCTAATAAGGCTACTATTGATTTAATGGCAAAAGAAGCAGGTGGATATGAGAATCTTGGATTTACTCGTGAAGACATGAAGAATAGATTATATTCAAAGAGGTCACTGAAGGTAAACGAAGGTGACACAGGGGGAGTCTTGGAATATATGGAGAAAAAATCATCGGAAGATGTTAATTTTTTCTATTCCATTCAGGTTGATGAGGATGACTTGATAACAAATATTTTCTGGACTGATTCTAAAATGATTGCTGATTATTAAGTTTTTGGTGATGTTCTTTGTTTTGACACAACATATAGAAAACTAAATGATGGTCGTCCATTTGGTTTGCTTGTTGGTGTGGATAATCATAAGAAAAGCGTTGTTTTTGGTGCTGCACTTTTGTATGATGAAACTGCTGATAGTTTTGTTTGGCTTTTCAAGACATTTTTAAAAGCCATGTCTGGAAAGAAGCCACAGACTATATTGACCGGTGAAGACGCAGCAATGGCCAAAGCAATCAAGTTAGTCATGCCAGAAAGTCATCATAGAATTTGTGTTTGGCATATGAACCAAAATGCCTGCAAACACCTTGCTGGAGTTGTGAAGGAGTACAAGAAATTCAATGCAGATTTTCAGAATTGTATTTATGACAAAGAGGAGGAAGATGAATTTATAAATGCATGGAATAGAATGCTTGAAAAGTATGATCTGCAGGAGAACAAATGGCTTGAGAGGCTATTTCAGAAAAAAGTGCAATGGGCATTAGTGTATGGGAGAAACACATTTTCTGCTGATATGAGTGGAACACAGAGAAGTGAGAGCATGAACAATGAATTGAAGGGCTATATCAGTGTGAAATATGACATACTTACCTTCTTGGAACACTTTGACAGGTTGTTGTCAGACAAAAGATATGAGGAAGTCAAAAATGACTTTAAGACAACACAAAGTACACCATGGCCAAAAGCAGATTTGACAATATTAAGGCAAGCAACAAGAATTTATACTCCAGCAATATTTAAAGTGTTTCAGGAACAAGTGTTGCAAACATTGAACTGTGACCTATACTACTGTGGTGATATTGATGCTAAAATGGTGTACAAATTAAAAGTTCACAGTAAGCACCATGAGCATATTGTAAAATTTTCTCCAACAGAAGATAAAGTCAGGTGCAGCTGCAAGAAGTTTGAATTTCTCGGAATCTTATGTTGCCATGCATTGAAGATACTTGATGTTAACAATATAAAAGAAATTCCTAAGCAATACATACTACAAAGATGGACCATTGATGCAAAATCTCTACATATAAAGAGCAACTGCAGTACTCAAGAAGATCCTAAAATAAAGTTATCAACACGCAGGAGAGACTTGTGCAGAATGTTTGTTAAAATAGCTTCTCGAGCTACAGAATCTGATGAAACATACTTAATGGCTGCCAACAATGCACAAAAGTTAGCAGAAAATGTGGAGAAATACTTGAGTATAAGGCCTGATCAAGATTTGGATAAATCAGGTTTGTATCATACTCTGAATTGAATAGTACTTATGCTAGTGACTACTATGTTATAATCTAAATTAGATATCTCAAAAATATTTTATCATAGGTATAGAGGAAAATGTTGGCCTGAGTAAAGCAAGAGGCATAAAGGTAAAGGAGAAAGCCATTCGTGGGTCGAGGAGACCAATTGGTGGTTTTGACAAGGCAACACAACGGAGTAAAAAGAAAAAGAGTGATTCAAACACATCAAAGTGTCCAGTACAAGCAGAGGTGGTAACACCATCACTGCCATACACCATGATGTAGGTCAGTAGATTCAAACTATATATATATATATATATATATATATATATATATATATATATATATATATATATATATATATATATATATATATATATATATATATATATATATATATATAGGACACTCATATGGGGCACCATGGTGCCCGGGCACCATGGTATCTAATGCACAAAATCACTCAAATTTTTCAAAATTTTCAAATTGTGAGTATATACCTAGTTATAATAATTTGATTCATACCTATACTTATCAACAAAACAACTCAAATTTAACTTTATTTCACAATACATGATTACATACCTAGTTAGGTATGTAATCATGTATTGTGAAATAAAGTTAAATTTGAGTTGTTTTGTTGATAAGTATAGGTATGAATCAAATTATTATAACTAGGTATATACTCACAATTTGAAAATTTTGAAAAATTTGAGTGATTTTGTGCATTAGATACCATGGTGCCCGGGCACCATGGTGCCCCATATGAGTGTCCTATATATATATATATATATATATATATATATATATATATATATATATATATATATATATATATATATATATATATATATACACTTGGCAAAAGAGACTCTCTTATTAGTGGTACTGATTATTATTTGCCTTATACAGATTCAGGGTCGTTCAGAGATAACTACAATCACATGCAAATGCCAGACTACTATCATATTGAAGGTGCTTCATTACTTCAGTCATCTGGTTATTTCAGAACTTCTGAACAAAGTCAAGGGATGCAGCAGGAAGAGACTGCACAGACATTTGATACATATCCCTATAGCATGTTTGCCCATATAAATTAAAATCCCCACCTTTTTTCATATTAATTAGCACCTTTACCAATTTCCAATCGCATTACAACTTGTAAGTTGGATCTTAATTTGAATTCCCATGTCGATTCAAGCTGTCAAATCGTACTAATACTTTCTCTTCTATTAGCATCAAATATATGGTTCCCCACCGTGTTGTTTGGCTCATGTGAAAAAAATCCTAATAATTTAGAAGCATCAAAACACAAGAGGTGTTGGCAAAAATGAACTTACCAAATAAAACTACCTTAATGCAGCTGTATTGGTGAAAAAAGTTTCGATCTTCAATTCTTCACTTCTTCACCATAGCAAACAGTAGTTGCCAGCAGCAAGGGAGTTCCACGTTTGGTACTGACCATTGAACTATACCAAGCCAACGAGTATGCGGAGTGCAGACCACGCCAAGCCGGCGAGCCCGGCCGCCGACAACGCGAGAGCAACCATGGTTGCGTGCGGCCAAGAGGAAGATGAGGAGAGCAGCAGAACTTCAGATGAACTCTCTGATTTGGGGACAAGCAGATAAGGAGCAGATAAGTTGTGTGGTGCAGAGTGAAAAGTACTAGTACCCGGTTTGTTTTGACGGAGTAGTGACGGCGTCATATTCTGCACGGTAGGAAGAAGCCGAGCCCACCACAAAAAAGAATCGACAAACCGATGGCCTCCACGTGGTACGGAATATGGATGGAAACACAACAACGGAACAGTGAAGTCGCAGCCGGAGTGGAGAGTGGGTGCTCGAGGGGTGGCCGGAATGGAGAGTGGGTGAATGGGCGGCTGTGGAGCGGATAACGGGAATGTTCGCAATCGACCTCCGGGGCCGGCGAGTATTCTTCCCCAGACAGCTTCGAGGCTCTGATCATGCCTATAACTCAGATTGTATTTCCTTGCTTAACTCAAACTGATTTCATCCTCCTTAAATTGCCAGGCTAGGTAGCTAACTTAAGGATAAAGCCGGTTAACTAACACAAATCAAGTCAATCTAACAAACTGATAACCAATTATTGAAAATAATATATTTCCTAACAATTTGGAAAGGATAACTTGATAGAGTTAAACGGAAGGTGCGCCACTTTTGTCGGACGCGTTGTGCACCGTCTATCGCCGACAACACCGTCACTGATAGACCCGTCGATGAATTTGTCTGTAACAAATTAGCGACCTTTCATACACTTAATATAGTAGGTATCATTCGCGTACTTAATATAGTTCTCTCCCCATTGATACTGTTTTTATAATATGATACATCTGTAATAAAGAATTAAAGATCGTCCTTCCATAGTTTCCACAGTTAATTACTTCCTCCGTTTTTATAAGTCGCTTTGACTTTGGTTAAACCACTCTAAGTTTTATCAAATTCAATTAAATCTATAATTGAATACATTTTTATAATATATTTGTCTTGGGTTAAAAATATTATTATTTTTTCTACAAACTTAGTCAAACTTAGAGCAGTTTGACTTTGACGAAAGTCAAAAACGACTAATAACCTGAAACAACATTTTCGCAGACGTGGGGTTTTTTTTTCCCACGCAGACATGATCCTTGGAGCCAACTAGCCGTCTACAAAAATGAAAACCGAGGTGGAGCTCGCCGTCCGCCTGCGAAAATCAATTCTTCCAGGCGGACCACTTAAGAGGTCCGCTTGCAAAAATACTTTTATTTTCGCAGGCAGACCTTTTAAGTGGTCCGTCTGGAAAATTTGATTTTTGCAAGCGGACCTTAAGTGGTCCGCCTGTAA
Source organism: Oryza sativa Japonica Group (assembly GCF_034140825.1). Taxonomy (NCBI): domain Eukaryota; kingdom Viridiplantae; phylum Streptophyta; class Magnoliopsida; order Poales; family Poaceae; genus Oryza; species Oryza sativa. The sequence continues at coordinate 9,394,080 of NC_089045.1, read as the reverse complement.
AAATCATGGCAAAAAAAAAATCTAAGTCTCATCCTTATTCTCTCCACCACTCATTTCCCTCCCCCACCTCTCTCTCTCTCAACCTCCGCCACCTTATCCACTCCAGAAATCCTCCGCTGCCGGCTCCCCTCCTCCCCGCTTCTGCCGCTAGCTCCCTCCTCGCCGCAGGCTCAATCCTTGACGCGCAACCATGACGACGGCACTGACGGCCGCGACGACGACGACAACCGCGACGCCTCGGGTGCCGCCGGCTCCCCTCCTCGATCCGCGACGACGATGGAGCTAACTACCGTGACGACCCAGGCGCGCGGATCCGCCGCCTGCTCCTCTCCTCGCAGCCTCCAACGATGGCTACCCTCCTCGACGATGACGACGACCGTGAAGCTGTGGATCCGCCACCGGCCCCCCTCCTCGACGTGTGACGACGACAATGACCGAGACGCCCCAGTGCTACCGGCTCCCCTCCTCGATGCGCGACAACGACGGCGCCGATGGTCGCAACGACGATGATGACCGTGATGCCCCGGGTGAGCGGATCCGCCGTCGGCTCGCTCCGGGCATGTGGATCCGCCGCCGGCTGGTCTTCGAGAGGGGAGGGGAGGCGTCGGCGACAAGGAGGAGAGGTGGCGGCTCGGCTCATCCCTCTCTTGGCTATGACCGACAGCGCCGACGATGACTGCCGCGACCACGAAGAAACTGAAATGAACGTGTCTGTCTCTATAGATGTAGGAGGGAGGGGGGGGGGTAGTAATTGATTTCAATATTTCTATGTTTTAGATCTGTCTCTATTATTGGTAATTTATATGTTTTAGATTTAGTGAGGCGCAAGTACAGTATAACTCTATATATGTTTTATTTGTAATCATTTGGTAGTTTGAGACTTTACCTCCTGTGGACAACCATATGCAGAATAAGAGTAACTACAATCAGTTAAGAGAGTAATAATATAGAATCAGGCTATTTGGTCTTTATGCATATGTTAATTGCAATAAATTTCTTGTGGTGGTACTTGCCACCCGAGTTAAAGTGCTGACTCAACATGAATGCTTGCATAATATTTTGTCAGTGGTGCATGAGGAATCCATCAATAGCGAGATAGCGACGGTGACTTGGTCAATCTTAAGATATACCGACACAGTTTCTCGCTGAGGTGCTTATAGAGGTAGGATGTGTGTATACCTTTACTAGGGTGATTGTGCATGTGTGTATACGAGCTTATTCGTTTGTACTATATATGTTTTTAAAATAACTCTTAAATTCAATTAAAATTAAAAGAAAAAACTAACTGCCATGAATTTGATTCTCTGTTTTACTAAAATGTGTCGTGCTGGAGACAAAGCAAGGGATAGTAGAGTTGCACCAGCATTTTTTTCCCACTCTGGTTAAATCATGCAAACACTTCACTTCCAGCTAGCACAAAACCGTAGATGAACTCAGCCACTCAGGTTTCAGAGTCAGCCCATGCAGTGTAACAACAGTACGATGTTGAGTTTAATATTCTTGAGATTTTTCTATGGACGGCCTACACTAGCTCAAACCTCCTGCCGGCATTCTCCGCCCTTTCTCCACCATTATCATCACCATTAGATCTCTGACACATTCTTGATCGATGACGGCGTTTCATGGGTTCATGGGTTCTGTGCTATACATTGATCTTCAGATGGCTGCTAGTTCTGCAGAGCAAGCTCTGCTCATTTCACTCCTGATGTCTCATATTCCCTCATGCCACTTTTCAAGCCAGCTTCCTTTTTCTGGTCTTTATTTTCTTTGGCATTATGCAATGCCTTTCGCTGGTTTTGTTTTCTGAAGACAAACACTGCTATATATGAAGTGTAGGGCTAATGACTGCTCTCTATACTGTGTTACAACACACTGTTTACAGGAGTGCTTGTTGACGTATCGTATGATCGGGGTCACAAATGTCACTTCATGTAGCTATATGAATCGAATTCTTATCCTAATGCTTATCTCTAAAAAAAATTGTGAGATAGGGATAAGTACGTGCATTTGTAGAAACAACTATCCGAAGGCAGAAAGAAATGATCATTATTGTATTTGTGCTCTGATGTGATCAATTTCAATATTATCTCATGCCAATGCCTAATAAATGATAAGTTGTATCCTTTAGTTAGTTCTCTATGGAGGTGCAAGTACAGTGTTGTTGAGAATTAATGTAAACCTTTGGTGGTTTCGGACTTTAGCTCCTGCGGACGACCATATGCAAAATGAGAGTACCTATCATGGTTATTGAAGAGAGTAATAATATAGATTCAGGGACTCAACCTAATTTGTCTTAATGAATGTACTCTATGCGTGAGTATTTATTTTCCCCTTCACTGACTCTATAATTCCATCAGTTTGTGATATCATATATTTACATATTTCATCATATTGTTTTGCTAATCAACCCCTAATTGTGAACTAATAAAGATTCAGTAATAAATGGCGCCATAAATAAAATTGAAACTATTCCCAAGAACAGTTCGCCAATCTCGATATACTCCTTCGAATTCCGCATGCCAATTGTTTTGAAGTTTCTCTCTTTGTAAAATATTACTCAATCTATTCCATAATATAAGGCACAACTACTTTTTAGAGCTGTTCTAGAATATACAGCAGACATGCCATTAATTAACACATCTTCTCCACTAAAATATTATTATTTAAATTCTCCACCATAAAGATCTTTAATTTTATTGAGTGCATGCATTACATTTATTAGATTAATCCAAACTATGAGGTGATAATAATTATTTCTTAGTATTTGGACTAAGGGTGGTTGTGCCTTATATTTTGGAACGGAGAGAGTATATATATATATATATATATATATATATATATATATATATATATATATATATATATAGAGAGAGAGAGAGAGAGAGAGAGGATGGATGTTATATACTCTGGGAATATGTACTCCCTCTTCTCTATTGGATACTCCATTAGTGGTATTAAAAATGATCGGTGTTGAGTTTTTCTAATTTGTTGCATGGATGCACATTTTTTCAGAGTATTATATCAAGTGTCGTCTGTCTGCCATTTTCTTTCTTTTATTCCGTTGCTAATCAGTTGTTCTCACTGTTTTTCATTTTTCTTGGACAACTGTCAGCCCTCCAATCCTGAAACTTCATTGTGAGAACAGAATAAATGACCGATCTGCCTATAGTGGTTTGTACTTGCTTTTGTCAATATCTTACTTGTTGGTGTTTGCATCTTCAGATTGTTTCCCTCACTTCAACAAACAAACTAATGAAGCTTTTACGTTCTATTAAAAACTTAAAAGATGGAGAAACTTAACTGCCTTGAATTCGATTTCCGGATATACAAATGTGTAGACGAATTAGCATCTCCAGCACTGATCCACAAACGAACTCAGGTTTCAGAACGAGCAAGCACAGTGTGAGGATCATCTGATATGAATTTGCTGCCATGAATTTGCTGTTCCCCTGCTTTGCTTTGCGACCCTTCTTCCGGCTTCGCTGCTCCGTAGTACGTAGCCACTCCATGCCCGTTTCTCCAGTGTTGACATGCCATATACAAGGTTTGAAATATACTCCCTCCGTTTCGTTTTATGTGACGTTTCCGACATCTTCGTCAAAATTAAGGAAGCTGTGAAATTACATATTTTCCCCTATGTCTTCTCCTCATCAGTGCAGGAGAAATCCCCAAAAATTGACCGGCCTCCGATGCGCCGCCACGGTGAATGTCAACACTGAATTATAGAAGGAGTACCATTGATGCACCTACATCAAACAACAATGCAGCACTTGAGGGATTCATTGATCTATCTGCAAGAATATCTGGATGCTAATTTCATGGAGCACCGTTCATTTCGTTCCCGATGTCTCATATTCCCTCATTTTCTTTGGGCTCATTTTCTTTTCCTTGTTTTTGCATTTGAAAATTAAGTCTTCCATTCAGTAGTTCTCTTCGGTGCAGTGAAGCACTACTATATATGAATACTATATCGAGATGAAGAGTAGAGCTAATTAATCACTGCATTGTTTACTTCTGGATTGGTGGGCATATTTACCGTACATATAGTTTTAACGCTTTATTTATTTCATATTTTGATTTCGTAGCAACTGTAGTATGATATATAGGGTAATATATTGATATAAATATGTAGGCAGTAGTGTTGGTCACTTGCTTTTGGAAAGAAAAAAATCACTCAATTAAAGTGCGATATAAAGTAGCTATTTTCATTGGGTGACCTTTTCATACACTAAGTACCATTCTTCTCTCCCCTTTCATACTGTTTTTATACTGTGATGCATCCAAAATAAAGATCATCCTTGATTAGTTTCCACACTTAGTTATATTCATTGAGAGTTCCTTTCGTTGGTAGTCGATGTAATCCCGGGGTAGGGTCGCATGATATTCTTATCTGTACGGCCCAAGACTCGTGCCTCCGCACATTCGATGAGGATAGTACAATGCCCTTAGTCAAACTAAGCTTCAGATCAGTTTCTCCATGGCCTCTAATCAAATTGTTGGTTGTTAGCTAACTAACCTACGATGCAAAATTCGGAAATTGTTCGTTTGTAATATTCCATTGCTAATTAAAAGCAACTAATCTAACGTGCGAAGGCTTACAATTCCCGATGCCTCTTTCATTCTATCCTAGTATACCTGGAATGAATAGAAAAGAGAGATAATTTGAACCTATAACTAGCAACTTGTATGTATTATATTGCATCACCAGCTAAGAAATGAACAACATATATAGTTCATGTACATATTAAATCTTCTTTCGCACACAAAAAAACTTAAGAATAGACTAATGTCTAGGTTTTTTTTTTCTCAGGCTGCACGCACAAGAACATATTTAGCAATAAACTCTAGGTGTCTCCTAGTTGTATGGTTGGTACGTGTACGGGGTCACATTTTGATCATGCCAATGCCAAATTATGACAGTGTTAAGATCTTTAGATTATTTTGCTCACTTCAACAAATTTATTGTAGTGAAACTTGTTGGCCCATCTGAGTTCAGTGGTGGAGCCACCTCCGGGGCAGGGCAAACGACCGCCTGGGCTCCGACAATGTCGTCTCTACTCCTGATAGCCGTCAATAATCATAAAAATCAATCGATCACCAGAAAACACTATTAGTTGTCTGGGCTTGACAACGTCGCTGGCTCCATCACTGTCCGAGTTTGAGCTCCAACTCAGCATGAGTGCTCGTATTTACGGCATATATTTTTTCTCAGTGGTAGGCTAGTAACGGTTGATAGCTAGACGTCTATGGAGACTTACTCAATTTCAAGATATGCTGATAAAGTATTATAAGAAAGTATAGTTTTTTTTTTACAACCTATCATCTACTTGCAGCAGGCTACAAACCGAAATGAAACTGAGTAGATACACAAACTTGATCCATAGCATACTTTCCAAATAAGTATTAATTATTTTAAACATAAAAATAAATTAATATGATTTTTAAAGCAACTTTCTATATATATATTTTTTAAAAAAACGTACAGTTCGGGAATGGTGTGAGTGGCTTTCTCTCTTTTCTACAGTTCAAACGAACGACCAACAGAGCAAGGGAACAGGGAGGAAGTCAATCCAAAGCAAGGCCAGCCTCCATGCGGTCAGGTTCACTGGTGGAGAAATCGTTTGTAGTCCCGGTTGGTAACCCCCCTTTAGTCCCGGTTGTCCAACCGGGACTACGAATCTGGGACTAAAGATAGCTATCTTTAGTCCCGGGTGAAATAACCGGGACTAAAGATCGATCTTACCAACCGGGACTAAAGATCGAGCTGACCTTTTTTTTTTTTCATGGCCCTATTTGCTGCATGGTTGATTATATATATATATATATACACATACATATGTTACAATACATATATAGTCATATATATATATATATATATATGTGTGTGTGTATATGTATAAATCATATATTATATACACACACATATGTTTAATTAAAGCTACTTAACATTTTATGTGCTATATATATATATATATGTGTGTGTGTGTGTGTGTGTGTTACCAAAAAATATATATATTAACACAAAAGCAAATGTGTACATATATAAATATATATATACATGCATATATAGTACAATTCATTTTGCTCGGTAGCTATAGCTATACTACGACTTCGACTTCGACGCCGACGTTATGTTAGAAGAGGAAGGACCGACGTTATGTATTGTTGATCCGTTGTAGTAGAATTCACCGTCGGGATTAAGGACTTCTTCGTTGATGAATCCCATCAGTTGTTCTTGAACAGCCGTGATAAAATCCTTGTGTGGGAGATTATCCCTCATGTGAATACGCTATCATTCCAAAAATAATGACGTATCAATATATAAAATTAATAAACAACTTAACAAATCGATACGCAATGAACTTTTGAATGGTTTATGTATACGTACATCGAGCTCTCGTGTTGTGCATATTTGGTTTGATAGGCAGTGGGCATAGTCGCATACGTAGTAGCCGCATAAGTTAGTTCCCTGTTCCTGCTTTGCACACTACACGAGAAACGAAGAGAGATTTAATATACTCTTTATATTAACTGTAATTAGAGATTCAATTCAATATAATTTTGGATCATGCATGTACTCACTGGGAAATGAAACCTCCGTCCAAGTTTTTCTTTCCAAGTCCCCGGACCAATTGACGGAACCGATCCCAAGCCCTACATATGCAGTTGCAAGCAATGATTAATTAATTGTTACCTGAGATCAACATAATAGCAATAGATTCCCCGCGACTTTCGAATAGATGGCATTATATTACCTGTCTATCAGTTTGAAGACGTTGTCAAAAATCTTCTCCTCTTTATTCATTGAGTCGTACACAGTGACTCTGCATGCATCCAAGTCGAAGAATAACAGGACCCAGTGGAATCTAGAATATGCGTGAGATGAGATATATATGATCGAAAATGTACATGCTATATGTATGGGAATGAAATTTTTGACAACGACAATAAAAACTCACTCTGTGTTGTACGGCAGTAATATGTACGTCTTGAAATGCTGCTGCGTTAGGAGATGGACGAGATTGTCCTCTGTGCCTTTCTCGTACTTGTCGACCATTTCGGAGTTGATTTTCCGAGGGTCGATGAACCCAGTATCGTAGACCCTCCGCCGTCGGGCCCTTTGAATCTGCATATATGCCAGGAGCTAATTATTGAACGAAACAAATCGAACTCAAAGATACTCACAAAATCCATGCGCTCAGGAGAGAGACGTCGAGGGCGTCCAACTGGTACAGATCGAAGAGATCCTTGAAATGGATCCAGAGAACATCGTCTCCTTGCAAGAAGTCAGGGTTTCTGATCCTCGCCCCGAACATCTCTCTACCGTTGGCGCTCATTTCCATGTACCGTTCATGGAATTTGTACATCTGTGTCGGTAGGGACTCCAGCTGTTCAGGTTTGACAAGCGGTTTACTGAGTTCAAACTTGTATGCCACTTCCGCCTTCGGGATTGGTGCGGCTCCAACCAACTGATCCACAGATAGACCGGTGTCTGCAATGAAATCTGTTATGTCAAAATCTTCGCCGGTCACCAACGGCTCGACCTCTTGGTTTGGTTGTTCTCCAAGCTGAGGGACTGGTTTGGACTTCTTGTGATAGGCTCTCTGAAGTGTTCGGTCATAGTCCGATATCTGTAACGCCTCCTTGTTTGTTTTGGACATTGCCTTGAAGAAGTTCTTCATGCTCGGGTCAATAGGTATCTTCTTTTCAGGACTCCGAGGCTTGAGTTGCCTCTTCACCTCTCCTGCCACATAAGCATCGAGCTCCTCTTGACTGCAATCGTACGGTGGCTCCTTGTTTTTGGTGGCGTCAACTTTCGCCTTCTTTGTTGCCCTTGTGTGGGCAGGCGGTGGAGCTTGGCGAGACCTTGTCTTGGGAGGTGCAGGCGGACACGGTGGAGGCGGAGGAGGCGGAGGAGCCGAAGGAGATGGTGCAGCAGGAGGTGGCGGAGGAGCCGGAGGAGATGGTGCAGGAGGAGATGGCGGAGCCGGAGGAGATGGTGCAGCAGGAGGTGGCGGAGGAGCCGGAGGAGATGGTGCAAGAGGAGATGGCGGAGCCGGAGGAGATGGTGCACGAAATGCTGCTTGTCGCCCAGGAAGGATGATGTACCGCTTGCGCCATAGTATGATGGCGTGGCTTGTGTCTCGTAGATGCGTCTCACCGTCCCCTCCTAGGTAGTCCAACTCGAGGTCCTCGTACGCGGCTTCCACCAGCTCAACTTCGACCCTCGAGTATCCTGCTGGAATCGGCCTGCAGTGGTAAGTCCCGGAAGGGTTCGTTGGGATGGCCATTCCCGACGCCACCTTCACGTGATGAGAGGTTATCTATTAGTAATCAACCTAAGCAGCAACTTGTGGAATGTACAAGTAAAAAATCATCAAACTACGAGCATACCTTGATTGATAAGTTCTTGAAGGGAATATGCAGCTCACATGGTGTCCGCTGCGTGATCTCATCAACGGGGCAGGAGGTTTCGTCCTGGGTTTGCATGGCGTCCATGCTCTGTGATCTGACCTGCCCCGTTGAGGCGCAGCTGCTACGATTGCCTGATGGGCTAACCATTGCAGGATGAATGTACGGCTGGGGATCCTGGGACCGATGTGCGGCCATACGTTCATCCACCTTCCTTGCCACCTCCTCTTGCATGCTAAGCTCGTAGCTCGATACCCTGTACTCCAGATCTGCAATCTTCACCTCGGTATCTCTCTTGCTCCTCATCCAACTCCTGTACGTGTGGATGTCCTCCTTAAATCCAATCTTCCAGGGAATCACGCCTTTCCCTCGTGTTCGTCCTGGATGCTCGGGAGTCTGTAGGGCGAGTGACAGCTCATCCTTCTCTCTGTCGGGTCGGAATGTGCCCTGAGAAGAGGCTACCACTGCGTCCGTTAGTCGACTGGCAGCCCCGCGTATCTGATCACTGAAGACAAGGGAGCCATCAACTGGGTTAAGTGTTCCACCGTGAGCATAGTACCAGAACTTCAATCGATCCGGCCAATTAGCAGTGGCCGGTTCGATACCCCTCTCAAGCAAGCTAGCCTCCATCTTCTCCCACTTCAGCTTCGCGATGCTATATCCGCCTGACCCCAAGTGGTGATGGTACTTCTTCTTGGCGGCATTTTCTTTGTTTCTAGCCATCATCGCTTGCCCTTGTTGCCCTGTCTTGTAAGCAACGAACTCGTCCCAATGATCCCTTAGCTTTGGGAATACGTTGAAGTTCGGTGTTAGTCCCTTCAGGATGTATTTCTTGTAGAGATCTCCCTTGAAGCTCTGGAACTGTTCTGCCATTTTCTTCAGAGTCCACTGTTTCACTAAGTTTTCCGTACCCGCGGGTAGCGTGAACGTCTCGAGCATTGTGGTCCACAACATCTCTTTCTCTGAGTCCGGGACAAAGCTGTCATCATCCCCGCGTGCCCTTGTTCTGCGCCAGTACACCGTGCTGACAGGCACGTTGTCCCTCACAACCCAACCGCTATGGCGTACAAAATTCTTGGCTGCTTCTGCCGGTGCACTAGGTCAGCCGTCTTCGTCCACCTCAGTAATGATGTGCCGACCCTCTATCTTCTTCGCGGCACCTCGTTGTCCGCGTGCCCTCTTCTGTCCAGCAGAGGGCTGACTTCCACTAGCCTCCTCCGCATCGTTCCCCTCCTCGTTCCCCTCCGCATCCCTATGCACGTTCCCCTCCTCGTTCAAGTACTGGTTTGGATCCTCGTTCCCCTCTTCTTCGTTCCAGTACTGGCTGCTTCCCTCTGCGATTGTATCGTATAGTATCTGTTCCTCATCGCGATCAGCCATCTGTGCATACAAAAAATATTTGTTAGGTATATAGGATGTATTTGCTAACCGTAATATTGAAACTCTGCTAATCTTATATTAAATCTCTAATAATCTTATATTAAATGGCTACTAATCTCATATTAAAATTGTAATAATCATTTATATATGCTATGTCTAACAATCTTATATTAAATCTCCAACAATCTTATATTTAATCTCTAATAATCTTATATTAGAATTGTAGTAGTAATATATATATATATATATATATATATATATATATATATATATATATATATATATGCTAAGTCTAATAATCTTATATTAAATGGCTACTAATCTCATATTAAAATTGTAATAATCATTTATATATGATAAGTCTAACAATCTTATATTAAATCTCCAACAATCTTATATTTAATTACATCACTTGCCTGCGCGAATTCCTTCGATGGCCAGCTACCACTTCGGCTTGAGGGACGACGCCAACGTCTTCGCTGCAACATTACGAGGAAAATGTATTAGTCTAAACGGGCCAAGTTACATATATAATCATATATGTATTACCAGTAAATCGTATAAGTGGAAACGCGTTCGTTCTCACACTTTTAGTACAAGTGCATTCACGTTCGTTCGCATTTCGTGCATGTTCGTTCGCGTTTGTTCAAAGGTCGTCCACGTATCGTTCACGTTCTTCGCGTTCGTTCACGTTCGTTCGCGTTCGTTCAAAGGTCGTCCACATATCGTTCACGTTCTTCGCGTTCGTTCACGTTTGTTCGCGTTCGTTCAAAGGTCGTCCACGTATCGTTCACGTTCTTCGCGTTCGTTCACGTTCGTTCGCGTTTCGTGCATGTTCGTTCGCGTTCGTTCAAAGGTCGTCCACGTATCGTTCATGTTCTTCGCGTTCGTTCACGTTCGGGCGTGCGCGACAGTGGCGTGCAGTGGCGGCGGCGTCAGGGCGCCGTGGGCCGGCCCGGCGCAGTGCAGGCGCGGCGGCGGCGGCGGCGTCGGGGCCCGGCGACGTGGGGCGCGGCGGCGGCGTCGGGGCCAGCGGCGTGCGGGCGCGGCGCGCGGTGTCTTCGGGGGGCCCAGCGGCCGGCGTGCGGGCGCGGCGGCCGCGGCGTGTTGTAGCGGCGGCGTGGCGAGCTCGAGGCGGTGGCGGCCGAACAATGTAGCAGCTGCGTGGCGACCTCGAGGCGGTGGCGGCGGAGTACTGGTGCAGTGGCGACGGCCGGCGTGGCGTCGCGGAGGCGTGCCGTCGCGGCCCGACGGCGTGGCGCGGCGGCGTGGCGAGCTCGAGGGGGGGGGGGCGGCGTTCGTGGCAGTGGCGACGTCGTCGTCGGCGGCGGCGGCCGCGTCGATCGTCGGTCGTGGAGAGAGAGAGAGATCGAGATCGAGATCGATAGAGATCGAGAGAGAGAGGCAGCGGCGGCTCTCACCAAGAAGTGCGGCGGCGGCGTCTGCGGCAGAGGCGGCGAGGACCACCGAGCGACGGCGAGAGACGACGGTGGTGTCGGCGCGGGATTGCCCTAGGCGTGGCGCGGCGGCGAAGGAGGAGCCTATCGAGATCGAAAAACGGCTAAGTGTTGGTGGAGAAGACGAGGACGCGGCTGGAATATATATACCCCCGGATCTATAGTCCCGGTTGGTGAGAACAACCGGGAGTAAAGATATCTTTACTCCCGGTTGTTATCACCAACCGGGACTAAAGATCTTTTCCCGCTATTTCCAAATTCTTTTTAAACCCGGTTAGGGTTAGGAACCGGGAGTAAAGATACTAGCAGTTATGTCTTTATTTTCTTTGCATATGTGTTTCAATTATTTAAATTATTTATTTAAATAGTAAATAATGCATTACAATTATTTAAATTCGAACAATTAATGATAAAACCTTCCAAAAATTATTGACAATTATGAGTAAAGATAATAGTAAATAATGATAAATTATTGACAATTATGAGTAAAGATAATAGTAAATAATGCATTACAATTATTTCAATTCGAACAATTATTTAAATTCGAACAATTAATGATAATAAGCTCATGAATGATTTAAAATTGTTAAAAATTCTAATTAGCATATGAAAATAGCACATGCATGATTTAAAACCTTTAGAAATTCTAATAATCATATATATGTAGCATATGGATGATTTCAATTTGATTAAAATTCTAATAATCATACATAATTAACAAAAAAACTAATGATCATATATAACTAGCATATGGATGATTTCAATTTGATAAAAATTCTAATAATCATACCTATTTTACATATGCCATACAACAATTGATTAGTATAGATATTCGGTACATCCAACATAGTTTATATCGTGTACAGAACAATTACGGCAATACATCGGCGGTGACGGTTTACCGGACGTACTTTCTCCTCACTATTGTTCCTTCCTTGTGATCACTACGTGAGTAAGGGGTGTCTTCATTTGATAGGAGGATGCTAGGGTCAATTGTCACCGTGAAAGGGGGTTGCCCATCAAACTGATCGTAATCCTCGTCAGTCTTGTCCTCTACTCCGACGATTTTTCTTTTTCCAGGGAGAACCACGTGGCGCTTCGGCTCGTCAGTCACTTTGCCTTTTTTTTCCTTTGCTAGACATGTCCTTGACGTAAAAAACTTGGGTTACATCATTGGCAAGGACAAAAGGTTCGTCCGAGTATTCAACCTTGTTAAGGTCAACCGTTGTCATCCCACTGTCATCAATCGTTACGCCTCCACCAGTCAACCTAACCCATTGGCACCGGAACAGAGGGACCTTGAGAGGTCCATAGTCAAGTTCCCATATGTTCTCGATGGAACCGTAATACGTGCCAGTCGTACCATCGTGTCCCATGGCATCGATACGAACAGCACTGTTCTGGTTCGTGCTCTTCATGTCTTGGGCCCTCGTGTAGAATGTGTACCCATTGATTTCATATCCCTGGAATGTCGCGATCGAGCCAGATGGTCCCCTCGCCAGGAAGGCCAGTTGTTGGTTAATCGTCTCGTTACCCATGAGATGTTGTCGCAGCCACGTGGAGAAAGTATCAATGTGATGCCTTGTAATCCATGCATCGGACTTACCGATGTTTTTGGCGCGAACTAGAGCTAAGTGCTCTTCGATGTAGGGAGCCACCAATGAAGATTGTTGCAGAACCGTGAAATGGGCTTTACGGAATAAATTGTTGTCTACCGTCATTATTGCTTTCCTTCCGAGAGTCCCCTTTCCCCGTAGTCTCCATTCATGGCGTGATTCAGGTACCCCGATTGGGCGAAGGGCTTCGATAAATTCTACGCAGAATTCAATGACATCCTCTGTTCCATACCCCTTGGCGATGCTTGCCTCTGGACGAGCACGGTTACGAACATACTTCTTCAGAACGCCCATGTACCTCTCGAAAGGAAACATGTTGTGTAGGTACACAGGACCGAGAATACCGATCTCTTTGACAAGGTGACAAAGCAGATGCGTCACCTAATCTGACAAGACATTGCACCACATCATTCTGCAGGGCTTCTAATCTATCAGGATCGATGACCTTCTGCGAAATTGCGTTCATGAAAGCACATAGCTTTGTTATTGTTGCCCGGACATTGTCTGGGAGTATACCCCTTATTACAACTGGTAGCAGCTGTGTCATCAACATGTGACAGTCATGAGACTTTAGATTTGTGAACTTCTTCTCCTTCGTGCTTATTATTCGCTTTATATTCGTGGAGTATCCAGACGGTACCTTGATGCTCTCCAAGCATTCAAACATACTTTCCTTCTCTGCCTTGCTAAGAGTGTAGCTGGCTGGACTCAAGTAATAGCTTCCTTTCTCCTTTGGTTCCGGGTGAAGGTCACCGCGTTGTTCCATATGCTTCAAATCATTACGTGCTTCCAGTGTATCTTTCGACTTTCCATATACACCTAGGAAGCCAAGAAGGTTTACGCAAAGATTCTTAGTGAGGTGCATCACGTCGATTGCATGGCGGACATCCAAGAATTCCCAATAGGGTAACTCCCAAAATATAGAGTTCTTTTTCCACATCGCCGCGTGACCATCTTCGCTCTCTATAGGCTGGCTACCAGGCCCCTTTCCAAACACTACTTTAAGATCTTTAACCATAGCAAACACTGTTTTCTCGCTGCGATGTTTAGGCTTCGTGCGGTGGTCCGCCTTATGTTCAAAGTGCTTGCCTTTCTTCCGTACCAGGTGGTTTGCTGCAAGGAATCGACGATGACCCATGTACACAACCTTCCTACAGTGCTTAAGATACGTACTTTCTGTTTCATCCATACAGTGAGTGCAAGCCTTGTACCCCTTGTTGAACTGCCCGGATAGGTTGCTAAGTGCAGGCCAATCGTTGGTGGTTACGAACAGCAGTGCTCGTAGGTTAAACTCCTCCTGTTTGTCCTCATCCCACATGGGGACACATTCCTTCTTCCACAATAGTTTAAGATCTTCGACCAGTGGTCTTAGGTACACATCAATGTCGTTACCAGGTTGCTTGGGGCCTTGAATTATAATCGGCATCATTATGTACTTCCTCTTCATGCATAGCCACGGGGGGAGGTTGTAGATACACATCGTAACGGGCCAAGTGCTATGGCCGCTGCTCATCTCTCCAAAAGGATTCATGCCATCCGTACTTAAACCAAACTGTATGTTTCGTACGTCCTTTCCAAACTCTTTAAATTTTCTGTCGATGTTTCGCCACTGCGAACCATTGGCGGGGTGTCTTAGCATCCCGTCATGTTGACGCTCTTCAGCGTGCCACCGCATCATTCTAGCGTTCCCCTTGTTCCTAAACAAACGCCTTAGCTGTGGTATTATAGGGAAATACCACATCACCTTAGCAGGAATTCTCTTCTTCGTTAGTTGCCCGTCAACTTCTCCTGGATCATCTCGTCTAATCTTGTATCGTAGCGCTTTGCAAACAGGGCATGCTTCTAGGTTCTCGTACTCCTCACCGCGATATAGGATACAATCATTCGGACATGCGTGAATCTTCTGAACTTCCAGTCCTAGAGGGCACACTATCTTCTTAGCCTCGTACGTTGTCTCGGGCAACTTGTTTCCCTCCGGAAGAATGTTCTTGACGAGTTTCAATAAATCGCCAAATGCATTGTCACTAACACCATTTTTTGCCTTCCATTGCAAGAACTCCAGAGTGGTATCCAACTTTTTGTGCCCCTGCTCGCAACCTGGGTACAACGACATTCTGTGGTCCTCTAACATCTTGTCCAATTTATGGGCCCCCTTTTCACTTTCGCAATCCTCCTTGGCGTACTGCAACATCTGACTAAGATCATCCGCAACGTTGTTACCATCAGCATCCCTTTCCTCCTCACTCGTTTGATTTCCTTCAAATCCAGCGTATTGATCAAAGTCCGGAATATTGTCGTCTTCCACTTCATCTTCTTCCATTTCAACACCTTGCTCTCCGTGGGATGTCCAACAATTATAGCTTGGCATGAACCCCGACTCAAACAAGTGGAAATGAATAGTCCTGGATGCGGAATACTCCTTCTGATTCTTACACTTATTGCATAGACAACAAATAAAACCCTTTTACCTGTTAGCTTCGGCCACTCTCAAAAAATAATGCACGCCGTCAATAAACTCTTTGGACCGCCGGTCAGCGTACATCCATTGCCGATCCATCTACATGACATGAAAAAAAATCGTACACACATAATTATTCGTACAATAATGACAGCCATACAATAATTATAAAATAATTACAAACTCTTTCAACATTCACACAATAATGACATATCATTATTCATACAAATATTATGAAATATTACACCAAATAATTATATATTTACTATTTATAAAGTTTTAAACTAATATTAATGTGTTGTACTTATTTTAATTTTTCATTTTACTTTGTTTTGTATTATTCAAGATTAACTTTCACAATATTTTCCTTCTCAACTTTTTTATAAAACCTTATTTACCAAATAAACTAAATTTCTATATATTCTTTCTTCTCCACACAAATTTTCTCTCTCATCAACTAACAACAAAATTTTGGAGACAAAAAAGTGTGCAAAACATAGCTCCAAATGTAATATGAAAAAAAAACATTGGAGGATGAAGTTGCTAACCTTTTAGGCATCTCCGATTTGTATATAATCAACACAATAAATTCATTAGAAATTTTGGCATGACCTCCCCTCTTTTTTGAAGAAAATTTGAAGCATGCTCGGGCTGGAGGAGGAAGAAGACATATATATATAGGGGTGGGACTTTACTCCCGGTTGGTGTTATGAACCGGGGCTAAAAGATCGTCGGGATCTTTAGTCCCGGTTAATAACACCAACCGGGACTAAAGAATCTTTAGTCCCGGTTGGTGTTATTAACCGGGACTAAAGATCCCGGGGGGGGCCTGACAGGCCCTGACAGCATTTGAACCGGGACTAAAGATCAAATATGCCCGTTACCCTTTTTAACCTGGACTAAAGATCATCTTTAGTCCCGGTATCTTTAGTCCCGGTTTTTGTTGCAACCGGGACTATTGTGGAATTAGCCCGACCGACGAAAGATGGTTTCTCCACCAGTGGTTATAGCCTGCATGCGACTGAGAACACCATGGTCATGTTCCCCTGCTTGACAGCTTTCTATGTACGTTGCCGTAAACCATGCCGGCTGCATATTGCTTCGTGTCAGTCACTCCATGGTTGTTCCTCCAGCCATCTCAGGCATGTTAGATCTCTAGTATATATACCCTTGATGTATAGGTACGCCAAATAATTCTGGCATGTTTTATGGGTTATGTGGCGTACATGGGACTTCAGCCGGCTGCTAGTGCTGCAGAGCGTTGCTCATTTTGTTCCCGATGTCTCCAATTCCCATTCAAGCCTTTTTTTGGGGGAGGTTTTTTCTTTGGCATTTGGGATGCCTTTCACTGGTTTTGTTCAGTGGAGATAAGTAGCGCTATATATGAATTGTAGGGCAAATGACAGCTCTATATATATACTGCGGCAGAAGGCATTGTTTAATTTCCTGTCCCAATGCATATATATATGTCTTAAAAATGTGATTTACTCTATAGAAATTGCTGTTGCACGCCTTAAAGGCAGAAAGAAATGAACATGTCTCTAAAAATTTGTAGTGAAGGTGTATTAAGGCTCTGATCTAATCCATTGTAATATTATAGATCTCATATGGCAATGTCAAATAAGTGCTCTGATCTCATGTTTGTGTATTTCCCTTTCACTGACTGTACAGTACCGATCAGTCTGTTTAGTCTCATATATATATAATTTTTTCTTCAACACAGGTCTCGTACGTATATTTCATTTCAGTTTCGCCAATCAACACCTATAGCATCATGTGTCTCGCACTTTTGTCCCTTTATTTTGCTTGTATCCCCATGCTAATTATGATTAAGAAGATTTCCAATCATTACGACGGATCAGGTTACCTCTGACGGGTCCAAACCCTCACATTTGACGGGTTTGGCCCTAGTCAGATTTTAGTGGTCACTGATTACACCACTCACCTTTCACAGGCGGCGGCCTGTCAAAGGTGAGGGTCTCCATAAACCTAGGGGTGGTTGCAGCACATTAGAGGTGATATGCATGTGATCGGTCTGAAGGTTGACAGCCCGTCATAAGTGACCCATTCTCTCACGTATCTACCTTGGCGCCTGTCACACACGACTCATCTCTGACGGGTTGAAGTAGCAAAGTAGTCGTAGATGAGGTCATCTGTGATGGCATTTGCCCTTTCTTTATGACCCGTAAGTGATTACTCTGTTTGTTCACTTTGCTTTTGGGACTATCGTTCTTCTGTTTCTGTGAGAATAAAATAAACAAATGCCAACGGTGGTTTGTCGGTGTTGTTACTGTCTCATTGTTTTCAACAAAACAATAAAGCTCTTATATATGTTCCATTAGAAACAAAAAAGAACAAAATTAACTGCTTTGAGTTTGATTAATTTTCTGATTTTCAAATGGGCGGTGAATGTGGTGTACACCAAGCATATCTTCAACAACATTCCACAAATAAAACTCTGGTTTCAGAACCAACAAACCCAGTATCAGGATCTTAGGCTGCGTTTGCGTTTCCTCCTCTTGGCTTTCTACAGTATCAACAATTTTCAATATTCTACCGGATCCGGACTTAATTTTTTATCTGTAAAAAAAAACCGTTCTGCTATAATATGTGCGTGCTTGATTGAAAATCAACGATTTTTAATATTCAACCCGGTCCGGACGGTCGCGGACTTGATTTAATTATCTGTCCAAAAAAAAACCGTGTCGCTATAATATATGCACTCTCGACCGAAAATCAACGATTTTTAATATTCGACCTGGTCTGGACGGACGCGGACTTAATTTTTTATCTGTCAACAAAAAATGTTCGGCTATAATATATGCGTGCTCGACCGAAAATCAACGATTTTTAATATTCAACCCGGTCCGGACGATCGTAGACTTAATTTTTTATCTATCCAAAAAAACGTTCCGCTATAATATATGCTCACTCGACCGAAAATCAAGGATTTTTAATATTCGACCCGGTCCAGACTAACCCGAACTTAATTTTTTATATTAAAATAAACCGTTCCGCTATAATATGTGCGCGCTCGGCTGAAAATCATCGATTTTCAATATTCAACCCAGTCCGGATGGTCGCGGACTTAATTTTTTATCTGTCAAAAAAACCGTTCCACTATAATATATGCACGCTCGACCGAAAATCAACGATTTTTAATATTTGACCCAGTCCGGACTGACCCGGACTTAATTTTTTATCTGTAAAAATAAACCATTCTGCTATTATATATGTGCGCTCGACCGAAAATCAACGATTTTTAATATTCGACCCGGTCCATATGATCGCGGACTCAATATTTTATTTGTCCAAAATACACCGATGGGCTATATTCTATATACGCGGCGTCCAATTCAATCTGTTAAACGGTTATTACCTATTATAAATACGCGGTGAGGATTAGTTTGGATTAACATCGGTATCTTGTGAGGTTTCCCTACCACCGAATGATTCCATATATGGATTTTTTCATGAAATTAACATAAATAAAAAAAGAGAAAAATGCATCACTCCTAGTCAATACACAGCTGATAGGAACGGATGCGAAGAGGGGCACCTAAATCGGGCGACGAAGCGAAGTGCCTGAATCGGTCTAGCCTCTAGGGACAGAGATTGGAACACGAAAATACGGTAATACCCTTCCACCAAAAATAAGAGAAGGACAAATATACCCCCGAAAATCAACGGTCAGATGTGAATATGTGATCCTACTACACTGCTACACACTTAGAGGTGGGGTACTGTAAAACGCCCCAAGTTTAAAGCAGTAAAGCAGAGGTGCTTCTCTCTCTCGTAAAGCTAGCTTCTCCGTATACTACTCCTCGATATATCGATATATATATATACATGCCTAGTTTAGATTACAACTTTTTTCTTCAAACCTTCAACTTTTTCGTCACATTGAACTTTTCTATACACATAAATTTTCAACTTTTCCATCAGATCGTTTTAATTTCTTTAAACTTTCAATTTTGACGTCGAACTAAACACAGCCGTAATCTCGATGTCGTGTACGAATCAAGCAATTTGTCCGATCATAACATGTGTATACTAAGACCATGTAGGTGTAGTTGTGTGTGTCTCCTTTACTTCCTACCAGCTCTAGTTAAACTCTTCTAGACCTCTTCTCTGAACGAAGCTTTCCCTATATATACAGCTAACATGTTTGTTACTCAGTAGTTCTCTGACAGCTAACATGCGACCAGCAGGCCATTCGTCTTCTCTCTATATATACACGGCTGGTTCTAGAGGTCACTGAAACTGATCCATCAATACCTCGAGTGAGAGAACTAGAGAAGACGCTGTCACTTTGTACACTGATAGAGCAACAATGCAGTGTAGTGCTCGACTGCAGCTAGGGTGAGAAATGGCTTTGTTTTCAACTGGCCTCCTTAGGAATGCAAGGCATCTGGAGAATCTGTGAGAAAGGTACTTGATCAACTTGTCTGTACTAAATATTGGGTGTGTCATTGTCACCAAACTGCATTTAATTTGGAACTGCATTTTCATCATGTTGAAAATTTGAACTTTCATACATGGTGCAAAAAAACTCATTGGAGACTTCGATTTGGCACCTTTTAGGAAGAAAGTAATTTGGTTTTTGTATGGTGTATTGGTGCACACCATCATCTTCAAGGGCACTCGTAATTTTCAAGCACATTGACAGCATGCAAAAGGAAAAAAAAATCTTATTTTCCATGAGTGGTAATAGTAAGTAGAGCGACCGAAGCACCAAGATTCTAGTTTATCTTATGTTCATGTCTGATAATTTTACCGAACTTTTTTGCCTACGAACTGTTCGACTGACGATGTAATTACATCATTTTTCTTTTACGCAGGACCAACTAAATCCCTTACACAAGGGTATGGTTGATGGAGTTTAGGAATTTGGTTACCGACAATTCATGTCAGTACTAGGTGTTTTCAGTTTCCTAGGTCATGTTATGTAGGACGACGGCACCAATCGTCTCTCTAGATGATTTCATCGTCCGGGTTCTCCTCGCAGATTATATCCTCTGCATCATAGCGTTCAATGTCATCATCGTCGAGGCTCTCATCATCATCATCATCCAGGTCCTCCTCGTGGTCGATTTCCTCCTCGTCATCGAAGATCTCATCATCCGGGTTCTCCTCGCAGATTCTGTCCTCTTCACAATAGCGATCAATGTCATCATCGTCGAGGCTCTCATCATCATCATCATCCAATTCTTCCTCGCAGTCGATTTCCTTCTGGTCGTTGAAGATTTCATCATCGGGGTTCTCCTCGCAGATTCCGTCCTCCTCATCAAAGCATTCAATGTCAATGTCATCCTTGGCGGCGGTGATCTTGGACTCGACGTGGCCATAGTTGCTCTGTGCCGCGTCAGATATCTCGGCGTTCTCGTGCACCACCGCGAAGCTGCTCTCGCTGCCGTCGTGGAGCTCCACGCTATCCCCGTCGCTGTTGCTGAGAACGATCCAGTCCTCCATGGCCGGCGTGGCGCTCTCCTCCTCCTCGGCGGCGGCTGCTGCTGCGTGCGTAGATCGAAGTATCGAACCGATCGGGGTGAACTTTGGTTGGTGGGGGTGGTGATCAGATCGATTTCGCTGTGAGGTTCGAGGCGCGGCGAGGTGTGCTCCGTATATAGGGGTGGAATTATACGGGGGTAGGATTCGAACTCGGCGCTAGCTGTGTGTCGATGTCCGTTTCAGTTTCTGAAGAAATCCATAATCGGAAACGCGTTTTAGCTCCCCCGGGTGCAGGTGCACGCGCTATCAGTGGGGCGCGAATTGCTCACTCCCGTTCATCATGAGCAACCCGGGTGTGGATTGCAGTCTCGCGAGGCGTGTGCAGCGGTTGATCGATTTCTATCGGCTATGGACAAGCGAACACACACGCACGAAGCACTCGGACTCGGTAGATGCTAGCTGAATGGTTGTCATCAATGGCGTGCAAGAAAGTAAACTCATTGCCTTAACCACACTGGAAATTTGGCAGGGGCCTTCGATGCATGTGCTTCTGCGGTAGTTCATCAGTTCTTGGTCTTCTTGCTCGCTGGATGGTGAAATTGAAATATAGAATTAACTAGCAAAAATGCACGTGCGTTGCAACGGGAAAAAAGCTAATGTTGTGTGATAATGATTATAGTTATTTTATAGTTCCATGGGAGTTATATGAGATAGTTCTGGACATAAACAATGAATTAAATCTATACTAACCCTATATTCATTCCCCTTCTCTCCGACCGAGAGCGATGGTGTGGCGGCGCATTTCCCCACCCCCACAGTGAAATAATATGATATAGTTGGATTTAATTTTTATCAAATTAACCATGGTTAATAACACACATTGAAATTTTGTTGGAATTTTCGGAGCTTAATTGCTAATTTTGATAATAAAAACATCATTTTAGCATTTATTTAAATAGAAATTCCAATTTCTCTATGGGACATTTCATTTTCAGTCCATTTACTATCTCAGCCCGCAAATGAAGTCTATTTACCTCCCCCAACTCCTCTTTGATTGAGTTGTGTTGGATCCGATGGCCTGCCCTCAGCCCGTCAAGTGTGCGCGGCCCGGCGATGGAGGCAGCCCGATGCGGAGGCGATCTGAGCCGTCCGATTTGATGGATGGCTTGGATCGCCTCCGCGCCTTTGAAGATACCCTAACCCTAACCCTCATGTTCTCCCGTTCTCTCCTGATCATCTTTCCCGGCGATGAGCGAGCGGCAGCGGTGGCGCCTTCTCATTCCGTGTGCGATAGCGGCGGCGGCGCCCTCCCATTCCGCGTTCGACAGCAGCGGCGGTGCGCGAGCGGCGCGCGGGGCGCCCTTCCCCTACAGCGAGCGACGGTGTCAGTTTCCCCGAGAGGATCCGATGGCGTTGGTGGTTGCAAGCGGTGGCCCTCCCACCACCGCAAGCAGCGGCGGTGGCAACGCCCTCCCACCACTGCAAGCAACGGCGTCGGCTTCACCCAGGCAGATCTGGCGGCGACGGCAACTTCCCATGTCGGATTTTGATGTGACCATGGCCACCACGGATGCAACCATTGCTCACATCATGGATGAACAAGAAGATATCGAGATCAAGTACTCCAAGTGCTGGAATCCGATTCGGCCACCTGCAACAGTATCGACTTCAAACGGCCGCCAAATATGCATGTGAGCTCCGTTTTGGGTCCATTAGTATTTGATGGAAAGCTCTCGGAGTCATCTTTCCAATGGATCCAGCTTCATCACCAAATTCCATCCCAGTCAGCCGAAATCACAAAAAGAAGGTGCTGCATCACCTATAATAGGCCTATGGGCTTGTAAATTCGCCTGGGACCCCGGCCCAAGTAGGGCCCAAGTAGGGTGCGCCCCAACCAGGTGAAGCACGACCCTAGGGTTTCCTTAGGTCGTCCTCCCACCTCCTTAAATAGTTAGGTACCCCTTTAGAGTTTCTTGGGTTTTGTTTAGATGAAAGTTTAGCCATTGCTACTTCCTTGCAGCGCGCGTGTCGGCTAGACCGTCCGTCTGCTTGTATTCGAAACCCCAACTTATCTTGTGTATTCATTCCTATTTGCAATTCAGATTGCTTTTATCTTGTTCTTGCTTGTTTCTTCGATTTGCTTGCAGGAATAAGGTTGATCTGCACCGGCAAGATCAACAACCCATGGAGAGGTGTATCGATCGCTAAGGCGCAACACAACGTCTCGTACGGTTGTAGTCGGATCGTCAACGTTTCTCCCAAATCGTAGTTATCGCAACTCACCGAAAGATCGGGCCAATAACAGCCTTGAGTGTCGAGAGGAACTCAGGGTTCATCAGGTGGTATCAGAGCTTTCGTTGCTCGGTGAGTTTTCATTTACCTATAACCAGAAAATAGCCCGAAAAAAAAATTCATACATTACCTAGCCACATTTGTGCCATTGCATTGTTCTTTTCAGTTTTTGCTTTGTTGAATTTTGTGTTGCATCGTCACGTCGTGTTGCTGGTCATAGCGTTTAGTTCGTTTAGAGTTTCGAGTTCTGGTCACGTTTTGTACCACTGTCATCGTCGTCGTCGTGTGCTTTATTGTCGTCGGGACCTATGAAAACGGAATCGTCTTTCCGCCAAGGTTTCATTTTTCTAGTTTTCAGAAGTTTCTATCGGTCAGTTTTGTTGTTGCTGAGTTGCATCTAGTTTTTTGTGGTGTGATTCTGCGCTGTCCCGAGGCCGTGTTGCTTCCGTGTGTTCCTTTTGCCGTACATGTGTGTGCGAGGAAGAAGGAAGGAGGAGAGATCTGTCTAGATTAGATTGGATTGGTTTCTGTTTGGTGGCCAACGTAGAAAAGAAAAAGGAAGGGAGGGATTTGTCTCTGTTTTCACATGGAGCCTTTCCATAGATCGGGAATCAATCTCCACCCGTGACCGAGATCTCCAGCCACGGTTTCCTCTCGACATTGGTGAGTCCGACTCCCTCCATCCCCTCTCCTCACGGTATAGACAGCTTGGTGAAAAATTTTCGTGTATCGGATTGGAGATCCGTCTGCAAAAACAGAAGCTACGGGACGAGAGCATTCCATTTTTGTATAGTTTTAATTTTGAGTTTGGACATTTACAGTTGAGTCCCTATATTTTTTTATATTTACATTTGAGTCCCTATAAACTTGCTTTATAGTCCTTGAGGTTGTTTTTGTGAAAAAAAATCCAAAAAAAAAGAAAAAAAAGGCAGAAAGGTGCATAAAAAAAGAAAAGAAAAGCCGCACCAAAAAAAAGAAAAGAAAAAGAAAGAAAGAAGAAAAAAAAAGGAAAAGAGAAAAATCAGTTGTATGTTTGAATTTGCTTTCATATATCAGAGTTGTGCATAAGTTGTTCCTAGTGCTATCTTGTGGTACCGTTTGTGTCTAGGCTCGCGTCTCTAGTACGATCTAGCCTAGGACCAGCATGGTACTTGACTTTGAAGCATTATTCAACTTTGCATTCTCTGATTTGAACCATTGCTTTCCTTTGCTACATATATAAGCCTACCCAGAGCTCCACAGATTTGATTGCAGCCGTACAGCAAGTGTTTGCCGAGGCATCGATACATCCAACCTCTATTGGGGTGCTTGGTTGAGTCGGTGTACATCACCATTCCACTTGCATTGGTAAGATCTTATAAGAGCTTGGTTAAAAGCTTGAGTGTGTGTGAGATTTAAGCTGCCACTACCTAGTAGTTGATAGGAGCGTGTATATTCTTGTGTATGTTTCTTGTTTGCTGCTAACCATGGCAGGATTGCGCAACGGGAAACAAGATGGTCATGCTCAACGTCAACATCTTCACCATCAACGAGGTATAGTGACTTCTTCACGCATCACATATGAGGTACATGATAATGATCTTACAAGGGTAGAATCTAAATTGCCTAGTTTTGATGGTAAGTATGATTCCGCCGCTTATGTTAATTGGGAGCTAGCAGTAGAAAAACAATTTGATGAGTATGATTTTTCTAATGCTCAAATGATTAAGGCTGCTAGTAATAAGTGTACCGGTTCTGCATCTTTTTGGTGGTATACTATAGGAAATAATCTTGAAACTTGGGATGAATGCAAAATACTGATGAGAAAAAGATTTGTGTTTTCATACTATAGACGTGCTCTCCTTGAGAAATTTGAACATCTAAAACAAGGTGACAAAACTGTTAGGAGTACTTTCATGATTTTAAAATATGTATCACTTATAGTGATTTACAAGAATCTAATGAGAACACAATGACTAGATTTTTCAGAGGGCTTAATTCCAATATTCAGGCTGGGCTTGTTAATGTGACATATAATCATATAGGCCAATTGTTCATGCTTGCTTGCAATGTTGAGCGCAAAATTTTGGAGAACCCAACGGAGCAACAAGCTATGCTTGTGCCTCCTATCACTGATGTTTTGCAGGAAGTTCAGAACAGTCCCCAAAATAAGAAGAACGATATGTTTGAGATGTCACTTCCTTCACTCGCGAATGAGGAGAAGGCTGATGCACCTACATTATCTGAAAAGGGCATAAAAGGTAAATTAAATGGTGCAGAAATTACTCAAGGTGAGTATGCTTCTGATGAATTACATTTTTCCACTTTCCATGTTGACGTCGAGCAAACTTTAGTGGAACCTACTTCTGAATTGCCTTTGTCACAAGTTGATTTGCATTCTGTTCCTTGTGATAAAGAAGAGTTGTGCGATAGTGCTTCACTTATATCCATTCCACAACTAGTGAATGAACATGCTACTTTTAATCTTGATTCTCCATGTACTGAATTTAAGTATGTTATTCACACGTCAAGCGAGAATGATGAACTTCAATTGCAATCTTCTTTAAATACATTGGGCTATATTATGTTTGATGGTTCTTGTGAGCTCAATTGTTTGAAGGACAAAATATTTGCTCATTCTGATTTGCCATGTCCTCGTAATGTTATATTTCACATGTTTGGCGATTATAATGATCTTGGAATATATTTTGTGCATAGAGTTTACATCTGCTCAGATTTAGAACTTCCTGTACATGTGGATAAAATATGCAAGCTAGAGAAAAATGTTATTGCTGACCAAATTGTCTCGAGTTTGCCTTGTTTTGATTGGAAGAAACAGGTTGTTGTAAATGGACTACGCAAAGAGCACCATATGAAAAAACCGAGGACGGTTTTCCGTGAAGAAGGGCAGGATGATGTGACCATGGCTACCATGGGTGCAACCATTGCTCACGTCATGGATGAACAAGAAGATATCGAGATCAAGTACTCCAAGTGCTGGAATCCGATTCGGCCACCTGCAATAGTATCGACTTCAAACGGCCGCCAAATATGCATGCGAGCTCCGTTTTGGGTCCATGAGTACTTGATGAAAAGCTCTCGGAGTCATCTTTCCAATGGATCCAGCTTCATCACCAAATTCCATCCCAGTCGGCCGAAATCACAAAAAGAATGTGCTGCGTCACCTATAATGGGCCTATGGGCTTGTAACTTCGTCTGGGACCCCGGCCCAAGTGGGGACCAAGTGGGGTGCGCCCCAACCAGGTGGAGCACGACCCTAGGGTTCCCTTAGGTCGTCCTCCCACCTCCTTAAATAGTTAGGTACCCCTTTAGAGTTTCTTGGGTTTTGTTTAGATGAAAGTTTAGCCATTGCTACTTCCTTGCAGCGCGCGTGTCGGCTAGACCGTCCGTCTGCTTGTATTCGAAACCCCAACTTATCTTGTGTATTCATTCCTATTTGCAATTCAGATTGCTTTTATCTTGTTCTTGCTTGTTTCTTCGATTTGCTTGCAGGAATAAGGTTGATCTGCACCGGCAAGATCAACAACCCATGGAGAGGTGTATCGATCGCTAAGGCGCAACACAACGTCTCGTATGGTTGTAGTCGGATCGTCAACGTTTCTCCCAAATCGTAGTTATCGCAACTCACCGAAAGATCGGGCCAATAACAGCCTTGAGTGTCGAGAGGAACTCAGGGTTCATCAGATTTAGCGGCATCGGGAGATTGAGATAAGATTTGTGTGCTTTTTATTATTTTTCCCATTCCTTTTCTCTTTCTTTGGATTGTCGTATTGGATTTCAATCATGTTTATGGATGAAAAGTTGATGTTATGGACGAAAATTTTCACGGACGACGGAAGCAAATTGAATCGGACTTTTTTTCGCCTGATTTTTTTCACCCTTTCTTTTCAGGGACGGAATCGGATTCGGTTTTTTTACCACGTCACATATAATCGGATTCGATTTTTTTTGCCCGATTTTTTTGCCTTTGTTTCACGGACGGACGACAGAAACACTTTTAATTTTTTAAGTAGTAGAGATAAGTAGAGATAGAGAGGTATAGTTTTGAGGCGCTCTTTATATCAACCGTAAAAATGTCAACTTTCTCGTTTTTCGTTAGCACGTTTTTCAAACTGTTAAATGACGTGTTTTTTTAAAATAAATTCTATATAGAAGTTGTTTAAAAAAATTCAAATAAATCTATTTTTTAAGTTCATAATTATTTATGTGCTAATTACGTGCCTTAAAAATCTGACTTCAAGACTGCCGATCGAAGGCAACCTGAGTTGGAGGGCTTTCCTTCTTTCTTTTTTTTTTTTTCGGATGAGAAGTCTAGTCGGACGTTTTTTTTTTCTTTTTTTAGACTCGGACCTTTGTTTTCATTTTCATTTTTTAGGAGTGGGACCTTTGTTTTTCATTTTTTAAGTTTAATCAGGGGTTGTATCAATACAAATAAATATAATGAAAATCTCTGCTTGCTACATTTGCTGTTTCTGAAATTTTTTCCATCATTTCCTACCAACTCTGCTTACACTCTTCTTCCATTTCTGACAGCTAACATTGTTTTAATTATGGATTTTCATTAGTCCAACCTCTATATATATATATAAAGGATATACCCAGTTCGGGATGGTGGAAGAAACGCCGTCCCATTTTTTATTAAGAAGAAAGGGTACCTCAATTACATTTGTACAACAAATAAGGTTATTGCGACCTCTGACACATACACGAGTTCTCTGACAGCTTACACCCAACCAGCAGGCCATTCGTCTTCTCTCTATACATATACACGGCTGGTTCTAGAGGTCACTGAATTCAGGGGCGTCCTAGCCAAATCGGATCCCCGTGCGAAATATTAAAATAGACTCTAGTAGCCTACTAAATTTTTTATATAGTAAAAGTAAAAACGAGTGTGGCGATTAGCCGATCATCAGCGATGAAGCAGAAGCGGAGGCCGGAGGGAACTGGGGAGAGGAGACGAAGCGGCTGCGGTATCGGGACTTCGGCAATACGCGACGACGCGGAAGTACGATGGAAGATGGATTGATTCACCTTCTGCAGCGTTTTGGGCCTTGTGTTTGCTACTATTTAGACTGCAAATTAACAAATTTAAAGCTTTTAATATTATTATATATAGGGCATACTTAATATTTTAGAGGCCCTTAACATTTGGAGGCTCTGTTCGGTCGCACGGTCCCCATGGACTCCTGGGACGCCCCTGCTGAATTTGATCCATCAATACCAGAGAAGAAGACGCTGTCACGTTGTACACTGATAGAGCAACAATGCAGTGTAATGCTCGACTGCAGCGTTACTTGATCAATTTGTCTCTACTAAATATTGGGTGGACAATGATAGGCCAGTTGAGAAATGGTTTTAGGCTTGTTTGGTTTGGAACTAATTTTTGCCGTATCAAAATCATGTGTTCGACGCCATCAGCAACGCCAAGCACCTTATATTGCTAGAGCTAGGGCCTCTTCGGATTAAGAATTTTTTGGAGGTATACTGTTCACAGGGAACTTGTTCTTTCCTATCATTCGGAAGGCACAAACAAGTCATAGCAAAATCTTTGCTGCTGATTACAAAGGAAAAACACAGGAAAAATAACATCCACTCCGACCTCATTTTTTTTCCTTCGCGTAAGACTGAGGCGAGCAATAAACAAGAACTTTTATGAACACAAGCAAAGCAACTGAGCATGAACTCTGGTGGAGGATAGGAATAAAAAGCAATCCAATTAGAAAAAAACAAGTGGAAGAAGCAACTCGAGGTTGCCAGCTGCTCGAGCCTACGATGGCCACGGCGGCAGCTCGCTCCTGTCGCGCGGCCGTGCGAGCTCGTTGGCCAACCGCCGCCTCTCTTGCTCCGCCCGATACGCAGCTCGGCTGCACGCGTGAGCTTGCTCCGCCAACCATTGAGCTCGCCATCCCTGTTTGATTTTGTTTGTTTGCTGCTGCCCTGCCTCCGAAAGATTGGTAAAAGGATGATGCGGTGAATGAACTGATGAATATAGATGGCCAAAAGATCTAAGGCCTGACGGCCCGGCCCACGGCACGGCATTTTGGCCTGGCCCAAGCACGGCACGGCCCGACGGGGGTCGGGCCCGTACCAGCCTAGCCCGACCACCGGGTCGTGCCTGGCCCCCCACCGGCACGTTGGCCCGGCCTGGCACGATGGACTGTCAGGACAGACCCAACACACAAAGAATAGGGAGTAAAAATAGACATATTATATGCCACGGTCTAAAGAATAGGGACATAAAATACACTTATTTTAGCTATATAATATATGGAAAAAGTACAACGAGGGTCCCTCAACTTGTCATCCAATTATAAAATCGTCCCCCAACCGCAAAACCAGATATATATATATAACATCCGTTAACTTACAAAACCGTTCGTTTTACATCTTATCAGACCTTCCTTGTTTTTTTTCTTTTTCGGGGGCTTTTTCATGTGCAAAATCTTTGATGGACTCATGGTTCAGTATGGAGATGTGTCACACATATATATGAGGTAAAATGCTAATTACTTGGCTACTATGGTAAACTGCATTGTTTACATTGGTGCTGGTTGGTGCATGTGTATTTTACTGTACACTGAATCATACAAAGCTTTCTAATAATTTTGTATTATTTTCCTACTGTAAAATTTGGTAAGGTATACTACCATAGATAAATTAGGCCGAATGTTGGGCCATTTTCTCATGGAAAAACTAGTTGTTCTCCTCTCAATAGAGAAGTCAGAAGTGTAATGTATTAACAATATATGTTCACTCCCTTCTAAATGGTGCTTCCTCCATTTCATACTATAAGACTTTCTAGCATTGCCTATATTCATATGTGTCTAGATTCATTAACATCTATATGAAACGGACGAAGTACATAATTGTTGAGAAGGTCTAACTAATGGGTATACATGAAAATAGTTAATACTATCCACGCAATAGAAGTGTTAGGGCTGAGAAACAGCTGCGTACATAATTCTATGAGAAGAACCGGTGCTGTTACATTGAGATCTGACTTATGGATGATGGAATTTGTGCATTAAATTTTAACAAAAACAACCCCATCGTGCATGTCTTAGTAGATAGCTTATCCGAGGTGCTCAGCTCATCACATATGGTTTCGTAGTTGAACCACCTAAAATAAAATTCATTAATTATAGACATTTACATTAAACCATCTTTAATCAGGTGTTCCGAACAAGTTTTTTCCTTTTTGAAGTTGTGTGCTCATATGACAAAATCCAATATGAGATATATGAAACACAACGAGCAAATAGGACAGTTACGTACTGAAAGTTCCAAATAAAATGAAGGTAGTACTCATAGGTAGCCGGGTGCTCAGAGTCGATGTTGTGGTAAGGATGTAATCCGACCCTAGCAACTCTGTTATGTCGCTGATCTTGCTTATTACACAAATGCATTCACAGAAACTCACTGACTGTACCCAATCATAACGCTTTACATTGCTCACAAGAAAGTGTTGGGTACAATTCCCTTGACACAATTTTAATTAGGTATGAGGGATAAGTTGGATATGATAGCCTTGTGGGAATATAACCTCTGAGATGCGCAGTACATCACCTCCTTTGATCTCTTTCCATCTAATTGGAGTTATATAAGCCAATCAGTGACCTTCATGAACAATAAAAACACATTAACAGATTAAAAAAAAGAGTAGTTAAATTTGCACCTGTACTCAGTCACCAAGACGTGGATGAAAAGGGCAATAAAAAGCTTGCTAAACTCTGCCCCGAGACAGAGTCTTATGCCTCCTCCAAATGGCATGTAATTCCTTAGTAGCTCACTCTGCTTTGTCTTGTCCTGTATTTGCCATTTAACTTTGATACATGTTAGAGTTGAAATGATTATGGTATTCATGAGTATTGCTATAAACTTTATAATCAACAGCTTAGCTCCAATATAATTGAGTTTGTCACTGACCGTCCACCTCCATGGATTGAATTCGAGTGGGTCTTCAAACAATGTTGGGTTTAGATCAACTGCCATGGGGCTAATCATGACTAGCCACCCAGCTGGGATTGTATAGCCTGATGAAGAAGAAATAAATCATCCAATAACCATTTGCAAACCAATTGTACATACTATTTTTGTATGGTACACTTCATTATGCAATATAATTCTACGGTTGGTATAAGTTTGTACCTTTCACTTTCACATCTGCTAGGGTTTTCCTGAAAATTCCAGGTGCAACGTTACTAATTCGAGTAATTTCGTGGACAACCTTCAGGAGAAACATGTTCAATTGAGTTAATTAACCAAAAAATTACCAAAATTGCTATGGTTGATGGTTCAAAATAGGAGTTTGCATATTGACAAATCACCTGTGAAGTGAACATCAAGGATTTGTACTCTTCCCAAGTGAACCCAGAATTCAGACTGCCTCGTTTGTTCAGGATCGTTGTATGCTCCTCCTGGAATGACATAATTATTGACGCGTAAATTAATGGCTACTCTTTCACTGTCAAGTTAAGCTTTTGGCACACTAACGTGAAGACGGATGTGTGCAACCAAAGCAAAAATGTTTTTCCTCAGGATTGACATAAACTGTTCAAGAGATTTTTTATAGCTATTGGGAGGTACCTCACCTTTTAGGTGTTTGCGGTAAAAGGTGAGGTACATCGAAGATATACTGAAAGTAACAGAATTTAACAAAAAAAAAAGTGTAGTACCTCAAAGATTTTAACCTTGGAACCTATGTTTCTTACATACAATTGAGATTTTAAATGTTTGACTTGTAATGTTTCAGATATATTTTCTTTGGGTAGCTGATTTGTAGTTTAGGTTATTGATTTGATTATGATTGTAGAATTTGGTATGCTTTCAAAACAAGCAGGTGCCTGTAAGTGCCTCTCCTGCTGTAACTTTCCTAATGAAACAAGCAGGTAGTCTAGTTTTAAAAAACAATATAATGTTTGTTGAGTACAAAGGACAAACCTTAAGCTCCTTGACAACTTTTGGATTGTCGGTGAGAAACTTAAAACCGACAGACAAGGTCGATGATAGTGTTGCAAAACTGGCAAATAAGAGTGCAGAAAGTACATCTACAGCAAAATTGACATCTATCACCGGATTTTCACTCTGTAGTTCTTCAATAATTTGGTCAATAAGATCATTATATTTTTCCCCAGGTGCACTTAGCCTCTCTTTTAATAAATCAGTCAGTGTTTTATGCACGTTTCTCCTGCCCTACAAAGAAAAGCATCAGAAGGTCGAGGCGACAAAATCAGAACATTTTTCATAGGTAAAGGGTCAGCTCCTAATTAGTATTTCGAGAAGTATCTAGTTTTCTCTGATAAAGTCAAAAAATTGGTTCCTCATTGAGCTACTTGGACACAAATATACCTGCATGCATCGGTAAAATGATGTCCCTGGAAAATATATGGGGAAAGAGACCATTCCCTGGAAGAACTCCTGAAAGTTTTTCCTCAATTCTCTTGACTTGGTGGGGTTGAAGCCAATCAACTTCTTAGCGACCAGATCAAATATCATCTATAATATCATAAGGAAAAAAAATATATTAATCCCCTCTCCATTTTCTTTCACTTAGTCCATTTGTACAATTTTTTTAGAGAAGGGTTTTTTTTTACCCGACCTCTACATCCAACCAGATGTATACATCCTTTCTTAAATTGGGAACTTAGTCCGTCAAATATCCCAACTTAGGACCTTATGATGCTACTAGTTTAAGACATACTGATCATAACTAAATGATGATAAAGGTTTGAATTGTTAACCTACATTCGATATGCCGTCCTTCACCTCAATGCTGGGGTTCATGACCCACGTCGCGAAGCTCTCCCTCACGGCGCTCTCCAGTTCAGGAAGGAGTGATTCTTTCAAGTTTGTAGGGCCAAAGAGCTTGGACGCGAAACTCCGGACGAACTTATTAACGGCACCACTATACGTGGTGAGGCTTTTCTTGCCAAAGATGGTGTTCGTCGTCTCTGGGTACCAGCTACGGAACAGCTTGCCCTCCTGCTGGAACACGAACCGGTTCACCTCTGGATCGAGGGAAATGACCAGAGGCTGCCCCACTAGGCTTGTCTTGAAGATTGGCCCATATCTAAAGATCACAAAACCAAGGTGCTATATTTAACATCAGAAACCAAATTTTCGACACTCTTATGAGTTTAGCTAAAATTTCATTGAAGGCTTCAAAATT
This sequence comes from Oryza sativa Japonica Group, assembly GCF_034140825.1. Taxonomy (NCBI): domain Eukaryota; kingdom Viridiplantae; phylum Streptophyta; class Magnoliopsida; order Poales; family Poaceae; genus Oryza; species Oryza sativa. Next base: position 9,360,846 of record NC_089045.1, on the reverse strand, counting down.
CATTTTTTCTCTTCTTGTTTGGTGATTTTGGATGCCTTTCGTCCTACTTGAGATTGTTTTAAATTTGATACAAACTCACCAAATACTCATTTTACTAATGGACTCCATAGGTGTCTCATAGTACAAAAAAAAATTACCAATAGGCTTAGTAGGGGATATGTGACGATGATTGCTTTCGCAGTAGAAATTTTACTTCGCTTGTTTTAGCTATAAGACAACCAGGGTGTGGTATAGTGTGTGTTATATATATATATATATATTATGTCTATTTGGTGAAAATACAATATTATCTTTCGATGATGTGTTGAAAGTTAAAAATTATGCATTTTGATACAGTCATAGATGTTTGTTACTGAGAGTAACATACCAATGGCAAATATTGTTATTTGGAGAAAAAAAATGGTGGTCACAAATTGAACCCTAACCTCTTGAGCCTTTCCTTGTAGTAGCTCGGCATGTCAATAGATGCGCTCGCTCTAAAGAAGCGGAATGTCTCACCAACAAGAGGCAAGCCCATGGAGCCAGGAGGGAGCTTCCCATCGCATTGGGGATTCATCCATCTGTACACCCAGTGAGCAAACCACCCAGTGACAAATGCAACACCACATGTGCAGAGAGCCTTGAAAAGATATGAAACTGATGACAGAAACTCCATCTTCTCCTCACACTACTATAGCTAACTGAGGCTGGAGAGCATGTATATATACAGAAATGCAGTGGGAGAGGGAGAGAGAGAGATGACCTTATTTTCATATCATTGAATTAATTTGTCACCTAATTTTAGGGCCTCTTTGTTTAGGTTTAGATTTATTGGCTTAACTTTTAAGCCACCTTATTGGCTTATATAAATTATAAGCTGGTGGATTTAATTTTCTAAGTTCAGTGGTGGAGCCATACCTCTACCTCACATAAGTAAAAAGAAACAAACGAAAAAACTGCTTGTTTGTTTATGCTTAGAGTTTTTGACTTACTAGAAAAATTATCCGTACGTTGCAACGTGTGAGGACTATTTTAATCTTATTATTGTTATACGGTTTAATTAAGGTGAAATTTACTATGAGAATTCGCTTGGATATATATTTTTTCTATAAAATCATGAGATGCAATTAGGAGTCCGATCATCTCAAGTTAGAATGCGAGTTTTTTTAAAAAGATTTCTTATACGACTCCTGTATTTTCAAAAGCGAACGAAGTTAGAACCCGACTCAAATACGGATTTATATTTCCAATAGCGAACAAACTAATAACCGATTCATACACGGATGACGTACCAAAGTACCGGCAAAAATATTTTTAATTTTTATAATACTAGAGATAGAGATAGAGATAGGACTTTAGAAACAATGCGTGGTCCATGGAATCGTTGCGTGTCCCTGGCATTTCTTTAACAAATTAAAGTGTCCTTGGCCTAAGCAGCTGGTTGGTCGACCGTCCTTTCCTACGTTTGTACTCCCTTCTGTTTTTAAATATTTGACGCCATTGATTTTTTTTAAATATGTTTGACCATTCATTTAATTCAAAAACTTTTGTGAAATATTAAAACTATATGTATACATAAAAGTATATTTAACAATAAATCAAATAATAGAAAAAGAAATAATAATTACTTTTGGGATGAAGAGAGTACATGGTTTGATGAACGGTCAAATATTTTTAAAAAAGTCAACGGCGTTAAACATTTTGGGATGAAGGGAGTACATGGTTATTTGATAATTTCCTAATTGAGGTGTGTCCGGCCGGCCTCCCGTATTTGCTGGCACTGTTGCAATAGGACCCGTTACTGCTCCCTTTGTTGTCACGTACTTGCAGCGGTAAAATGGAATTTTTCTCTATCACATTTGTTTTCATATTTTTACGAAATAAAAAAATAAATATGAATAACCCGGATATTAAAACGGGACCCAAAATATTACTCAATACAAATAAGTGTGAATACGAACCAGAAAAAATATGTTGACGAACATTTATCAAAACAAGAAACCTCTTAAACGACACTTATAACATATTATTGATGGTTAGATACCTTGATTCTGAAATAAAAAAATATTTAGCATATAGACCATATTTTTATCTATCCAGACAGTTTTTGAGCATTTTCTTTTTCCACCTAATACCAGTGCTACCGTATTCATTTTCATTTCAGAAGGAAAAAAGTCCAAACTCATTCTTGAATTCGACACTATCCATTATTATCCGTGCCGATAGACTCCGTTTTCGGAAATCGTCGAATCAATTAGAAACTGTCCTATGCATTTTTCAGTCCTATCTACCTGCATGCGCTTGTTATTGTTCCTGTCAAGCCCATGCTGTCTACTACACTCCACAAGGGTACTGTCAGTTAGTAAAGGGCAGGCTTGAAGAGTGGGCTCGCTGGAGCTAGGGACAAAAACAACCATTGATTTATTTGTGTTCTTTTCTTCTTTGCAATCATCACTCCAAATAAAACCCTACTGAAATGGTTGTTCGTGTTCATCTGGGAGAATAGTATCATTCTTCTCACCACAATGAATTCAAACATATGCCAGGAGGCAGGGATTTCATCTCTATAGACACTACTACAATACCCATTTTTCCGGGCAGTTGGATAGATTATCTCGTGCGGTCGGCCTGGTCCGCCTGCAACTCCTCGTCTGGTAAAATCATTATTTTCGCGTGCGGGCGGGCCGACCACACGGGATAATCGATTATCCCGTGCGGTCGTGTTATACGGACCGCACGGTGCAATAAGGCCGACCGCACGGGGACGACCGCACGGGATAATCGATTATCCCGTGCGGTCAAATTATACCGACCGCATGGGATAATAGGTTAGCCCCCACAGCTAGCACGTGCTAGGGCGACCGCACGGGATAATTCGTGCCGTCACCCTAGCACGTGCTAGCCGTCTGGGATAACCTATTATCCCGTGCTGTCGGTATAATTTGACATCACAGGACAATAGATGGAAAAATAGCCGAAATTGAGCGAGCTCAGTTACAAACATCAAATTAAATCAAACTACATAGAAAGTATAGTGTTTCTAATATTACAAGTATCCCTCGCGACAAATAAACCTTTTAGTCCACAACATGTTCCCTCTCCCACTCTGTTAGGTTCTTGAATTTGGGGTCCGTAGTAAGTTCGCTATGAGGATCGTGGAACTATCCTAGATGATTGCAGATGTCGCGACAAATGAACCGGCACAAGTCCGCGCACAAGTTGATAAGCGTTTTCTAATTGAACCGGCTTGCGCTATAATGGATGCTCGGGAGCTATGGAAAGTAAAAGACAAATGATTTGTGTTACAATCAAGTTTAATGAACTATTTGCAATATCTAAGGAGCATGATGACTTACATCTGTAAACTCAGTTCTGTATCTCCCACTGACCCTGAGCATCACACACACACGTAATAACCACATAGGTTCGTCAAGCTAGATTGCTTATAACACTGCATACACAAGTGGACACGTCAGAAGTAAGAAGTGACAATCGTGATGTACGTACCGAATAAATGCTAACATACCGGCCAGCGTCCCCTTATGTACAGTTCTCTCTACTTGGATTCTTTACATACCCGCCACGTTTCTTATAACGGCCGTGTGATCTACAAAAATAAATTAATTAATTATGATAAATCTACTTTAATGATCTTTACAGAATGTTGGAATCTTTACGGAAATTGTTTCGAACTTACAAGTTCAGCAAGCATAGGAACTCCGTGTATGCGTCCTTGTCATAGTCTGCCAGATCAAGAACTACGACGGTTTGGTCCGTTGGATAGACGAGGAATAGTATGTAGTGCTCGCTGCGAACACGGATTATGAAATTACGTAAGACATATTTTCATGCGTGGTTATTAATATGTGAACGGAAAGATGTCAAAGTTGCTTACCCAAAGTGGTAGGGGACTATGATGACTCGTTTGTCGGAGTGTGCGAGAAATGAGGTGGCCAAGTAATTTCCCACCTCGGCCATTTTTCTCTTATGCATACGCTCGATGTAATCTTTTTTCTCCTGAGGTGTCTTATTCTTTAGTACCGCACTATCCTCCGATATCCGCACAGTGTGGGCCGTCTCGCAAACCGTCGTTGGATTTACATAACCGATTGATGCCCCCATTCTTTGAACATCTACTCATTGTGACCTGAGGAAATTCGGAAGTTAGAACAAGTAACATTTATATTGGCACAGATTGGGTAACAATGAAGTACATGGAATGCTTACAGGCACCACGCGCCGACGAAATTGATATCCATTTTATCCATCTTAAAGAAAGCGTGGAGGTCCTTGAAACTGATGGCGAAGTTTGCGTTAGGTCCATCCTTGAAAGCGCCTTCCAGAACATGCACAGTAATCATCCCGAGACCTAACTCACTTGCCCTCAAGTACCAGTCATGCATCAACCTCGTTGGCCATGCGAATTCACACATCAAGTTGTACGGCAAGAACGGCTTGCCATATTCATACTCCTTTGGCACTTCATCGGAGGTCTAACATTGTATTTTGTCAGCGAGACCTACAACGCTCTTCGTGCGTCCGAATACTGATCAGGTCCAACTGGCTTTAGCAAACCCCCTCGACCCTTGAAAGACTGCAAAATCATCCGCGTCTCATACTCTGCCATTTTCTCCTTGTTGTACGTGGAAACCATAACGGGTATGAGCTTGTGGGCTTCACAGGTAGTTGGCTACTCCTTTGATGTATCTAGCTGCGGAGGTGGCACATATTCGTCAAGGGGTGGAGCAAGATACGACTGCAGAGCAGGAGACGGCTGCCGAGGTAGAGAAGTTGGAGAGTTAGGTGCGGCTTGTTGTGGAGGTGGAGAAGGACCTCTAAGTGGTGATATTTGTGGGAGTGGAGATCCGGGTGGGGTAGTGCAGATCAGAGGGGACGGCGGTGCAAGAGGTGCAGCCGTATTTGGCACCAATGGAGCTGGGGTCGTCGACGTGAACTGTCCAGTGAGGATGATGTCTTGACGATGCCAAAGTATGAACTGGTGAACCGCATCCCCGAGAAGTTCAATCCCCTCTGGTGTTACGATGTCAAGCTCCAACGACATCTGGTCGCCATTAACACGTGCCACCTGAACCCTTGCGTAGTCCGCCGGAATTGGGCTGTTATGGAACTGTCTACCCGGTATCGCTAATCCGGACACAACCTCCTTTGTTTTTCCCGCTCTCCCTATCAGAACCACAAGGCTGCATGGTGTCGGAGCAGTTATACTATCTACTGGGTAGGTTGTATTTTCTACCGACCCGACAGAGCTTGGGATCTGCGTCGACTGCGATCCCTGAGGAACCAGGTCAGGGAAGGCTTGAGGATGTTGTGTGGCAAGACTATAGAACTGTTGGGTGACTTGTTGTGTGACTTAATCTATGATTTCCTGGCGCATCTTGGCCTTATAGGCATCGCGCTTCTTGTAACTTTGGGCTTCCTGTGGAAACCCTACCTTCCAATTCGTCCTGCACGACTGTCCTCTAACCCTACCGGAGTGTTCTGTAGTTCCCAAAGCTTCGGTTAGCTCATCATGCTGCCGTCGAGGGATGAACTCCCCGATCTTCTCCTTCTGGACGATCTGTTGGAGAGACGTGGTCATGTTCTGTATGTCAGGACAATCCAACGGCATCTCATCCTCTTCTGTCACTTGGCCCGAAGTTCTTGCCTACACCCAATTTCTAGTTCGCTTATTTAGGGGTTGCACAATCAAAGGTTTGCCTTCGGTCGCAAACTTATCCTCCGTAGCTCGCCATTTCTTCTCGTGACCGGCGTATCCACTTGACCCTAACCTGTGTGGATATATGTTCTTCTTCGCCAGGTCTGACATCTTCTTCCTCCTTTCTAGAGCTTCAGGCGTTGTCATCTTGGGCACAAACTTGTCCCACTCGACTGCCGAAATGGTGCCCCATTCTTCAAATGGAGTCTTATTCTTCTGAACATAATGAGTGTTCATGTCCGACTTCCACTATCGCCAGCGATGGGCAATTGTTTGCAGTGCAAATTTCCAACCAAGTGCCTCTGACCCAGGGGGATAAATAAGTGCTCCTGCAGACCTTCCCACATTAAGTTCTTGATGTGTATGCTAACGTGCTTCCAGTCGTCCACGTTGAGAGCCACATGAAGTCTTGCCAGCGAACCGCATGCGGTGCTAAACTTCGCCCTCACATGTTGCAGCTCGACGGGTTTGCCATCATCGTTGAGAGCAGCAATGTAGTACGTCTCCTTCGGCATCAGGTTCCTGCTCCTCTTGCCACGTTTTTTCTTTGCACAAGCTTCCCCACTCGTCGTTGTGTCCGTTGGCTGTGGTCCTGAGGTCGTTGTGTCCGACTCAGGTTCAGCCCTGCCGGCATTTCGTTTCGACCGACGACGGGTAACCATCTGCACGGTTAAGTCATTAGACCGCTAGGACGGGGAACGTTAATAATTCCATATATATATTTGGACGGGATTCAGTTATTACCGCCTGCTCGATAGGAATATAATCCGGGTCATCCTCAGGTCTTTGATACTGCAATTGCGCTAGTTCTAGCTTAAACGGGTCGCTCGGTCGCTCAGTGTGCTCAAATGCAAAGTAAATCGAAACACATACCTGAACAAGCAGGCTTTTCGCTACAGTGCACCCCTCGTCGAACTCATTCAGCTCGGTGAAAGGCACAAGTCCGCCCATAGGAGAAACAAGGTGCCCCACCCCCTTCACAAAAGGGATGAGTTCAGCTTGGGTCTCGAAGTCAGACGAGACGAAACGGGGGTCAGACAGCGAATTGTCCGAACCCGAAGTCTCGGCGGCCACATGTTTCCCCCGCGGGGGTGCAAGGGGCGAAAGATGAGGGCCAGGAAGGGGGGGATTGAATGCCACACAGGCTGCCTCCACAATGCCTTCGGCAGAAGCAGAGGTGCCCGCTGCAAAGCTTTGGACCACCTCGCCGGCAGAGCCGGCAGCAGTGGCAATGGCCGGAGATCTGGGGGTTTTCTCGGCTAGCGAAGTAGGGGTGCCATGCGAGGAGTCGCTGTTGCTAAAGGCACTCCCAATCTGGATGACCCCTCGCGCAACGGCCTTCGCGCTCACCTTGGTCCGTAGCGGAGTGATTCCTGCAATCGCCGCCAAGGTCTCTACCCCCTCTACCTCTTTCGAGTGAAGGGGAGACGAGCTCGAAGCGACTCCCGCTTCGACGTGAGAAGGGCTCGGACTGTACCCGGGGGACATCATTTTTCCCCCCGTCTCATCGATGGTCTCCTCCTCACCCTCCTCGTCGTCCTCGCCCTCCTCCTCGTCGTCGGCGTCGGAGTCGACGGATGTGGCCGGCCTACGCTTCTGCGGGGCAGCCTTACCTTTCGCGCACCTGCGCTTTCGCGAAGGTTCGGCGTCATCCACGACAATTAAGACGGTCTTAGTAGAGTTCGCCCGGGCCGGCAGTTCGCCGGAAAAAACACGGTTCGCCCGACTGCCCATTTGACGAGTGAGCAGTTGGCTGAACTCATTTATAATGAGCTCACCAATCATCTTCCGGGCCTCACTGCTAGCCTGGGGCAGCGTGAGCACTATCAAAAAGCAAAGGCGAAGGGATAAGCGCGATAGGGCAAAAAGCAAAACAAAAGTGAGAAGGCGCAGTAATGAGGACTCACGGTTCGACCCCCCCCCCCAGGAAGCACCAACTTCGGCAAATCGTCCGCCTCCCCGTCCTAGTTGACCTCGATCTGCCACGATTGCAAAAGGGGAAGAATCTGAAGCATACATAATTCTTCCACCAAGTCGCGGCAGCTAAACCATAGAGCAATCTTGCGGAGCAGGGCGAAGCGGAATTCCATCACCTTGGGCTTTCGAACGGGGGCGACGGTCTGGCATTGCCACTTCATGGCCTTGGCAGCGTCTGACCCAGCCTAGAAGGGGATGGTGTGATAGAACCATTTCGACATCCAATGCCGATCCCACTTAGGCATGGACATGTTCACGGGCCAAAAGTCGGAGCGCTCAGGGCGAAAGTTGAAATTTGCGCTCCCGAAAACGGTCCTCCGGGTACCAGCCAGGGTAACCACCGTCTTTGAGTTCACGATGGCGTAGAAGATTGCCCCAAACATCTCAGCAGTCGGCCCGAACCCGGCAGTTCGACACGCCCAGTCGAAGATGGCGACCTGGACCAAGGTGGAGGGGCTGAGTTGGGGCAGCTCGACTTCAAAAAGCCGAAGTATCTCCGGCAATAAGGCACTACACGGAAACCGAAGCCCTGCATCGAAGAAGGCGGTGAAGACCACAGTCTGATTCTTGCTAGGCTTCGGCACAACAGCCTTTCCAAGGGCAAAGGCCTTACCGCCGGCTACAACCCTGGCCGAAACGAGCTTCGCCAGCTCCGCTTCATCAATGAGCGAAGCACCTAGATACCCAGTGTGATCTTCGCCGATCTTCCCCCGGTCGGGACCGGTGGTCGAAGTAGGTGCAGGTTTGCGAGGAGCCATAAGTGGGAAGCACAGGAAACCTGAAGAACAATAGCCTGGGATCTTGCTAGCCGGGACAAACGTCGAAAGCTAGTGATCGTAGAGGGACAATCTAGGCGGCAAGAAGGACGGCGAAAACAACTAGGGATAAAGATAAAAGTAAAAGCGAGGGGGGGATATATATAGCCCACCCACGCGGCGGTTTGCCTACCACCCAATCAGAGCTTGCCACGTAAGCCAGGGGTGTACGGAACGGTAATTTCCCATCGGGACGGGCCGAACAGTGAAAGGCCGAAGATCGCAAACAGTCGGCCCAAGAAGCCCAACACTGTTCATGAGCGCCAAAACCAAAGCAAGAGCTTCGCCGCGAAATATAAAGAGTCGTTTTTTGCATAAATGAAAACAAGTTTTGGCAGGAATATCGGCCGAAAGGGGGCGCCTCATGCTAAACCACACGATGCGCACAGTCTCGGCCGAAACCACGAGGGGCTTGTTGGAGGTATACCACGAGGACATTTGACCGGACCTGCCGAAACCACAGACAATCAAAGACGCAGGCCGAAGGTAAGCGGCGAAGATCCAAGAAACAACGTTGGCTTAAGCCATGTGGCGACGGTTCCGACCTACGGTTTACAGGCCTCGACATGAAGAGCACAGACTTCGCCAGGCATCGGACCTCATCAGAATGAGGCCCAGTGGGCCGCCGCGCCATATGGAGGCTTCGCCAAGAGCTGGGCCGAAGCACTTGGCCCATTAAAGGCCCATATAAGCAAAAGACGCTATGTACCCATGAAGATGTCCCTATCGTAAGGGTAACCATGTAAATTCCCTTATAAACCCCGGACCCTAAAAGGGAAAACCTGTAATAGAGCTATAAGTAACCCCCTAGGACAATGTAACAGGGGATCCAAAAAAATTTTCACTAAGCAATACAATTGTTTTTACTTCCAACTACTGTTGAGAGAACCACGTCTTTTGACATGACGTAGTTGTCCATTCGACAACAGGTAATATCAATAACATGTGTTGGAGATAGCACTTATAACACATTATTGATGGTTAGATACCTTGTTTCTGAAATAAAAAAAATTAGCACATACATATAGACCATATTTTTTATCTATCCAGACAGTTTTTGAGCATTTTCTTTTTCCACCTAATACCAGTGCTACCGTATTCATTTTCATTTCAGAAGGTAAAAAGTCCAAACTCATTCTCGAAGTCGAGACTATCCGTTATTATCCGTGCCGATAGACTCCGTTTTCGAAAATCATCGAATCAATTAGAAACTGTCCTATGCATTTTTCAGTCCTATCTACCTGCATGCGCTTGTTATTGTTCCTGTCAATCCCATGCTGTGTACACTCCACAAGGGTACTGTCAGTTAAGGGCAGGCTTGAAGAGTGGGCTCGCTGGAGCTAGGGACAAAAACAACCATTGATTTATTTGTGTTCTTTTCTTCTTTACAATCATCACTCCAAATAAAACCCTACTGAAATGGTTGTCTGTGTTCATTTGGAGAATAGTATCATTCTTCTCACCACAATGAATTCAAACATATGCATGTAGGATCATTATGGTGCCAGGGAGGCAGGGACTTCAACTCTATAGACAACATCGCGATGCTGGCTCAAGAGAACGTGATGAAATAATGATATGTTGAAACAAGTTCAGCAGCGTGAACAAAAACGATTTTACATTGTTTTCTGGAAAATAAGAAGGTACAGAAATATGTGGATACTATATAAATAATTTTGATTTTTTTTGAAATAATAACATTGTTTTCTGAGTATTAATTAAAGAATAAAAACATATGTGTCACTTCCAATAAAATTTCGTTGAAATTATCAATATAAATAGCCCATGCAGTGTAAATCTACATTGGTATGCTATACAATTTACCAATTCCATGAACCCTTCAATATTATATTTTTCCCCCTTCGAAAGAAATAAAATTATCGTTGCAAGTACTATTGAGCTTTTAGTTTTCTAAGACTAATATTAAAAATCATATTAAATAAAGAGTGAATTGCACAATGGGCAACTTACTTTTACCAAGGTTTCAACTTGTACTAGTTAAGTTTGCATAAGGATTCACTTTGTACCACTTTCTTATCTAGATCTCTTCCACGTATTCTTCTCCAGCATCTAGCCAAAACCTGGTGAGCTTGCAGCAACGTGTAGCAGTCCTCGATGCATATCCGAAGAAAGGATCTGCTCATTTCATGCTTTGATCTGGGAATTAGGAGCCTGTGAGGTACTTGATCTTCGTGTCAGCTCCTCGCCGAGTTGATTGAAACCGGGGCATATGGGAGGTGCTTCTTCATGTGAGTATAGTTGCCCGAGGCCCGATGGCCGGGCCTACGGCATGAGGTTTTGGCCTGGCCCAGGCATGGCACAACCCAACCATTGGTCCATGTCTAGGCCTTTGCCTCGATACGGTGGGTTGGCCCGGCACGGCACAGTCCAAAGATCAGGAAGACAAAATAAATGAGGGAGCCAAAATTTCAGCCATGTAAGAGACTATCCAAAGATATGAGGACGCAAAATAGACTTCTCTCAAGAAGTAGCACGTGGGCTTTAGTGCCTTCGAGCCCAGCACGGCCCAAGTTTTATTAGGCCATTGTTCCAGCAAATGGGTGGGCACTACCCGGCCCGATGTGTAAGTCGGCCATGCCAGCCCATCTAATCTCGGATCGATCCCGGTTGTGTCGGGGCCGTGCCGGACCGAGTAGCCCGTTTGGTCATCTATAGAAGTGAGCACTAAGCTGCAGCACGACAATGGTGCCAGAAAGGCTTGAGCTGAACGACGGAGGTCTGCGTTATTGACGCTTTTGTGCACTCCAGCCTCTCCTTCCCAAGGACTGGAGAAGATCGCTGGTGTTGGGGACTGGGATCATGTGGGTCATAAGTCCAAATTACAAAGTTTGGTAATAAAATGTGGTTTAAAGTGAAAGGTTTTGTTGATGGATGGTCTAACATGTAAATTGGGTAATATGGAACCTGTATAATTTACTCTTAAACAAAACATTCCGCTGAAAATACCATGGCCTCTTCGGTTTTTTACTGTGTTCCCCTCCGAAATAAATAAAAAATACCGTTGTAAGTACTACAGACCTTTTACTTTTCTAAAACTCAGTAATTCTGATATTTGAAATTAACAAATTTGAAGTTGTATTATTTAATTTAAAAAATACTAATAAGTTAAATGACATGGCCTTTTTTAAAACCCTATGCCGCAACAGTACAGGAAATAACCAATGTATTCCTAGTATGATTAAAAGTTTAAAACTTCGTTTTAATTATATAAAAAGATTAACCCGCAATTGTTTTCATGATAATAAAACTAAAACGCGGTATTCTTAGGAAGGCCAACAAAGCTTAGAGAACTAAACCGTGTGCGCTTTTAGTTGCAGACAAAGTAACTAAAAAAGTAGGTACTGTTTGTTAGTAATGTTAGCAGCAGACAGAAGTAGTATTATTAGCAAAAAGTAATGTGAGTAGATAACAAAACTGAAAAACTTGCAGGAGAAATAAATTAAATGTGATCAGAATAATCCACACCAGTAGACTGCTAGATACTACTAGAATAAGCATTTTCGCAAGCGGCCAAAAGCAACTTTTACAGGCGGAGAGGACCGCCTGCAGACCAACAACGGTGAAAATCATCCATTTTCGCAGGCGGGGCAATGGCCCGCCTGTGAAAATCCAATAAAAAAACAAAAAAAATTGCCTCGTCGCTGCCGCCGCCCTCCCCCGGCCTCCCTCCGGCCGGATCTGGGAGGGGAGGGGAGGGGAGCCGCCCAGGTCGCCGCCACCGCTCCGGGAGCCGCCGCCGCCCTCCCCCGGCCTCCCTCCGGCCGGATCTGGGAGGGGAGGCCGGGGAGCCGCCACCGCCGCACCGGGAGAGGGCCGCCCCTGGAGGGGAGCCGCCCACGTCGCCGCCGCTGCCGCTGCCCTCCCCCGGCCTCCCTCCGGCCAGATCTGGGAGGGGAGGCCGGGCAACCACATCGCCGTTGCCGCCACCGCCCTCCCCCGGCCTCCCTCCAGCTGGATCTGGGCAGGGAGGCTGGGGAGCCGCCACCGCTGCACCGGGTTGCCGCCGCGTGCACAGGCTCCGCCGCCGCCGCGTCCACACGCCGCCGCAGCCGCCGGTGGAGGGAGGAAGGGGAGGGGAGGGGGAGCTGAGAAGTGAGAAGCCAGTGGAGGGAGGGAGAGAGAGAGTTGAGAAGATAAGTGTAGGGGAAATGAATAGTGGGGAGGGGTTGGAGAAATAGATAAGTATTGAAGTTTTTTTATTTTTTTGGTAGGTACGATTTTTGTAGGCGGACCACATAAGGCGTGCCTGCGAAAATAGATGGTCCGCCTGCGAAAATAGATAGCGAACTTCACCCCGATATATATTTTTGTAGGCGGTTATTTGACTCCAAGGGTCATGTCCGCCTGCGAAAAAAAAATCTCACGTCGGGAAAAATGTTTTTTCTAGTAGTGAGAAGAAGCAACAAATATTCCTGTTGTGTTATATACATGAGATTTAACTATGCCCATTCTGTCTAGCTAGATCCAACGATCGGAAACGATTTGGTACCGTGAGATACCGATATCTCGAGATACTTTTTGTTGTCCTGGAGCAAATCTCTCTATATATATACAGTACTAGCATCACTGTTGTTCTCAGTAACAGGAGACAGGAACCAAACATGAAGGGGGGGGGGTGAATTTGACAACAAAAACGACATCGAAAGCATGGAGAAGCAGATTCTATATATTGTACTGCTATGGAAAAGTGTACACAACAATTGATGGGATCAGTTCCTTCATTGCTTAGTAAAAATTAAAGGTGATTCTAGCAGCAATGTCTCAAGAAGATCCGGAACACATACATTGAGCTATCTTAGCGATGCAATAACATCTTATCTACTTCCTCCGACCCAAAATATAATCGCTTTTATACTTTGACACAGTTTTTGGTATGCTACTTTGACCAACGATATCTATAAAAGTAGGATGTTTTAAATAAAAAAAGTTGTATATTGTGATAGTATGTTTAATGATAAAACTAGTAACATCAATTTCTATATGATTGATCTTTTTTATTTTTTGGCTATTTATAGTCAAAGCTACAAATATTTGATTTGATATTATGCTAAAAATGTTTATATTTTAGAACGGAGAAAGTATTTCACTAAACGCTAAATTTAGAACCCTGTGTATTTAAAGCACTACAAGATAAGTTAGGATTTCCAGAAGTAAGAGCAACATACACTACCAAGCTGAATGTACATAAATCACAATCATCTTGGATCATTTACATCGATGTCCATTTGAGCATAGAGTGATTACTTCTCTGCTTCACTAAACACCAGATTTAGAACAAGTTGTATTTAATACAGTCCAGTATGCATGATTTAGGATTTCCACAAGAGCAAGATAACAGTGTTCGCCATGGGTTGTTCCCGACCTTAAATAGTACGCACGGAAAACGGAGCAGTCCATTAGCACGTGATTAATAAAGTATTAGCTATTTTTTTTCAAAAAAAATTAATTTGATTTTTTAAGCAACTTTCGTATAGAATTTTTTTTAAAAAAAATACACCGTTTAGAAGTTTGAAAAACGTGCGCGCGGAAAACGAGGAAGATTTTTTTTGGAAAAGGGGCATCCCAACACAGTCTTAGAAGCTGAATGTACATAGCATAACCATCTTGGATCATTTGCATTGGTATCCACGAAGGTAGATCGATTGAGGTGATAATCCCTGGTGGGCGGCGCTGCAATTCCACCTGATCGAGAAAGAGAAGAGATCCCTTGCTGCGGCGATCGCAGGTACGAGTAACTTCTCTGCTGCACTTATACTGTATTCAATCACCCTGAACCTGAAGGGTTGATCTCCTCATTTGAGCAAGGGCCAAGGCCCCCCTTAATTTCTATTACCAGAGATGGACAGGAAACTACAAGGTTCTTACAGAAAAAGAGGGGTAGATCATAGGTTTATCCCAGGAGTACCGAGGTAAGCAAAAGAGCAACAAACACTACAGGAGCAGGCTGCCGCAAAACATAGAGAATCTAGCTACTACAGCATTATGCACCAGGATCAGACCCAAAGACCCCATCACAAAAAGCTTCCGCTCCCCTGGTGACAGACTGCAGCAAGAACACAGAATCACTCTGTACATCAGCACCGCCATCCCCTGAAGAATATTCAGCAGTCCACCAGCCTCCTTGTCCCAGTATTCCATCCAAACTTCGAGTTCAAGATGTTACTTGCTACTTGCCTTATTAGCTTGGCTCCCAGCAACAACTTTTCTTGATTTGCCTCCATTATCTGTAAAACAGCACAAGATTCAATCCAATACCAAGTCAAGGAAACAATGTCAGTGGGGTCATTAGGCAATTTATTTATTTTTAAAACAGGCTTTGTTTCCTGTTTTCCAGATAGCCCAAATCACAGCAGCTACACCTACTGCAAGCAGATTTTTTATGTGTTTTCCTTGGCTACACAGCCATTTACCAAATATGTGTTGCCTCTGTATGATCGTAAAAGACCTTTCTCACCCCCAAAAGCTAGCCAATGAGGTGAGGGGCTCTCCAACTTATATATTACCCTTGCCCTTCCACAACCAATGTGGGACTATTCAACAATCTCCACCTTCACACATTGGTGTCCCTCAGCCGTTCACCATCCCTTCACCGATTCTCCATGGTCCCTCAGGTACACGGGCCCTGCTGGTATTCACGATCCATCAGGTCTTCACACACTTTGTCCCTCAAGCCAAAGATGTTGAACTAGTTAGGATCTGATACCAACTGTAGGATCATAAAGGGCATTTCTCACCTCAAAAGCTAGTCAACGAGGCGAGGGGCTCTCTACTTATATATTAGGTCACTTACCCTTCTACAACCAATGTGGGACTATTGAACAGCCTCTTTAATACAGATTTCAAATTTAAAGCACGTATTACAATATTCCAAAGCATCCTAATCAAAGGACACTCAAAGAAAAAATGTTGTATGGTTTCATCATTACTGCAAAATTGACATTTCTTATCTCCTTTCCTCCAATCCCTTTTGTACAAGTTATCTTTTGTGAGAATTTTGTTTTTAACCGTTAACCAAATGAAGATTCTACTTTTGAGAGGCACCCTAAATTTCAAGAGTTTCTTGTATGGGAACTCAACATTTTGCAAACTGAGAACTCTGTAAAAAATTTAACAATCAAGATTCCATTCATAGTCAAGGTCCACCAGAGAGTATCATCAGTGTTTCCATCCAACTGAATTTCATCACTAGTTTGCTTTATATTATTCCAATCCCTTAATTTGTCACCATGCAAGGTCCTTCTGAATTTTATCCCATCCCACCCTTGATGCTTCACTTTAGAAAGAGTGATTTTTTTTTTTGCAAAGGTTATGTTGTAAAGCCCTGGATATTGCTCGTTGAGAGGTTTGTCACCTATCCAGTCGTCTTCCCAAAAAGAAGACTGTTTTTCCATTGCCCACTTTTTTTATACAAAATTTGAAAAATTGTTCCTTCACTCCCATAATTCCATCCCAAAAATGAGAATTGCCAGCCTTGAAAGTAACTTCAGACATTATTTTTTCTGAAGATATTTAGACTTTATGAAATCTTGCCACCAACCTTTTTCATTTTCAATTCTCCATATCCATTTGCCAAGATACCTTTATTCATGATTTCTAAATCTAACACACCTAGGCCTCCCTGATCTTTTGGGGAACAAATTTCCTGCCATTGAACCCAGTGATACTTTCTAATTTCCTGGCCTTCTTGCCAGATGAACCTTCTAAAAAAGTCGATTCTTTCTTTGACCCCCTTAGGCAACCTAAATAAGGAGATCATGTACAAAGGAACATTGGTTCGGCTTGAGTTGATGAGAGTCAACCTCCCTCCAATTGATTGGAGTCTCCCTTGCCAACAGCTCAGCTTGTTCTCCAATTTTGTTTTCTATTTCATTCCAGTCTTTTTTTTAAGATTCTTTTTTGGTCGATGGGAATACCTAAGTACTTCATGGGCAAAGCACCCATTTTGCATGTGAAGATTTGGCTGTATAAGTGTTCCTTTTCTTTTGCACTTCCAAAACTGAAAGCATCACTTTTATTAAAATTAATCTTTATGGCCTGAGAGTTGTTCAAAGAGGCAAAGAATGAATTTCAAATTCCTAGCATAACTCAGATTGTCTGGTAAAAGAAAAAATATGTCATCAGCATATTGCAGGATTGCAGTTCTGTTATTCTCATTCACCCCTAGCCCTCCTAATAAACCATTTCTCTCAGCCCTATTAACCAGTAGAGTAAGTGTATCAGCAGCTAACTTAAACAGCAGGGGTGATAAGGGATCACCCTGCTTCAGACCCTTGTGTGTATTGAAATAAGGTCCAATTTGGTCATCCACTTTGACAGCAACCTTTCCCCCTCTACTACTCTCATTACCCAGTCACACCACTTATCTGGAAGCTCTTTGGCTTTAAGCATTCTATAAACAAACACCCACTTGACTTTGTCATATGCTTTCTCAAAATCCACCTTGAAAAGGATACCACTTTGTTTTTCAGTATGGATTGTGTTGAGAATTTCATGCAGAATAACTACACTCCTTCCATTATGTATATGTTTTCCATGAATGCAATTTGATTTTTGGATATAATGTATACCATTATGCTATTTAGTCTGTTCATAAACACCTTTTGTTATGATTTTGAAACTCACATTCAGCAAGCAAAAAGGTCTATATTTCTGAATTTGGGCTGCATTTTTAATCTTTGGTATACAAGTGTGATTATTCCATAATTCAATCTCTCAATATATAGACATCCCCTGTGAAAATCATTGATCGTTTCAAGGAGATCAGATTTGATCTGTTCCCAGAACTTCATATAGAACTTTCTAGGTATCCCATCAGGACCAGGGGCTTTGTTCTGTTTCAAATAAAAAACTATGTTCTTTACTTCGTCTAGAGTGAAGGGTTCAATCAGCATCTTCCTATTTGCCTCTAAAAGTTCTGTAATCCCTTCACAGTTGAGAGATACTGAACTTTCTTTTGAGTGACCAAACAATTCCTTGGAAAAGTTAGTTATGTATTGCACCTGGTTTTCTTGACCCTCAATTACCCCTTTCCTCCTGTGTTAGTGAGTGTATTTGATTTTTCCTTTTCCTGTCATTTGCCTTTGCATGAAAATACATTGTGTTACAATCTATTTCTAAAGTTTCCTTTTTCCTTATTTGAAACCATTTCATTTTGTAATAATAAATTACCAGTATATACTTTGGATGTAATAATTACTAGCATCATATACAAAACATTTATTTCATTTCATACATTGCAGATGGATAGAAGATGGATGTATAAAAGTGATCGATTGAGCATAGAGTGTTGTAGAGCAATACAAGAACAGAACAAACAATGAATGGATGACTTGTCCATGCTTTGATTGTAAGAATGACAAGATGTTCAAGAGTAGTGCTAGAATACACACACATCTGATATGTCGGGCTTCAGGATGGTTACTGATGTTGGATCAAGCATGGAGAGCAAGAGCTAGAGAATATTGGGGTTGGAGCAGCGGCGGTATGAACGAGGAAGAACACGAAGATGATATGTTTGTTTAGTCCCCATTGGGTGGTGTTCGGGTCGATGACGATACTGAGACTCATCGAGCAATGTTGTGTGATGTTGAGGACCCATCTTACAACGAGAGAGACTACGAGAAGTTTACCCGGCTGGTGAATGATTCCGAGACACCTCTGTATGATGATGTGCAGCAAAGCACATGAAGTTATTTGCGACCTTGGATCTAGATATGATAGGGGTGACTGGGCGAGTGGATAAGGGTGCTCGGCTCGCCCGGTTCGGCTTGGTTTTGTGTGGGTGTCAGTATTTAAATTAACCGGTACATATAATATGTTATAGGTATTGGTTAAACCGGTATCTATAGTAATATTGGTGTCGGTTTTTCCTATTGAATTAGCACCTATAGTCCTCACAGGTGCAGGTTCTATATTTTTTCATTGTCTGGAGGAGAGAAAATGTCTATAGGTGCCGATTTTAATAGGAAAAACCTCGGGTCGATACCTGTGAAAGTTTTGGCGTTGACTAGTTTTACCTCCGCGCCAAAAAAAAATGACGTCGAACTAGGGATTCATTCTAGCAAAATAAGAGCCTTATTTTTTCGCTTATGCTTATGCTTATCAGTCAAAATTTAAATTTTTAACCTTGAATTTGAAATTGATTTTGAGGTTTTTTTTGGAAAAAGTACGAATTACCCCCCTCAACTATTGTGGTTGACCGAATTACCCCCTCAAACTCGAAAACCTAACATTTTACACCCCTCAACTATTGAAATCGGACAAATAACCCCCTTGACTCAATCCGGAGTGGTTTTGGTCCTACGTGGCATACGCGTGCTAGTCCAGTCAGCAATTCATTAAAAAAGTCGGTGGGGCCCACTGTCAGGTCTCTCCCCTCCTATCTCTCTCCACCACCAGCGCAGCCATCTCCACCATGCGCCGAGCGGCCACCGCACGGATTACACCGCTTCCTCTCCCACCATCCACCTCCTCCTCGTCCTCATCCACCACCTCGCCGCCGCCACGCTCGTCGCCCTCGTCAACCCCTCGCCCTTCGCCAGCAAGCGGAGGCGCCTCGACGTCGAGGAACGGGAGCCAGTTCTGCCTACTTCATCGGAGCCGGAGTGGTGACATCCCCGCGCCGTCCGTGGTGGCATCCTCCCCCACCAGAAGCACCTGTGCTTCCAGCGCCACGCTCGTCCGCAGCGGCCGACCGCCATCGCCCACGGCCACCAGCATCTTTGCCGTCGCCGCTAGTCTCCCTTTCAATCTCTTGCGTTGATTTCATTATTTCCTGATATATAATTGGTACTTTGCGAATCAATTCATGGTTGCATGTTACGATCTTACTTTGATAGCACTGGATTTGGTTCTTGGCCGATCTCTAGCTGGAGCCTGGATAGATCATGGTAGGATGGTTTTTGTTTGACGGGGGATCGAGTCGGCGGCGTCCATGGACTGCGTGGTACAGATCGTGATGCAAGTGGTCCTAAGGAGCATTTGTAGGTTGCATGAAGTCTTCGGCATGGCGATGGAGCTCGGCGCGGCGATCCTCACTATGGTGTGGTTCTCCAGCATGGCTGCCGCGCCATCCTGCGCCACCCCTAGCGCGTACCATTGCGGCCGCAAGGCGCACTGTCACAGCCTGAATTTTCGTTTCAGGATTTATAAATTATTTAATAAATTATTAATAGAATATATATTAAATGTTCATTAATTTACAAGTGAAGTTAAATGTGGGAAATAAAATTTCCTAAATATAAAGCATGGCTGGATTTAATTTTTATTAAATTCTCCATAATTAATTATACTCTCTGGAATTTTCTTGGATTTTTCAGAGCTCAATTATTAATTTTAATAATACAAAGAACAGTTTAGCAATTATTTAAATAATAAATTAATCATTAAATGATCTGGATATTATTATATTAAATACTTTGAGTGTCCAAGGATGTTCAAGATTTTTCTTGGAATTATCTGAGCATTGGAAGTATTTTTAACAGTTGAAAGATCATCTCATTGGTTAATTTATTTGGAAAAGCAATAAAATCATCCTTCCTAGTCTTGGGCCGAATTCAGCCCATTCTCTCCCTTCCTCTCAGCCCGGACGAAAGTCTAGTTTACCTCCCTATCGCTACAGTACTCTATCTTCAACCTCCAGACAGAGCCAGAGCCGAGCCGTGCCGTGCCCTACTGCCGCCGCCTCCTCCCACCAATCCGGCCTCCTCGTTGCTCCTTTTTCCAAATTAGTTGCGGGAATGGAATCCTCTCAAGCTCCTCTTCCTTTTCCCCAAGAAATCCCCAAAAGTTCTATGGAAATCCTTTCCAATTTCGCGGTTCAATTTTTCCTTACTCCGGCGAGAACCCTAGACTTTCCCGAGTATTTCCCGTCGATTTGGGCCCGGATCCGAGCTCCCGTGCCTATATAAAGGACCCCCTAGTCGTCCTCTACCTATCCCCTCAAGTCCCGTCTTCCGCCGTCGCCGGAATCGCTCTCCCCGCGCTCTCCTTCTCTCTCCAAGCGCCGGCAACGCTCCAGCCGCACCGTTCGTCGTCGTCCGTCGTCGCTTTCGGTCGCCGCTGCCGCCGTTGGGTTCGCAAGAAGGAGAGGAAGACCGGCCTCCACTTCCCCGACGCCGAAGATCTCTGGAAGTACCTCGCCGACGCGAATCCAAGCTTCGCCGCCTCCGGCCGCCGCTCCAGCAGCCGTGCGCCGTCGCCTAGGCCGTCGCCCTCCTGTCCCGCCATCTCCATCGGCTCCGCAAGGTCGAGCTCTACCCCGTCCACCGGTTCCCCACCGCCGAGTCTCGTTGGAAGTCGCTGTCACCGTGAAGGCCGAGTTCGCCGCCTCGGTTTGATCTCCGGCCGAGCGTCCTCGCCGTGAACCAGTGGGTTGCCGCCGTCTTTTGATCTACAGCCGCCGTTCGCCGTCGTCCCGGCTGTCCCTGGTCTGAGCTGCTCCCTCCTTCGGCATCGCAGCACCAAGACGAAGGCCGGCCACCCCTCCGTTGTCGCCGAAGGTCGCTGGAAAGCCGTCGCCACCGTGGACAGTACATCGCCACCGTCGTCCGATCTCATCGCTGGCCATCTCCTTCGCCGTTCATCGCTGCGTAAGTGTTGGTAAGCATCGCCGTTGCCTCCTCTTTCTCCCGGTGCCCTCCGTTTGCATTATTGTGTTGTGGTTCGCCGGCAACCGCCGCTCCTATGCCATTCACCGGTGTAGATTTTTTTCCTAGGGTCGTAATCCAATCTAATCTAATCCGTTGTTTGTCTAGCGTCGTCATCGTCGACCCTCCCTCTCCGATCGCTTTGGTTCGGTGTGACTTCTATCCGTGTCCCCTCGGGTTAGGTTTCAATCCCTCGGTCGTGTCACCGCCGCTGTTGCTCTAACCTTAGCGCAGCCGCTGCCGCCGGTGCTTTGTTGCCGCCGCGTCGCTGTTTAGCCGCTGTACGTCGCCGTCGTGCTGCTGCTGCATGTGTGCCACCGTAACCGCTGTTGTGCCGCTGCCGTGTGCACCGCTTGTCGTATCGCTGTGTCGCTAGCTGCTGCCCTAGCGTCGCCGCTACACTAGCTGCCTAGTCGCCGCCATGCCGCTCCCTGCCACACCCGTGCTGCTGCTGTTGTGCATTGCCGCTTGCCGCTAGCTGTCGTTGGGCCGCTACTTGTGCATGCCAAGTCGCCGCCGTCCCACTACCGCAGCTACCGAGCCACTTGCTGTCGTGCCGTGCTGTCGCTGTTGTGCCGTGTCGCAGCTGTGTGCCGCTTAAACCTAGCCGCGCGCTTTAGCCCGTTGCTCGGTAGTCGAGTTGTCTAGTCGTAGGTGCATCTCTAGGTACCTACCGGCCTATCGTTTGCCGTACCGGGGCTTTACCGTGAATCATGTCTAGCTCACCGGTTTAGTTGTAGCCGTTGTTGAGTTGTTCGCTCGTTTGTTCAAACGAGGTGTCCCCGTGCTTCGTTCGTTCATCCATGTTGAGTCGTCCTTTAGTTTAGAGCCGTTCAGAGCCGCCGGTTCCGTTTGCCGGTTTCGGTTGATCATTTGGGTGATTCCGTATCACGTAGAATTGACTCGTTGAGTTGGTATCTCGTGAGGTTTGCTTGCAAGATTAATCTCAGCCGTCCAAAATCAATATAAATCCGTTCCCTCTTTTCAGTGGCATATTATTTCTTTTTAATATATGTCATCTACCAAATATAATCTAATCTTTTCCGGAGGTTGTTTTAATCTTTTATCTCAGTTATAAATCATTTGTAAACGGTTTAATTAATTTGGAATAGTCTTTTCTCTAATAGGTTTAATTGGAATTAAATATTGTAAGTTCATAATTAATTCATATGAAATCGGAATGAGGCCGTTCAAGTCTCATAATTCATCTAAAATCATGATCTACATGTTTATTTACTTTATATATATATATTGTTCATTTGGTTTTTATTAGTCTTTTTCCTCGTTTGCGTGTTAGCTTGTCGTTTTCGTCGTTTGGAAGGTTCGCGTGTGCGTCGGAAGTATTCAAGAAGATTAATTGAAGACTCATTATTGCAAGACAAGTCACACAGATCCCAAACATAATTCCTTTGAGCATGTTGATCCTATATTTAAATTCTCTATTTATTACAATTGTGCATTTGTTTTTGAATGTCACTGGGTGGTGTGGACTTATTCCTTTGTTATGGCCAATTTGCATTGATTACTCTATTCCTTGATACCTTGGGTTATTATAATTTGACTAGTTGAGCTTTATATATTGGTTCAGCTAGATGTTAGACATAATTGCTTAGCCATGCTTAGAAACATTAGCACACAATTGGGATAACTAATGTTTCACTATTACTTAATGATGGATATTTAATGATAGCTCATGATGGTTAATCGTGATTGGTTAATTAATTAATTTGCCAACTAAAACTTGATAATGGTGGGTTGTGAGCACATGGTTTTGATGGTCGTGCTCATGACAATTAAGGACCAGTTCACGAGTTTCGGTTGTGAAACATTAACCGTGCCAACCACAAGCCAGCATGGGCAACGGCTTTACCTTTTGTATAGCATGGTTCATTGCGGAGCACCAGACTGAGAAGTGGCGGAGATAAGCCCACGGGGGTCGCTGGGGAGTCCATGCCTTGTCTATAAGGGGGTGATTATGATCCAGGAACGGTGCACTGTGGTGGATTGTGTTATGCGAGGGGTACTGTCACAGCTCCTTTCCGAGGTACCGTGGTGGTATTGAGGCGCATGGTGACATGTTGTGGGGCTGTGTCTTGTGGGTACAGTGGTACACTTTTGGCCAGAGTAAAACTATTCGAATAGCCGTGCCCGCGGTTATGGGCGGGTCGAACAATGTCTTTCGTGATTAGTCTCACACTTCTCACCATAATAAATGATGCTATAATTGGTAATAATTTGATTAGCTCCTGGTTTGGAATGGTACATTCCTGGTTTGGAGATAGATCTGTACAGCCGGGTATGGTTGTTCAGGATGGTTGGGCCTGTGCAGCATGGGTGTGTTGTTCAATGTTGATTAATATTGATGATTAATTACTCTATTGTTTTACAATTCTCAAATGTTTGCTAAATGCTGCTTTTGCAAATGAGCCCTATATTATGCCATTCTTTGTATCCTTGTGCACTTGCATACTTGCTGTGTGGCTTGCTGAGTATGTCATATGCTCACCTTGCAATAATCAATCAAACCTTAGTTGAAGACAAGTTGCGAAGGAGAAGACGTTTGGTTTATACCCCAGTTGAGCTGCCTGTGGGAGTAGAGCCGGAGCTTCGCTAGACCATTATTCCGCTGCTGTTTTTCTTTTCTTTTGTAAGTATGTAACGTTATTATTATGATGAATCTGTATATTAAATTGTCAGTTTGTGTACCTCAGCTGATTCCTGGACGAGGATTTCATACACAAATTAGTTCGGAAATTACTAGTGAATTTTCGGGCGTGACACGCACGCTACCTGCTGCTCCTCTCTTCTCGCGTTGGTGACGGCATTGTTGCCACTGCTCCGTGCTCGTTGGAGAGAGAGAGATAGATGGGAGGGGAAGGAGGTGGAAGAAAGCAGAAGAGAGAAGATGCTGACAAGAGGGGCCCACTATTTTATTATTATTATGTTTGGTTGACTGGACTGCCACGTATGTGCCACGTGGGATCAAAACCGCTTCAAGCTGAGTTAGGGGGTAATTCATCCGGTTTGAAAAGTTCAGGGTTAAAAATGTCTGGTATTGTGATTTAGGGGGGTAGATCGGACGAGAGCAATAGTTGAGGGGGTAATTCGTACTTTTTCTTTTTTTTATCGAAGTTTATTTTTCAGACTTTGCTTTTAGATCACTAAGAACACATATATAAAAATTTTATTTACAAATTATTTTTCGTTTGCAAATATACTGCCAAACGATGGGCCGTAAGTTTGTTTGAAAAGGTTGAAAAGTAGAGGAAAAAGTACACCGAAGGTCCCTCAACTTGTCATCGAGTTACAAAATCATCCCCCAACCACAAAACCGGATATATTACATCTTTCAACTTATAAAACCGTTAACTTTTGGTCCTTCGATGGTTTATTTTGACTCCGGTTTTGTCCGACGAGGCGGCTGAGTCAATGTGGGCCCTACACGTTAGAGTGTCCACGTCAGCGTCTTCTTGAGGTCAGGGTGTCCGCCGACGCTCTGTTCATCCCCGTCCTCGTCCGCTGGCCGCACGCTCCCTCTCCTCCTCTTCCTCGCGGCCTTGCGCTCCTCGTTGGCCTCGCCTTCCTCTACCCATTCATGCCCATCTCTTGTGTGGTCGAGATCCGTCTCGACCGCTCCCGCGTCAACCCGCTGAGGTTGAAAACTGAGAAGGGAGGAGTAGGGGCGACATAGCAGCTCGGTGTGCGCTATGGATGGTGGCTGTGGCAGCTGCTCCATGTCTGCGTGCAGGTGACGTAAGCGCTGCTTTCCCCGACGCGACTGCTTGCACGGATCCGCGACGTGTACGTGGCCAGCATGCAAAACGAGGAATCTGATCATATTGCTCGTGGCGGAATCTGAACATGTTGCTTGATTTCGTTGGCTCACTGCTCATGTTGGTATTGGCATACCGCAATTACCGGCAGCAGCACCACTCCCTTGGCTCGCTGCCCGGCGGTGATGGAGGAGACGGCGACCTGGAGGTCCCCGTTGTGGGCGGCGCAGATCTCAGTACAAAGGTCATGGTGGCCAGATGATGAGTGTCCTGCACATCGATGTCGGCATGCTACCGAGCTCGCCTCCATGGATGCTAGCCTCCCGTGCTCCCAGCGACGGCGCTTGGTCCTAACGAGCCGCCGCTGTCGCGCCTGTTCCTGTCTCCTGCTGTTCCAGCTCCCGCCGAACCCAATCCCCTGCTGCTTCTGCTGTGTTGTCGGCGGCGGTGCGAGGATCATCACGACTGTTGCCTGGCGAGACGCTGCCCTACTGCCATCGACATCCCCGCGTTGAGCCCGGCGGAGCGCGGTGGAGGAAGCCGTCGCCGGTGATTCCGCTCAGCGGAAAGAGGCGAAGAAGAAGGCCACCACGGGCGGCGGAGGATGCGGACGCCGGCGTCGCCTTCATCGGCGCGTCCCCCCTGCCGCGCGCGCGGCGACCTCCTCCCTACTCGTCGGCCGCCCTGCCGCATGCCCAGATGAGAGAAAGAGGATGAAGCGAGAGGAGGGGAAATAATAGAGAGGTGATGAAGTGGCATCCTGGCATGTGGGGTCCACGCTGACTCAGCCGCCACGTCGGACAAAACCGGAGTCAAAATCATCGAAGGATCTAAAGGGAACGGTTTTGTAAGTTGAGAGATGTCCTATATTTGGTTTTGTGGTTGGGGGACGATTTTGTAACTCGATGACAAGTTGAGGGATCTTCGGTGTACTTTTTCCAAAAGTAAAAAGGTGACCAAATACATCTTATGGGCCACATCATAGCTGCCGCTCTACTGGGCTTTGCTGGACTCAGTCTCGGGCCGTATGCACAGCATCGAGGCCCAATCGACTCGGCAATAACGAAGGGAGCTCACACCCCCCACCGCAACCCTCCTCAGGCGCCGCCGCCATCGTCGTCGTCGCCGTCGCCGTCGCGGAGCCACGATTTGGCAGCCGCCGCGGGGGGGGGGGGTTCGGAGCATGGAGCGGCCGGCCGCGTCGCGGACTCCCCGAGGAAGGCATGCGGCGTGGCCTGCCTGGCGGAGCCGCCACAGGAGGCGGCATGGTGTGAGTGACGCCGGAGAGGCAAGGAAGGCAGCTCTTGCTCTCTGCCGGCACTCTGGAACTATTGCTTCGTGTGCTGTAACTACATTCCCTCGCTTCTTTTTTTATCTTTTGTTGATTTATTGAACTTTTCATACATCCGTAGCAACATTTATAGCTAGTAGTACAAATTATAGATGTTGTTATGGAAAGAGGAAGATAAGAGAATCTTATTAGGCGAAAATGGGGAATAATTGGATCAAGAAATTTTCATTGTTACGATTCTAAGGTAGCAAACTTGTCTAAAGTGGCCAGCTGAATATACTCCCTCCGTTTCGAAATGTTTGACGACGTTGACTTTTTATCACATGTTTGACCATTTGTTTTATTCAAAAAATTTAAGTAATTATTAATTCTTTTCATATCATTTGATTCATTGTTAAATATATTTTTATGTAGGCATATAATTTTACATATCTCACAAAAGTTTTTGAATAATACGAACGGTCAAACTTGTGCTAAAAAGTCAACGGTGTCAAACATTTCGAAACGGAGGGAGTATGATGTTTTTGTCATCCTGCAACCTTCACTAGAAACTTGAATTACAGCTGTATAATATATACTCCCTCCATATTTTAATGTATGACGCCGTTGACTTTTTAACTAACGTTTGACCACTCGTCTTATTTAAAAATTTTATGCAAATATAAAAATACTTATGTCATGCTTAAAGAACATTTGATGATAAATCAAGTCACAATAAAATAAATTATAATTGCATAAATTTTTTTTGAATAAGACGAAAGGTCAAACGTTTGTTAAAAAGTCAACGGCGTCATACATTAAAATAATACGGAGGG
This sequence comes from Oryza sativa Japonica Group, assembly GCF_034140825.1. Taxonomy (NCBI): domain Eukaryota; kingdom Viridiplantae; phylum Streptophyta; class Magnoliopsida; order Poales; family Poaceae; genus Oryza; species Oryza sativa. The sequence continues at coordinate 9,333,812 of NC_089045.1, read as the reverse complement.
AGTATTGTATATAGGTTGGGAGCCGGATATTATGTTAGCATATCGTTCCAACAAAGACTCGGACTATTTTGGCTTCTATCATCAAATGCTATTGGCCAATGGATTAGTTTTACTGGCTTACCGAAGAAAGTCATCTCAGAAATCAAACATACGTCGGTGCTAGTCTCCGCTGCCCCTTTCTCTTGGTCCAACTTACATGTGATGTTTCAAGGAAGGTAGGCTAGAAGCCTAGAAGGTGGCCTTTGTGGTTAATGTGTTGTTTCATATCTCTTTCTCTTATCCTCAGTGAGCTTCAGAGTTTGTTTTTTTTCTGTCCTTGACATGGCCATTTTGTTAGAACTGCAGAGTTTCATACCTACTTCCTGATCGAAGCATCTTATCTCTAGCTGTCCCATAGAACTGCATAGCTTCTTAATTATATCTCCACCGCTCAAGCGCAAACATAGTTTCTCTGCAAGTCTCCGGTGTCTGTTGGTCCTGCTGCTAGATTTGGTGTTGCCCATATATGTCGGGAACTGCAGCTTGACTTCATCCTAAGCAGCAGGCGGGAGGATCTCTTAGCTGTTCTTGTGTAAGTACAATCATTGTTCTCCTCAGACTCGCCGCCAACCAATTTGATCCCTGTTTATGATAAGTTCTGCAAAAACTCTTACTTGCTTCAAGCCTCCTCTGAGGACCGACAGGCTACAGGGTGCACACCAAACCGCAAAAAGATGGAGGTTGCCATTGACTCAGCACGCTGGGTGGTTGACAAAGCACTAAGCCCGTTATCAGGGGGCTTGTTAGAGACATGGGCAGCAAGTTCTGAGCTTGGCGTGAACATCGATGCCATCAAGATGGAGCTGCTGTATGCCAAGGGGATGCTTGAGAATGCACAAGGCAGGGAGATCCGCAGCCAGGCGCTAAAGGAGTTGCTGTAGAAGCTACAACAGCTAGCGTTTGATGCCGATGATGTTCTGGATGAACTGGACTACTTCCGCATCCATGATGAGCTCAAAGGCACCTATGAGGCAGCTGATGTGGATGATGCAAGTTGCTTCCGTGGAATCCTTGTCAATTCTCGCCACACTGCTAAAGCTGTGGGTAAATCGCTCTCGTGCTTTCATACTGATGCTTACCATGGTGACCCAGATAACCCAAGAACTGAAGCAAGGCAGCATGTCCACATGCTTAGTAAGTGCCTTCCATGCTACTCTTGTCCACTTGTCCATGAAAATGATGCTGATGATGCAGTAAAATCACAAAAATGGTGGCAGAAGCACTGCGGTGCGTGTTGTTGCAGTCCAAATCCAGGGCGCGATCGTGCAAATGAAGCACCAATGCATAAGTTTGACAGGGTGGGAATATCAACAAGGATGAAGCATATCACGGAACAACTACAACCCATATGTGCTAAGGTCTCCGTCATTCTTAACATGGAGATGCTGGGTAGTAAAAGCAATACTCAGGACAGTACTACGAGCCAGCGAATAACCATCTCAGAAAGTGTTGATCCTAAGTTATATGGACGGAACAAGATGAAGGATAAAATTATACGTGATATAACAAACGGTATATACGCTGAACAGGACCTCTCTGTCTTGTCACTATTTGGTCCAGGTGGCATTGGGAAAACAACACTCGTGCAATACATATACAACAACCAAGAAGTGCATAGCCATTTCCAAGCAACGATTTGGGTATGTGTGTCCTTCAATTTCAATGTTTCAATGCTGATACAACAAATTAAGGATCAAATCCCTGAAGTTGATGGTGAAAATGGAACTGCTGAAGACCATATTGAACAAAGATTGAAATCTAAAAGATTTTTGCTGATCCTGGATGACATGTGGAAATGTGATGGTGAGGATATGTGGAAAAGGCTGTTAGTTCCTTTTAGAAAAAGCCAAGCTAAAGGTAATGTGGTTATAGTTACGACTCGATTTCCTGCTTTAGCTGAAATGGTTAATACAATGGACCACCCAATAGAGTTGGAACGTTTAGAACAAGAGGAGTTTATGCAATTGTTTGAAGCATGTGTTTTTGGTGAGGCAAAAGCACTGTCACGCCCGGAATTTCTATCCAAAATTCCAAACGCTTACATATGTGTGAACCCTCGTCCAGAAATCAGCCGAGGCTCACAATAACAAATTGATAATAGAGTACAATTATTACTCTAATTAATAAGCGAATAAAATGTCATTACAGAGGTAGATAGTTCCTCTCAATCAATAAAGATCTAAGCAGCGGAAAAAATAAGATAAACGGCGCAGACGACTCCACTCTACAGGCAGCTTGACCAGGGCTACACCTAATCCTCCACACCATCAGCATCATTGTAGAACTCTTCCTCTGATGAATGATTGCAAGGTGAGTATATGATATACTCAGCAAGCCACGCAGCAAATATGCAAGTGCACAAGGATACCAAAGAATGGCATAATATAGGGCTCATTTGCAAAAGCAGCATTTAGCAAACATTTGAGAATTATAAAACAGTAGAGTAATTAATCATCAATTTTAATCAACACTAAACAGCACACCCATGCTGCTCAGGCCCAACCATCCTGAACAACCATACCCGGCTGCACAGATCTATCTCCAAACCAGGAATATACCATTCCAAACCAGGAGCTAAACAAATTATTACCAGTTATAGCATCTTTTATTATGGTGAGAAGTGTGAAACTAATCACGAAAGACATTGTTAGACCCGCCCATAACCGCGGGCACGACTATTCGAATAGTTTTACTCTGGCCAGAGGTGTACCACTGTACCCACAAGACACAGCCCCACAACATGTCACCATGTGCCTCAATACCACCACGGTACCTCGGAAAGGAGCTGTGACAGTACCCCTTGCACAACACAATCCACCACAGCGCACCGTTCCTGGATCATAATCACCCCCTTATAAACAAGGCATGGATTCCCCAGCGACCCTCGTGGGCTTATCTCCGCCACTTCTCAGTCTGGTGCTCCGCAATGATCCATGCTATACAAAAGGTAAAGCCGTTGCCCACGCTGGCTTGTGGTTGGCACGGTTAATGTTTCACAACCGAAACTCGTGAACCGGTCCTTAATTGTCATGAGCACGACTCTCAAAACCATGTGCTCACAACCCACCATTATCAAGTTTTAGTTGGCAAGTAATTAATTAACCAATCACGATTGACCATCGTGAACTATCATTAAGCCATCCTTAAATAATAGTGAGTCATAAGTTATCCCAATAGTGTGCTAATGTTTCTAAGCATGGCTAAGCAATCATATCTAATATCTAGCTGAACCAATATATAAAGCTCAACTAGTCAAGTTATAATAACCCAAGGTATCAAGGAATAAAGTAATCAAGAACAAAAGGGCTATAACAAACAATAGGTTAATTCCATCCAATGGCATTCGAAAATAAATGCAATAGTTGAATAGAAACAATATCTTTAAACGGGATCAACATGCTCAAAGGGTTGTTTGGGATCTGTGTGACTTGCCTTGCTGGCCTTGGAACTCTTCAAAATCTTCTCCTGCAAACTCACACTCTCCGAAAACGTCGGAACCTAAACAGAAAAGAGCAAAATCACCAAACAGCACACAAACCAGCATGAATAGTACATGTGGATATTTTTAACATGTAGATCTCTATTTTAGAAAAATTTAAAGACTTGAACCAACTAAATCCGAGCTAAGATGAATTAGTTATGAATTTTCAAAGATTAAATCGGATTAAATCATTTATTTAGATTTTAATTGAATTATGACGCAATAATGAATTATTTTTGAAAAGGAAAAGGGAATTATTGCGTCAGCGGCTAGGGTTCGTGGTGGACCGGGTGCACGGCGGCGGCTCACGGAAACAAACGGCCGAGATCGATCCTATCCAAAACGGACGGCCAAGATCCATCGGTCCACGACCGGGCCACGGGGAACGACGACGATGACGTCGGCGGTGACGTCACCACCGGCGGCGGCTCGGGCGCGCAAACTCGCCGGCGAACGATGGCGCGATGACACGAACGGAGGACACCAACACGTAGAGGGCGACGCGGCGAACTCACCGGTGACCAAAACAACGGCGGAAGATCAACGGACGGCGACGGCGTCGAGGAAGAAGCGGCGGCGACCTTCGGCTTGACGACGACGGCGATGCTCCGGTGACCTACGGCGACGGCGGAGAGGCAGACGAGGTCGGCGATGGCTTGGCGATCACGACGGGAGCCTTCCCGAGCGACGACGACGACGGGAGCGGCGGCGGCGCACGGCTGGAAGAACGGCGACGACGGCGGCGCTAGGCTACACGGTGGTAGGGCTCTACCGGCGACGAGAGGCGAAAGCGAGGGTGGCGGCGGGTAGCGGCGGGCTTGGGGGTCCTTTTATAGGGGCAAGGAGGCAGCGGCGAAGGCCCACGGCGACCGGCGACGCGAAGGAAAGTCTAGGGTTCGGAGGAGAGAGATCGATCCGAATCGAACTCGAATCCACGGATTTCCAAACGATTTTAGCCGACGATTCCAAAAGAGAAAAGGTAGAGGAGATCCCGAAGATCATTTCCCCTCTATTGATTTCACCGGAGAAGGAAAGGCGCGAGCGAATTTGGAAGGAGACGGCGGCGGCGCGGCGCTAGGGCTCGGGCGGCGGCGCGACGGCGTGAGGAGGACGACGAGTCCGACAGGTGGGACCCACCTGTCAGCGGCCGAGCGAGCGCGCAGGCGGGCGGCTGCGGGCGGACTGGCCGGCTTGGGCCGGGGAGAGGGAGAGAGAAGGTTTTGGGCCGACTTTCGGCCCAAAGCCAAAAGAGGATTTTAAAAACCTTTTTCAATTTAAATTATTCATTAAATGCAATTCTATTTATTAAAAATACTTCCTTAGCTCAAATAAATCCCAGAAAAATCTAGGAATTATAGAGTTAAGCAAAGTATTTAATGAAATTTTATCTGGCCCCATTTTTATATTGGAATTTATTAATTAAAATTAGATCTTCTCTCCTAGGCTTTTAAAATAAATTCTAATAATTCCAATTAAACAACAATTTATATATTTAGGATTTTTAGGGTGTGACAAACCTACCCCCTTAAATAGAATCTCGTCCTCGAGATTCGGAAGAACTGGCGAACAGATGCGGATGAGCTGACTTCAATTCATCTTCTCGTTCCCAAGTTGATTCTTCTTCCGAGTGATTACTCCATTGGACTTTGCAAAAACGGATAACTCGATTTCTGGTTCTTCTCTCATCTATTTCCAAGATACGGATTGGTTTCTCAACATAGGTTAGATCCTCTTGGACTTCTATCTGTTCAAGATTAGCTTCTTCGGTAGGTACCCTTAAACACTTTTTCAATTGCGACACATGGAACACATTATGGACTCCTGCCAAAGATTGAGGTAACTCCAACTGATAAGCAACCTCTCCTCTTCTACTGACAATCTTATAAGGTCCCACAAAACGCGGTGCCAATTTTCCTTTGGTGTGAAAACGATGAACTCCTCGAAGAGGCGTGACACGAAGGTACACATAATCTCCTTCGTCAAAACTTAGATCTCTACGACGATTGTCGGCATAACTCTTATGACGAGACTGGGCCACACGCAATCTTTCTTGAATGATTTTCACCTTTTCTTCTGCTTCCCTCAGGATATCCGTCCCGAAAACCTGACGTTCTCCTGTTTGATCCCACAAAAGCGGAGTGCGGCACTTCCGACCATACAGGGCTTCGTAAGGAGCCATCTGAAGACTAGCTTGATAACTGTTGTTGTACGAGAATTCTGCATAAGGTAGATTCTTATCCCAACTTCCACCGAAGTCTAAAGCACAAGCTCTTAACATGTCTTCCAAAATCTGATTTACCCTTTCGGTTTGTCCGTCTATCTGCGGATGATAAGCAGTACTAAAGTTCAGCTTAGAACCCATCTCTTCCTGAAGCTTCTTCCAAAACTTTGAAGTAAACTGACTGCCTCGATCAGACACTATTTTCTTAGGGACGCCATGCAAACACACAATCCTTGCCATAAACAATTCCGCCAACCGACTTCCGGAATAGGTTGTCTTTACTGGGATGAAATGAGCCACTTTGGTAAGTCTGTCAACTATCACCCAAATAGAGTCATGGCCTGATGACGTTCTGGGTAGACCAGTGATGAAATCCATACCGATTTCCTCCCTCTTCCATTCAGGAATCTTCAAAGGCTGCAGCAAACCTGCAGGTTTCTGATGTTCTGCCTTGACTCGCTAACAAACATCACATACTGCTACGTATTCTGCGATTTCACGCTTCATACTTGCCCACCAAAATCTTTCCTTGAGATCCTGGTACATCTTGGTACTACCAGGGTGAATGGAGTATAAAGTATCATGAGCTTCTTTCAGAATTGCATCTCTTAAATCTTTGTTGTCGGGGACACAGATTCTCTCGCCCAACCATACAGTTCCTTGCTCATCTTCCAAGAAACCGATAGCTTTTCCTCTTCTCATATTCTTCTTGATTTCTTGAATATCAGGATCATTAATTTGGGCTTCTCTAACTTGATCAATTAGAGTGGGCTTTGCTTCTAAGGCTGCAACGAAACCTCTACTGACAATTCCCAAATTTAATCTTTCAAATTCCTTGCATAACTCCAATGGCAACTATCGTCCTTCCGTAGCATTGCAATAGCCTTTCCTGCTAAGAGCATCTGCCACAACATTAGCCTTTCCCGGGTGATAATGAATTCCCATGTCATAATCCTTAATTAATTCCAACCATCTCCGTTGTCTCATGTTCAGATCTGGCTGAGTAAAGATGTACTTTAAACTCTTGTGATCGGTGTACACCTCTGTACGAGTACCGAAAAGATAATGACGCCAAATCTTCAACGCATGAACCACTGTAGCTAACTCAAGATCATGAGTAGGGTAGTTCTTCTCATGCGGACGTAACTGACGAGATGCATAGGCAACCACCTTCCCATCTTGCATCAGAACACAACCTAACCCAAGCTTGGATGCATCACAATACACTTGAAAACCCTTCTTTGGATCAGGCAAAATCAAAATAGGAGCTGATATTAAGCGATTCTTCAACTCTTGAAAACTCTGCTCACATTCTTCTGACCACTTGTACTTTACATCCTTTTGAAGTAATCGTGTCATGGGCTTAGCAATCTTGGAAAAATTCTCTATAAACCTCCGATAATATCCTGCGAGGCCTAGGAAACTGCGAATCTCTGAAACTGTCTTTGGTTGTTTCCAGTTGGTTACGGATTCCACATTACTAGGATCAACGGCAACTCCCCCGGCTGAGATGACGTGACCAAGGAACTTCACTTCAGACAACCAAAATTCACACTTGCTAAACTTGGCATACAGTTGATGTTCTCGTAGCTTCTCTAGTGCAAGGCGAAGATGTTCTTCATGCTCTTCTTTGGTTCGGGAGTAGATAAGAATGTCATCAATAAAGACCACCACGAACTTGTCTAGGTATTCCATAAACACCTTATTCATCAAGTTCATGAAGAAAGCGGGGGCATTGGTAAGTCCAAAAGACATAACGGTACACTCAAACAACCCATACCTAGTGGTAAAAGCTGTCTTAGGTATATCTTCCTCTTTGATTCTCAACTGGTGATACCCTGATCGAAGATCTATCTTGGAGAAAACGGTGGCACCTTTAAGCTGATCAAACAAATCATCAATTCTGGGCAGCGGGTACTTATTCTTGATAGTCACATCATTTAGTGCACGATAGTCCACACACATCCTCTGGGTATGATCTTTCTTTTCCACAAAAATAACTGGAGCTCCCCATGGAGATGAACTCGGTCTGATGTATCCTTTCTGAAGCAAATCATCTACTTGTCTCTTGACGTCTGCTAATTCATTGGCCGCCATTCTATAAGGTCTCTTATGGATCGGAGTTGTTCCTGGTACCAAATCTATTCTGAACTCTATATCCCTTTTAGGCGGCATAGCAGGTAAATCATCTGGGAACACATCGGGATACTCCCGGACTATAGGAATCTCTTCCAAAGTCATTTGGTTCAGACTTGACCTTAAAGACTCAGAAGACAATGCATGAACAGTTACAACTCGACCATCATTGCTGGTGAGAGTTACTTTTCTGTTGGCACAGTCTATCACACCTTTATATCTGGCTAACCAGTCCATCCCTAGGATGACATCAAGGTCTTTGGATTCTAACAGGATTAGATTGGCCAGAAATGGTACTTCTTGAATTTCTATTCTGACAGAGGGGCTACGTTGCAAAGAGAGTGCTTGATTACTTGGGGTACTAACCATCAAAGGACGTCTAAGATCTTCTACTTCCATCCCATGATTTCCCGCAAAACTCATAGATAAAAATGAATGTGTAGCACCAGAATCGAAAAGCACTGTTGCAGGAACTGAGTTGACAAGGAACGTACCCAAAATCACATCTGGAGCACCTTGAGCTTCTGCAGCAGCAACATGATTGACACGGGCCTTTGATGCTGGTGCGGTAGAGTTGCTCTGGGCAGGGACAACCTTCATGCGTCGGGGCTTCGGACACTTGTCAGAGTAATGGCCTGGTTCACCACAGTTGAAGCATACTCCGGGCTTGCTGCCTTGCTCCTTCTTAGCAGGCTGTTGCTGTGTCGAAGCTGCAATAGGGCGTGGAGCTTGATTGCGGATGTTGTTGCCAGCATTGTTGTTGAAGAACTGACGCTGCGAACGAATAACAGACGAAGAACCTCCCTGTGACATTGACTGAGGTCCCAAAGTAAGACGCGGCCTCTGACTATTTCCCTGTTGTGCCTTGAAGTGAGCAATCCGGCGTTTCTTCTGCTCCATGCGGTTGTACTTGTCCTCCTGACGAATAGCCTTATCCACTAACTTCTGGAAATCATGATAATCCCCAGTCATGAGTGGGTAAGAAAGCTCATCATTAAGTCCTTCCAAGAACCTCTCCTGGCGCTCTTCATCAGTGCGCACATCTTCCGGAGCATAACAAGCCAGACGATTGAACTCGTGCAGATACTCGGTGACTGTGCGAGATCCTTGGGTGAGCGACCTGAATTCCTTCTTCTTGAGAGACACCACTCCCGATGGTATATGCGTCTTCCGGAAAGCAGCGGTGAATTCAAGCCAAGTGATAGGTTCAGCAGTAGTTCTGTTAAGATGGAAGTGATCCCACCACTCAGAGGCAGGGCCATGCAGCTGGTGTGATGCAAATGAGACCTCCTGATCAGTGCACTGAAGCAAATCCAACTTCTTCTCTATGGCATGCAGCCAATCACCAGCTTCAACAGGATTAGTGGTGCTAGAGAAAGTGGGCGGCCTCACACGAAGAAATTCTTCTAACTTGTTTTGGGGAGGTGCATGGTTATTTCCCTGGTTCTGCTGGTTCTGGAGTTGCTGCATCATCATGTTCATAAGCTGTGCCTGTTGAGCCAGGACTTGGGCAAGTGTGGGATTCTCTCCATTGTTGTTGTTGTTATTGTTGATGTTGGGGCCATTCCCGTTGCTGCGAGTGAGCACCATCTGGCATGGGCAGGATCACAAGAAGAGAAACCGGGGAAAACTACTTAGGACAGAGAATTAATTTTTCTACTAACTTAACTTTTATTGATCTTAACTAAGTTTCATTATTACAAAACTGAAGACTCTCACACCACCTAACTCACCAACTTCCTAACACTCGAAAGCAAACAAAGACATGCACTTACATCCCACCACTGATGTAAATCACATGCGAGACACACACAACCAAACTTAAACAAACTAACTAACACAACGATCTAAGACAACGGCTTGACAAGGCACTCTAGGTCTTCCGGGCATCGGAGTTGATTGAAGGCTCGTTCGGTTCGTCTCCATCATCTTGAGTAGCTCCCCACTCGACCTTTGAGTGGGTGCGCTTCGATTCTTCTCCTTCATCATCACTTACGTTGACGATCGGAGGATTCGCTAGGGCTGGGGTAACTTCTTTCTCCACCACACGGACCTTTGGCGCCAATTGGTAGCGAGGGACAAATAGAGCTCTCTTCCTTGCGGTAAGACGAATCCTGGCCTTCTGCGGTGGTGCTTCTCCCTTCAAAGCGTCTAGTTCCTTCTCCAAACGATCCACCTTGTCCTCTAGCCCGCAAATCTTACCACGATTCCGGTCTTCACGATCTTGAGCTGCTAGCACAACCTCCGCGCGGGTTTCATCCATAGCCCACAGCATCTCAACCAAATGCCTTGTGGTAGCATCATTCTCAATCCCCTCAGTCTCAAGGTAGCTGCCACGGTCACTTCCCTGGGGTTGGCAAGGATGGTAGCGATACTCAGTGTCGGCCAACTGATCACTGTAGCGATCGCGGAGCTCTCCTATGGCGATCCTTGCCACCTCCTGACATGCATGGATGTAGTTTTCTCCTCCAGCTTCGAACATCACTGATGGGATATCTTCACTATTACTGTTCAAGGTGACTTTGACTCGGCACTTCTCTTCGTGACGATCATGAGAAATCTGGGCATACAAAGGGGCAGTCCCAAATCCTATGGCAAAGGACATCGTACGCAACTCCTGGACAAATCCCTCAACACCAAACAAGTACTCAAGCTTGTAGCGCGGCATCTAAAGACAAGTGAAAGGAGGGAGTTAAGACATTTATCCAATTAATAGCACAAGTTTTTGGATTAATTTGAATAAAGTTAGAAAATCAAAGTAAAAGGTAAGTAAATAAAGTAAACCAAGCTTGCAAGATAAGTTGAAACAGTTGGAAACAAGATCACAAATTTTGCACTTTTGAACAACAGGTTTCAAAAGAAATAAAATAAAAGAAAGTTATAAAATCAACATGCTAAATTTATTTCATTGCAGCAAGATTAAATAAAACAATGTTATAAAACATTTGCTGGTAAATGAGCCATTAGTACAGTAATAGATGTACAGTACTAATAACACTGGAATAAATTTTGAACGAGAACCACTAAAAGAGATTATGAAGTGCATGTGCCATTAGTTTGGTTTAATTAAAAGAGAAAGGGAGGAGAACAGTTCTACTTTTATAATATTTTTAGAGGGCTTCTATGGGTAACCATTTGGTATAACCTAGGGTCAAGGGGCTCTGATACCAACTTGTCACGCCCGGAATTTCTATCCAAAATTCCAAACGCTTACATGTGTGTGAACCCTCGTCCAGAAATTAGCCGAGGCTCACAATAACAAATTGATAATAGAGTACAATTATTACTCTAATTAATAAGCGAATAAAATGTCATTACAGAGGTAGATAGTTCCTCTCAATCAATAAAGATCTAAGCAGCGGAAAAAATAAGATAAACGGCGCAGACGACTCCACTCTATAGGCAGCTTGACCAGGGCTACACCTAATCCTCCACACCATCAGCATCACTGTAGAACTCTTCCTCTGATGAATGATTGCAAGGTGAGTATATGATATACTCAGCAAGCCACGCAGCAAATATGCAAGTGCACAAGGATACCAAAGAATGGCATAATATAGGGCTCATTTGCAAAAGCAGCATTTAGCAAACATTTGAGAATTATAAAACAGTAGAGTAATTAATCATCAATTTTAATCAACACTAAACAGCACACCCATGCTGCTCAGGCCCAACCATCCTGAACAACCATACCCGGCTGCACAGATCTATCTCCAAACCAGGAATATACCATTCCAAACCAGGAGCTAAACAAATTATTACCAGTTATAGCATCTTTTATTATGGTGAGAAGTGTGAAACTAATCACGAAAGACATTGTTAGACCCGCCATAACCGCGGGCACGGCTATTCGAATAGTTTTACTCTGGCCAGAGGTGTACCACTGTACCCACAAGACACAGCCCCACAACATGTCACCATGTGCCTCAATACCACCACGGTACCTCGGAAAGGAGCTGTGACAGTACCCCTCGCACAACACAATCCACCACAGCGCACCGTTCCTGGATCATAATCACCCCCTTATAAACAAGGCATGGATTCCCCAGCGACCCCCGTGGGCTTATCTCCGCCACTTCTCAGTCTGGTGCTCCGCAATGAACCATGCTATACAAAAGGTAAAGCCGTTGCCCACGCTGGCTTGTGGTTGGCACGGTTAATGTTTCACAACCGAAACTCGTGAACCGATCCTTAATTGTCATGAGCACGACTCTCAAAACCATGTGCTCACAACCCACCATTATCAAGTTTTAGTTGGCAAGTAATTAATTAACCAATCACGATTGACCATCGTGAACTATCATTAAGCCATCCTTAAATAATAGTGAGTCATAAGTTATCCCAATAGTGTGCTAATGTTTCTAAGCATGGCTAAGCAATCATATCTAATATCTAGCTGAACCAATATATAAAGCTCAACTAGTCAAGTTATAATAACCCAAGGTATCAAGGAATAAAGTAATCAAGAACAAAAGGGCTATAACAAACAATAGGTTAATTCCACCCAATGGCATTCGAAAATAAATGCAATAGTTGAATAGAAACAATAGCTTTAAACGGGATCAACATGCTCAAAGGGTTGTTTGGGATCTGTGTGACTTGCCTTGCTGGCCTTGGAACTCTTCAAAATCTTCTTCTGCAAACTCAGACTCTCCGAAAACGTCGGAACCTAAACAGAAAAGAGCAAAATCACCAAACAGCACACAAACCAGCATGAACAGTACATGTGGATATTTTTAACATGTAGATCTCTATTTTAGAAAAATTTAGAGACTTGAACCAACTAAATCCGAGCTAAGATGAATTAGTTATGAATTTTCAAAGATTAAATCAGATTAAATCATTTATTTAGATTTTAATTGAATTATGACGCAATAATGAATTATTTTTGAAAAGGAAAAGGGAATTATTGCGTCAGCGGCTAGGGTTCGCGGTGGACCGGGTGCACGGCGGCGGCTCACGGAAACGAACGGCCGAGATCTATCCTATCCAAAACGGACGGCCAAGATCCATCGGTCCACGACCGGGCCACGGGTAACGACGACGATGACGTTGGCGGTGACGTCACCACCGGCGGCGGCTCGGGCACGCAAACTCGCCGGCGAACGACGGCGCGATGACACGAACGGAGGACACCAACACGTAGAGGGCGACGCGGCGAACTCACCGGTGACTAAAACAACGGCGGAAGATCAACGGACTGCGATGGCGTCGAGGAAGAAGCGGCGGCGACCTTCGGCTTGACGACGACGGCGATGCTCCGGCGACCTACGGCGACGGTGGAGAGGCAGACGAGGTCGGCGACGGCTTGGCGATCACGACGGCAGCCTTCCCGAGCGACGACGACGACGGGTGCGGCGGCGGCGCATGGCTGGATGAACGGCGACGACGGCGGCGCTAGGCTACACGGTGCTAGGGCTCTACCGGCGACGAAAGGCGAAAGCGAGGGTGGCGGCGGGTAGCGGTGGGCTTGGGGGTCCTTTTATAGGGGCAAGGAGGCAGCGGCGAAGGCCCACGGCGACCGGCGACGCGAAGGAAAGTCTAGGGTTCGGAGGAGAGAGATCGATCCGAATCGAACTCGAATCCACGGATTTCCAAACGATTTTAGCCGACGATTCCAAAAGAGAAAATGTAGAGGAGATCCCGAAGATCATTTCCCCTCAATTGATTTCACTGGAGAAGGAAAGGCGCGAGCGAATTTGGAAGGAGACGGTGGCGGCGCGGCGCTAGGGCTCGGGCGGTGGCGCGACGGCGCGAGGAGGACGACGAGTCCGACAGGTGGGACCCACCTGTCAGCGGCCGAGCGCGCGCGCGGGCGGGCGGCTGTGGGCGGACTAGGCCGGCTTGGGCCGGGGAGAGGGAGAGAGAAGGTTTTGGGCCGACTTTCGGCCCAAAGCCAAAAGAGGATTTTAAAAACCTTTTTCAATTTAAATTATTCATTAAATGCAATTCCATTTATTAAAAATACTTCCTTAGCTCAAATAAATCTCAGAAAAATCTAGGAATTATAGAGTTAAGCAAAGTATTTAATGAAATTTTATCTGGCCCCATTTTTATATTGGAATTTATTAATTAAAATTAGATCTTCTCTCCTAGGCTTTTAAAATAAATTCTAATAATTCTAATTAAACAACAATTTATATATTTAGGATTTTTAGGGTGTGACAAGCACCCTGGCAAGATCATAGTGAACTACTTGACATTGGGAAAAAAAATAATTGGCAAACTGAAGGGTTTCCCACTTGCAGCAAAAACTGTTGGAAGGTTACTAAGAAATAACCTTACTTTAGATCATTGGAGAAGAGTTCTAGCAAGTAAAGAATGGGAATTACAAACAGGTCATAACGATATTATGCCTGCACTGAAACTGAGCTATGTTTATCTTCCTTTTCATCTGCAGAAATGTTTTTCCTATTGTGGCTTATTTCCTCATGATTACGAGTTCGATAGTGGAGAGCTGATTCACCTGTGGATGGGATTAAACATTTTATGCTGTAATGGACAGAAAACATTTGAAGAAATAGGATTAAGCTATCTTGATGACTTGGTTGATCATGGGTTTATGAAGAAAAATGAAAAGGAGGACACCCTAACTATGTGATGCATGAGCTACTACAAGACTTAGCACGAATGGTGTCATTGTATGAATGTTATACAATAGATTGCTCTCATGAAAGATTCAGAGAAATCCCTCCTGATGTCCGTCACTTGTCTATCGTTATGGGTGGTGCAGAGGAAGATGCGTCAATAAATGAAACTTTTCATGGAAATGTGATTCTTATAATGAAGAGATTTAAAGTTGAAAATCTACACACTTTGATGATATTTGGATGTTATTACCGAAGCATGGCGAATACCTTTGGAGATGTGTTCAGAAAAGCAAAGGCTCTCCGTGTTCTTCGTTTGTCTACTATGTACTATCCTGTCGATCATATACTGCATAACTTTTCCGTGCTTATGCATCTCCGCTACCTAAAGCTTGGGTCAGAGTATGATAAGATATCCCCACCGAGATGTATATCTAGATTCTATAAGTTGATTGTCCTTGTTCTGAAAGATTGGAAAGGAAGTATCAATTTGCCTGTAGATATGAGCAACCTTGCAAGATTGCGGCATTTTATTGTCTCACACGATGAAACTCACTCAAAGATTTGTGAGGTAGGAAAGCTGCAAACACTCCAAGAGTTAAGAAGATTTGAAGTCAACAGAGAGAAAAGTGGTTTTGAAATAAAACAGCTGGGACATTTGATACAGCTCAGTGGATCACTTAGTATCTGTAATCTGGAGAAAATGCAAGCGAAAGAAGCAGATGAAGTGAATCTGTTGTCAAAAAATAGCTTAAAGAAGCTAACATTAGAGTGGGATGTTCAGCGATCCCAGAAGGAACCTGACAAAGAACAACATATTCTTAACGTTCTTCGACCTCATGACAATCTCCAAGAGCTATGCATCAGAGGACATGGAGGCCATAGTTGCCCACCATGGCTTGGTAGCAAACTTTCAGTAAAAAACCTACAATCCCTTCATCTTGACACCGTCAACTGGACTGTCTTCCCACCACTCGGGGAATTTTGGCTCCCTAAAGAACCTGGTCAGGAATATCTTCGTTCTGTCCAAGGAAAAAGCTTTCAAAACTTGAAAACTCTAGAACTTGTTGGACTCACAAAATTGGAAAAATGGGTTCACAATGACAAATTTCTCCTGTTTTCCCTTTTAGAAACTTTCATAATTAGAGATTGCCCAGAACTGGTAGAGTTACCAGTTTCTCAATATGCTAGTCAGAAATTTAAGCAAGATGTGATGATTGATCTGTTTCCTAAGATGCAAGAGGTCAGAATTGCTGACTGCCCAAAATTGGAATCCCTACCACTTATTCCATGGACTGATACTTTGCTCACTGTTGACATGAAGAATGTGGGTTCAAGTTTGGAAAAGTTAGTTTACTCCACTAAAAGTTCATCATCCAAACTATTGTTGGAAATCAAAGAAGATCATCATCTGGAATGCCTTGATGAGATGGTTGCCTTTCACAATTTAAGTAAAATACATGAGTTGGAGGTCTCAAAAAGCCCACCTTTGATGAATAAACACCTTCACTGGTTAACGTCACTGAAAACACTCAAGATAAGTGAATCAAGTATTACATTGCCGCTACTGGGAGGGCCAGATGATGAGAAAGACACACTTGCTTTGGAACGCCTTGAGATTAAGAACTGTAGTGCCAATGGGAAGGAATTGACCCAATTTCTATTGCAACTGCCTAAGCTCTCCTTCTTCAGGATGTCTTCTTGTCAGAACGTAACTAGCATGGGTGTAATGGCGCTGCTGGCCACAGCTGAACCAACATCAATGCCATCGTCTTCGACTTCAAGTAATGAAACAGGATCACAACTACAAATAGAAGAAGTGGGTGATGAAGGAGGGCTGCTGTTATTCCCAAAACATCTCACCATTTCCCTGCGTGAATTACGGATTACCATGAACCCAGGATTGAGCCTGTTGGCTTCCCTTCCTCCTGAAAATAACTCCAGGCCAGGAGGTCTTCACAATCTGCACTCCCTGCAAACACTTTTCATAAGAGGGTGCCCCAAACTTCTCTCAGCCTACTCCTCATCCTCCTCTTATTGTTTTCCGTTTCCATCTACACTGGACAGCCTCAGAATTGAGGATGTTGAGGATATGCATACGTTCGCGCCCCTCTCAAACCTGACTAGTCTCACCTATTTATTCGTAGAGAATTGTAGGAAGGATTTAAGAGGAGAAGGTTTATGGACTTTCTTCACTCAAGGCTGCCTCACCCGTCTGTGCGTTTATCGCAGTCCAAATTTCTTCGACAATTTGGTGCCTCATCAACAAGAAGAGCTTCCTGCATACTGCAAAATTGAAATGCTCCGGACAGATGATATTGCAGGGGTCCTTGTGACACCTATCTGCAGACTCTTTTCTTCTTCGCTTAATGTTTTAGGCCTATGTTCAAACAAAGAGATTGTGAGCTTCACAAAAGAGCAAGAGAAAGCACTTGAACTCATCACCTCCCTCCAGGACCTCTGCTTTTTTCACAATGAGAAGCTGCAGTCTCTCCCTGCAGACCTTCGTGGACTGAACAATCTAAGGATATTGGAAATTCTGAGGTGCTCAGCCATCAGGTCTCTGCCCAAGAATGCCTTTCCAAATTCTCTGCAGAAAATAAATGTTGATCGTCGCTGCAGTGAGGAGCTACAACATCACTGCATTATGTTGGAAGGGGTCACAGTAAATATAGACCGACCAGTTAACACAAATTTATAATGCAGAGTTCTTCTCGGGAATTTTATATTTTAGTCTTGTAGACTTACCATAACTTGCGCATCCATCTACAGATTGTATCTACTCTTCGAATATAAGACATGTATTTGAATACTATGTAAGTTTTTCTTTGCTCTGAATGACAGAAAGAACATTTCAATGCTTCTCAAACATGGACAATTCTGCAATTATCATTTAGGATTATAATTTGTTTGACCCCTCTGGAGTCTGGACCATGCTAATAGATATGTGCGGTGCTGTGCTCAAATCTTGCTATATTTACACTTCTGCATATCTTGTGTATTTTTATTTGGATCCTGGTACCATTCATGCATCATAGCATCATATGCTTTAATTCACATGGTAATATATTTTCCTTGCGTTGGCTCTGTCCCCTAATGTGCCATACAAATGTAAAGATTGTACTGCTAGTGAGCGTAGATTGTACAAAGATTGGGGGTTACTTCCATTATCTTTTTTTCTTTTAAAAGGAATTTCATTTGCTGCTAGTCCGGTGTTTTCATATTTATAGTTCCTCTGTTCTTCAAAAGAACACATTTGTTTTCATCTCATTTCATCAGTTCCACCATCTCCACCAGGCAGGGAATTTATATTCTTCAACCTTTCACCTTATTCTCTTAATAGGAGTAAACTATGCCAACACCTTCGCATCATTAATACATTATAAATGGCTTGTCCATAAACTTGATATCCTCTTTAGCTTCGGCCTAATGTGCTATATTTTCTATACTGCTGGCTTCACATAGATGCAGGTTCAATCAGACATATTCAAAATTTACTGATTTTTTTTATCTTCTGAATCATTTTCAACAAAAATCCAGTTCTGGATACATTCTAACTTTTGGGTTGGTGGTCCAAACAATGTTGTGTGGTGTACTAGTAATGGGACGAGTCATGATCATTTTACCTCCCTCAACTATTGCCTGAGTGAAAAAAAATGAACTCTCCACCATAAAACAAGCTCGACTTACAACCGTTCGTAATGGTGTTTTCAATTATTTTGACATCTCCATGGAGCTAACTAGGAGCCATGCTAGTAAAATGCCCATGATATTGATGTAAAAAATTTACAAATACACCGTTAAAATTAGATTGCCCTTAAGAGGCATTTTAACCAGTTTTGATAGTTCATAAGAGTTCTCAAAAAATGAAAAGTTCAAAGGTATGTCCATTTTCATAGTTTGAGAGTTGATTTGCAGGCTCGGGTAGTAGTTGATGGTGTTAGTTGGACCTTACACTGTTTTTTTTCAATTTTATATTGTGAAACATATTTTTTTTTCAAGAAGAACAGTAAAGTGTTTGCCTTCTACAATTTTGTTGGTCATTTGTCTTGATGAAATGGTACAGCGTGCTGTAGCAAGTAGCAACTATGGGAATGTACCCTATTACCCAATCTCCACCCATGCAAGGTTACTTTGAACAACTTCGTAACAACCTTATGGAATCTTCTGCATATAGCCATTTGGTAGGGACCAACCAATTTTCAATATGCACATCACTCTCGATCGATCGACGTGATGTGTGATACATATATATCAATCCACCCGATGGCTAGGGTTTCCATAGGAGAGGCGACGAGGGAGTCACCCGCGGCGCTCCGACGATCACCGGCGGTGATTCGCGGCGGAGGGGATGGCCTTCGGGAGTTGGGAGAGTGCTCCTCAATGCGCGAGAGAGTTTTTGATCAGGGGAGGGAGGAAGCCCATGGTTTTCAGCCCGATCCAATAGTGGGGGAGAGAGAGGTGGAAGGGCAACACGTGTCGAGATCCAACAATGGCGATTTTGGAGATCAGTCGAACACCTTTGAGTCGACTCTCCTGACTCCGTTTCTACACCACCTGTGGGGAGCTAGTCTCGAGGAGCTAGGGTTCCAGGGCGGGTGGAGGAGATTGGAGACGGGGGAGACGCAAGGGGAGGTGAGAGAAGTGGAGGAGTGGCCAAGGGTAGGCGTTGGTGGACGGCGGCGAGAGTGGACGGCGAGCGTTCGAGGGGATGGCCGGAGTTTCGCGAAGGTGGTATTGATTGATCAAAGCATGTTGCATGGCGTAGTCAATCCGATCTTGGAAATTATTAAACTGTAATTGTGATGTATTACCATATGGACCAAGATCCTCACCTTGCACCCCCTGGGAACCATCACCTTTATCTCCTGAGCCCTCTGCAGCACCTTTACCACCTAATTCAGTTGTACCAGCTGGAACTTGTTGTACTTCTCCATCCTTGGAGGAACCTGTTCCAGGAACATCAGCAACTAATTTTACCTTATATTTTTGAAAAACTGTTCCCTTGCGGGTCTTCATGAATGAGTTCAAGAACTAGTGTTGTGTTTGCTGCATCATCAGATCAAGCTCCTTCTTTTGCTCAGGTGTTAGCTTGTCTACGGTGATGGGAACAATGTTTCCCTCATTAACTTCAAACCCACCAAGCTTTAGATTATTAGTCTTGGGAGGGACCACTTTGCCAACCGAAGACGGTGATGGTGGCAAGTTTCTCAGCCATGAGAGAATGTATTGCGATTCTGACTTCTAATCGGTCCCACCGGGCGTGTCTGTAACATCCTGAAAATTCCTGATAATAAAAATCACTAAAATTTTGAACTTTTTAAAACTTTTGCATCATGCTGGATGTTATGATTGCTATTGCTTGATAAACCGTGAATCGTCACAATGGAGAATTAAATTAAATATGTACAATTTACAAGAATACATTATCCATATCATTCCCATAAATATTATGCACAAGACAGGAAGCTAAATGAAGGAAAAGTTAATTATTAATTTGTATGGTATGAATTACAAACCAAATATTAAATATTCAAACCATGTTGATAGCTTGGTTTCATATTTAACAAATGGAAACAGTAAGATTAAATGGAATTCATCTGAATTCAATCTCACGTGAAATAATGACCACTTCATTACAATGATCCCATATATAAAAGAGTATTTCGCTGGAATATTTAAATTAATATTTAAAACACTTTATCAAGCCCATATGGTATAGATTTCACTCATATAAATAAATAGAGTAAATACATCACTACCATTATAATGGTCACATTAGAATATTTTAATTAATTTTAGAAATATCAAAGCCTAGAAGTTATATTGGAAAATTTTTGGATAATCTAATGGAAAGCAAATTCATTTGGGAACTAATGAATAACCAAATAAATATTCAAATCAAACATTTGAATTCTCAAAACAAAAATGTATAGATTACATTTCAATTCAAATCCAATCCCATTCACTTTTGCAGTTTAGCCCTTCCCTTTCTCTTTTTCCTCTCCCCGATTCCTTTTCTTTTTCAGTCGATACTGTTCAAGAGCCGCAACCTGTTCGATCCGAACCAAGCCCAAGCCGAACGCCTATGCGCCTCCTTTTCCTCGCGTCGTGGCCGCGTCGCACGGTAGCCACTCCCTCCCGTATACCGCGCTCGTGTGGGTCCCGCTGCCCGACCGAGCCGCCGAATCCCCACGCAAAAGCTGCGCCGCCACGCGCGCCGGCGTCACCTCGTCCCATCGCGAGTCTCCATCGAAGTTGAGGGATAACGGCCGCCACGTTGCCCAGCGTCACCCTAGAAAATAGGCCCGCACCTCCCTATCGGCGGCCATTACCACTGCCCGTCGCTGCCAATCATGTCGCCATTGCATCTCCATCACATCGCCATCTCGTCGCCCCTAGCTGAGACCGTTGGATAGGGTAATGTGGTGTTTCTTCCCCAGCTAGCACTCCCTCTTCTGGAACCTTATCACATAGGCAATCATGCCCGATCGAAGCATTGAACCCAAATCCTGGGAGGATCGAACCTTAGCCGCGTCGTCCACCTCATTGCCCTTATCGGATTGCCATTAGAACTCTAGCTCAGCTATTGTGTGTTGGCATCCTTATCCTCCACAGTTTCCTTACACCCTAAGCTAAGCTCTCATAAAAACCTCATCCGTCTCTGCCTTCTTCCTGGAATGCATTTCGTCGAACACCTTGGGCGCGTGCTGCACCTTCTTCTCCGCTCCACCACTGTAGCCGATCTTCGTCGTCCCGCCGTCTCTCGGTAATTCCTCACTCCTGTGACTTCTTATAGTCCCCTATTATCTAGTTTCCCCCATCAATTTCATCAATTAGGGCCGTAACCATGCCAAGACCGAGCTCCGAAGCTCCGCACATGGAGGTCACAATGGACAAGCCATCCCGGAGCTCCTCTCCATCTAGCTAGCAAAATGGAACCCCCGTACGCCGTAGATGCTCACGCACTCTTCAATTTGGTCAGAAACCCTTCCTGTCGTCCTAGCCACTTGCAGCCGAGCTCGGTTATGGCGCAGCCATGGCGGCCATGCGCCCCGTCCCTCCAAGCGCCGCCGCAGCCGGTAGGTGGTCGCCGGAGCTTCTCTGCGCCTCCCCTGGTCGCCACCGGGTCACCCTCGGCCGGCCTTCCGTGCACGCCGTGTTCCCCTGCTGCTCCCGCTCGGTCGGGAGGAAGAAGACGAAGGTTGAAGACGACCTTCAGCCGAGCCACTGACAAGCCGTCCCCACTCCTGCTATTAAATTTAATCCTGTGAAAAAGAAAATCAAAGCTTCGACCCCACATGTCAGCAGCTGTTAGGGATAAGAATATATTTTGGATTAAAAATAAATGAATTATGAACAGTAGCTTTTCACAATTTCTCGGATTAATTCGAAATTGAATCTTTAAACTAGCATAACCCACTCATTTTAACTCCGATTTGAGTTAAATTTGAACCTAAATTCATCTAAATTCATAAGCTTTCCAATGGTATATAAATCACTATTTAACAAAATATATTTATAATTATTAAATGATTAATATCAATTGATTAGATTATGGTCAACTTAAAAATATGATAGTAAATAAAATTGGTATTATACAGTAGAGTAGATGTAATAATATTTGTTTCTAGCATGTTTTGTCACAGTAGCAACCATGTAAATTAAGTACAGTGATGTCTCAAATGAACGGATGTATAGGAAGACACTAGCACTATTTAATGTTCAATTAAATCCATGACTTATAAATTATTTACATAAAGTTTAGCCTCATATTTTGTAACTAAAATATAAACACACGTAGATGAATCTTTAGCTTGATTAGGAGGAATAATAACAGAGCTAGTGTGACTAGTTACGATATAGCTTGTCGTTGGTTGCCTATATTCAGTAAATGGTTCAATGTTAATATACTGTTGCACACACATACCCTTTTAGATAACCTACTAGTTGCATATATTAAACTAGGTAATAAATAAAGAACCAATATACTAGCTAAATGCTGGTGCTAGTTATAAATCATGACCACACATAATTTTAGTTCAACCACACCTGAGGATTGTTCATTATAAAGTTATAAAGTTATACAATAAGATAATCTGTAACTATAATATTATTAAACCACAAATCTAAAATACAGAGCGCATAATTGTCAACCTTTTATGAAAATGGATAAAATCCATATATATACATAATGTGGATAATTCAAATAATAGCTTCATTGATAAAATAATAATGTAGGTGAATCATGGTGATGATATGGTTTATCCTAAATCTCCCCATCGACATAGCCATGCTATAACCTTAGGACCTGACCATTTTACCTTCATAACAGATCTCTTCCATAAGCCAATAGCTAGACTAAACCACAGATTAGCAAAATGTGTATATCATATATTGTCCTAGTTAGTACCAATAGAGCCATCAGGACAATATAAAATACTAAGAAACCTTAGCCCTTAGCTTGAATATAAACCAAAATAGTACGAGCAACCCTAGGTTCGACCCCAACAATTATATTTGCTTGTGCATATTTACTTGTTGTTTGAATATTGGTTTTTCTCGCGTATTATAGAATTTGTATATCGGTTAGTCGTGAGGCAACGTATGCAGCTTCCAGGAGGTGAAGGTTGATCAAGAATATATCAAGAATAAGAACTATCCTGAGCAGGCAAGTCATCACCCCATCCCTTGAGCATGTTGATCCCAATTGTGAAATTGTTTTGTTTGCAAATAAAATTGCATGCAATGATGAATATCCTACTTGTTATTATGCCATGCCTTTGATTATTGTTTATCTCATTATTTCCTTGTACCAATGATTACGTATGAGTCCTTAGTCAATTATGACAAAAGCTTAGTAATGCTACTTTAGAATCATGTATTCTCATATTTATCAAATGCTATATGCTTGGGCAACTACCTTCTAGGGAAGGTAGTTGAGATACGGCATGTGGAGACATGAGCGCCACATTGCCATGACATTGGTGACATGATTTGTGAAAGGAAAAATGAAACTAAACAACTATTTTCGACTGGGTGGCTGGAGGACTTGGGTGGTGTTCGGAAAAGGCTAGCGCCGTCCCTGGTCAGTTAAGGACCGAGCCATGAAGTTAAGCATGAAACGACCCCCGTACAACCGTACTTCTCGTGTGGGTATAGACCTAGCGGAGTAAATAGCCGAGCGGAGGCGGTACCCAAGCCATAGTGGTTTTCTTGTTGTGTGTGAGACAGGGCCTACGGTGGGGCAGCCATTGGTAGGACCACGTAGGGTGGGTGCCTACAGTGGTGTCGCCATCGGTAGGACTGCCATGTGTAAACCTAAACTTAACTATAACTTAGTGCATGTGTGAGTCTTCCTTTCCCGGGAGCGCCAGAACTCCTCTCACTGCTAGAAACTTATGACGCCTAGAGTGCATGAGGATGTAAGTTCATGGAGCGGGTACTGCCAAAATGAGGTTGTTGAAAGGCTTTGCCGTGGCAAGTCTCATTCGTTGGGACGTAGACTCATGTGTTGGGAAAGTCGCGGAGTACGGGTAAAGTGTACATCCACTGCAGTGTGAGTAAACCAAATCTATTCGAATAGCCGTGCTCGCGGTTATTGAGCACCGAGACATGTATTACACTTGGCTAGACTCTAAATTCTTAAACTGATTGGGTGGGATGTTGCATGATGATTTTGTATTGGTGGATCAACTTCTCGAAAGGCGAGAAGAGGTAGACCCCAGAAAACCATGACGACCAGTAGCGGGAAGCTATCCTTGGGAACACAATGGATGGTGGACAGAACCGTCGCTGTTTAATGAACAATGGAGTTAAAACTTGATCAGTTTATGTTAGGTCTTAGGTTTGTGTAATGATATTTCAAAACTTAGCTTTACGCAAAGTAACCATAGCCACTCCTTGTATTATCCTGTACATTACTATATTTTGTGTGGTGGTTGGCTGAGTACTTTTGTACTCATTGTTGCTCTATATATATCTTTTAGCGGAGTGTTGAAGAGAAGCCCTTGTTAGTACGCTTGCGTACCTAATAAGATGATCGGAGTGCGGTTCTATTCTAGGTCTCGTTCCCCAGTCGACTACTTGTGGCTTGTCAATCGGGCCCTTATATTATTTTGTCTTCCGCTGTTGTTTCTCTGATAGTTGTTGGCCTGCCTGGCCCTAATGTAAGCATTTAACTCTCTTAGCCTGAATTCATTCGTGATATGTTGTGATTCGGCTATATATGTGTGTACCAACTACCGATCCAGGGATTGGTACTAATAAACACAATAGATTTCCGATTTACAAAATCAGAGGTCGACAGTGCCAAAAGCGTGTTGATGTAAAAACACGAGGCCAGAGAGATCTGCTTAACTCCAGTGCAGGTCCAAAAGCTTGCCTTTAGGTATACGAACGTGCCAGTTGATTTGATCCTGCAATCAACAAGAAACAAAGACAAAGAAACCACGGTTAAATCCATAAACGATAGCCGATCGGCTAGTTGTCGATGATATATCATTTATCTTTGAGCTGATGTCATATGTAGATCGATTGGCAATCATGAATAAATAAGAAAGAACTAATTCTACTCGATCGGCTGTAGATATTAACAATATATAATCCTTATGTTGACATATACTTAAATCAAATGATTGGGATAGATCGGTCGCCATGCTGAGACAGTATAAATCACTTGGATTGAAATATATATTAACAACGAGACTATATATGTTCATAGCATAGCCGATCAGATAGATCTAGCACGTATCGGCTAATACTCCGATACTACTTCATATTAAGATATCAAAGCAAGTAGAATATACCAAACAAAAAGCTTAATATACTTAAATGCAACAAGATCTTAATATAAAGGGCAGATTTAACATGTCAATCAAGCATATAAGATAAATATAGTTAAATCAGGTAGGATCGGCTGAAACCCCGATGCTACCCTAATCGGCAACCAAAGGCAGGCTAGTGATTGAGATTCTAATCACGACTCATAAGATCAAACTCAACTGATGCAGCTATAAGTATGAAAAGAAGGACAATATCTAGACAATCAAGACGATGAATGTTTCATAGAGTGGTGGATATCTTATATAATCTAAGTCAACATCGGTATATAACCTAATCGGCTGCCTTCTTGTAACAGACGTTAGCCGATTGAAGGTTATATAGCGATATTGCAAAGATTATGTAAGATATATGATAACTCGACGAATTACATAAATAAGATTAGAGTATCATAAAGATGGATGCACTAATCTTGAGAACGCAAGCCACCATAACAAGTTTTACCTCTAGTTGAAGATCGAAACTGATGCAGCTCAACCTGAAAGCAAGAACTCGTCGAAACAAAACGAAAGTAAAAGGGTGGCGATGCGCCGAGATTGTATTGAACGTGTGTTAGATTGATTACATGGGGCTCGGGGTCTATTTATACCCGAGATTACAAAATATGTCCATGTCGGATACGACTCTTATCTCTAACAAACTCTAATATACCATATGTCTTTGCGGCATACTTTTGCCCAAACATATCTCTAAGGAAAATACATAAAATATCCTAATTAATAGATACAACTGCCTTCTCAAGACTCTATCCATGCGTGGCAATCCTCATGAAGCACATTAATCACAACCCGACAACATATACCTCATCATATTGTCAGATCTGACTCGATCGGCTAACCCCATCTGACTCGAACTCTGTTGATCCCAGTCGTAGCCGATTCGGACTCCACCCGATCATTTCTCTGTCTCCGGAGCGATCTCCATCTCGAATTCCGCTTCGATTCCATCTTCATCTCCGATACTTGGATTACCAAATTCGGCCGTTAACAGTTGGTACGAAGCGGCTCTCTAATGGCAAATCAAGGCAGAGGATGGAGGCCGCATCCACCTTTCAGGCCACAGGGGGAAGGGGACGTTTCTGCCCTTTGCAGGTTGGGCGACAGGAGCCGCAAGGTCCATATCCGCCACCTCCAGATCTGAATCGAGGAGTAGAGGATGGGAAGGCGAAGCATGAGGAAATTCTGCAAGCTGCTGAGGAGAAGGGGAAACAGGGGAAGGACACGCTGGAAACTGAAGGGAGGAAGGAAGCAGGTCCAAATCTGCAGGAACCAAGTGGTAAGATGGATTCTGTCAGTTCAGGATTGGAAGCAAAGCCAAATCAGCAACAAAATCGAGATGAGTCCAAGCATCAGGTTGGTGAATCCCATTCCCAGCAGAGGATTTTCTGTTCTAAATGTAGGAGTTACAGTCATTTGTCTAGAGATTGCAAATTGTCAGTGTTCTGTATAATATTTGCAAAAGAGACTCATAGGACAGAGGATTGCATTAGGAAGAATCAGAAGAAACCTGTAGCTAAAGTAGTAGGATGTGCTGCTCCAGGTCTGGGCTATGTGCTGATTCAGAGTGCTAAGGGTATAGTGCAAAAAGAGCATGTTAACTCTTTGGCTATTGTGACAATTATGTGGGGAGGTGATCTTACTGAGCAGGCTTTGGAGGAAGTATTCACTCCACATTTCAAGTGGAACTGGACTTGGAAGGCCAGGATGCAGGAGAAAGGAGTGTCCCATATGAGATTCCCAAATAAGATGAAATTGGATGAGTTAGCTAAATTTGACTCAATTAGAGTAAAAGGAACCTCTGTACATGTGAAAGTGAAGAAATGGACTCAAGAAGCTGAGGCAGTGGGGATGTTGCATGAAGTGTGGGTGACTGTGGAGGGGGTACCTGATGAAATGAAGGATTATGACCCTCTACATGAAGTGGGTTCCAATCTAGGACCTGTGATAGAAGTGGATATGGTAACTCTAAAGACAAAGGATGTGGTCAGAATTAGAGTAGTTAGAGTAGGAATGATGACACTAAAAAGCTTGCCTCTGACCATGACTCTGGTGACACCTAAGTTGCTGGTTTACAAAGCTCATTTCAAGTTGGAGCAGATTGTGGAGTTGGGATGGTTTAGAGATTGTGCACAGGAAAAGAGAGCTGTAGAGGTGGCACAGCAAAATGAACCTAGCAACATAGATCACATGCAGAGGAATAAGAAACCAAGGAAAGAAGAAGCTGCGTCAAGCATGGGGGTTTTGGAAAAGGCAGGGGACAAGAAGAAAACCATAGTTGTGGAAGAGGATTCAGACAATGAAAGTGCTCAAGCAGAATTGGTAAAGCTCAAACAGATGGAGATAGATAGGGAGCTGGCTCTGAGAGTACAACTAGAAGAACAGTTTAAAGTCAAGCAAATTCAACTTGATAAAATGTAGCAGGAGGGATGATAGAGGGTGGAGTCAGAGAAGAAGCATAGGCTGGGGAGGAGGAAAATGAGAAAACAAAGAAGACACAAGAGGGGATGGCAGATAAAAGTGGTACTAGTCGGAGAGTGGAAAATATAAAAATGACAGTGAGGAGGTGATTTATGATGAAGATGAACCAAGAGTGCTGCTGGTGGGAAGTGAGGAGATCATGGAATCACAAGAATCAAGTGACTTTGCTGTAGCTGTGGGAGTTGTTCTGTCTCAGACTGATGAAGACATGACAGAGGAGAAGAGGAAGAAAAGTCTAAGACTTATGGAGAAGGAAGACAAGAAGGTGGCTGATGCTGCAGCTGAAAGGAAAGAGGCTCTTAATGCTTTCATCAACAAAGGTAACAAACAAATCCTATCTATAGTTGATGAAAGTAATTTTTCTCTAGCTCAAATGGCTAGTGTGTTAGGTGTTAATTTAGGTTGTGCTCTAGAAGCTGTGGATACAAATCTGAACTTAATCAAAAATCTGGAATTGGCTAGGATAAATCTGTTCTTGAAAGAGAAACTAAAAACTTCTCAGAAAGGGGAGTGTGAAAATGTTGGGGAGAACTTGAGTGACATAGACATAAACATAGATGAAGTCTTACATTCAGATGATTGTATGTCTGATTTTGATTATGCTGAAAACATGTTGAGGCTTTCTCAAAGCAATTCATCAGGAAAAAAGAGGAGGAAAAATAATATATGAAACCTTGAGATTTTCAAGGTCACTCCTAAGGCTGCGTTCGAGCGCAGGAGAAAGAGAGAAAGATAGTTTTGTTTTCCGCGCGCACGCTTCCCGAACTACTAAACGGTGTTTTTTTTGCAAAAAATTTCTATAGGAAAGTTGCTTTAAAAAATCATATTAATCCATTTTTGAAGTTTAAAATAATTAATACTCAATTAATCATGTGCTAATGGCTCACCTCGTTTTGCGTATCTTCCCAATTTCCTCAATCCCCTCCTTCTCAAACACACCCTAAGTGTAGTGGCAAAAATGAGAAGAAAAAACAAAAAAGAAATCATGAAAGGTTTGTTTTGGAATATAAGAGGTATGGGTGATCATGATAAAATAAAGCATCTCAATGATTTAATAAAAGAGCATAAAGTTGATTTCATTGGCATCCAAGAAACTATGAAGCAGGATTTCACTGCTAAAGACTTGGATTTAATAGGAGGAGAGGGTAAGTTTAGTTGGAATTGGACCATTCCCAGGGGTAGATCTGGGGGTATGTTGGTGGGAATAAATGAAGACAAAATGGAAATTATGGAAGTTTCCAAGAAGAATTTTTTGTTACATGTTAAAGTAAAAAATAGAAATGACAAATTTGTGTGGAGATTAATAACTATGTATGGGGCTGCCCAGCCTGAACACAAGGAGGAGTTCCTGAGGGAGTTAGATCAGGATTGTTATGGGTGTGATGAACCCCTGTTAATTGGTGGGGATTTTAACATCCTGAGACAAGAGAATGAAAAAAAACAAGAAGGGAGGGGTGAATAAATGGAGTCTTATGTTCAATTCTATAATTGAGAATGCAAACTTGAGAGAGATGGCCTTGGAAGGGAAAAAATTCACTTGATTGGGCTAATAACAAACAAAGTGTAACTCTTGAAAAATTGGACAGAATTCTTTTTAATGATAAATGAGAGATTAATTCCCTTTGGCATGTGGAAGGGTCTTAGAGAGAATTTACTCTGACCACAGTCCTCTTTTGATCAATGTTGAGGGAGAAAAGTGGCAGTCTCCTCTGTTTAAATTTGAGAATAGTTGGCTCATAAGAGAAGATATTAATACTGTGGTTGAGCAAGTTTGGAAATCTTGTAATATAAATGGATCTAGTATTGATAAATGGCAATAGAGGCTACAAAAAATGAGAAAGAAACTAAAAGGTTGGAACATAAACTGGGAAGGGATGTACAAAAGGAAAAAACAGGAAATTATGGGAAAAATAGAAGACATTGATAAAAAATGTGAAGCATATGGAATGACTATTCTGGAAAGAAAAGAGAGGGGATTTGGAGGAAGAGTTGAAGAAAGTAATAAGAGAGGATAGATTGAAATGGATGCAGAGATGTAAAGAAAAGAACCTTTTGGAAGGGGATGATAACACAAAATATTACCAAGCTAAAGCTAATGGAAGGAAAAGAAAAAACATGATTTCTTCTCTGGATCAGGAAGAGGGGGAGATTAAAGGACAGAGTGATCAAAATATATAACAAATTTTTATAAACAACTTTTTGGTCCCCCTCCAGAGAATGATTTTACTTTGAATCTGGAAGGCATAGCTATGTTGAGGGAAGCTGAAAAAGAGAGAATAATCAGACCAATAGAAATGGAGGAATTGAAAAAAGTAGTTTTTGGGATGGAAAACAATAAGGCCCCTGGGCCTGATGGATTTCCTGTGGAATTTTATAAACATTTTTGGTATCTGATTAAGGATGACTTGATGGAACTAATCACAGATTTCATGAAAAGAAAAATTGGAGTTGAGAGATTAAATTATGGTGTTATAACTTTGATCCCTAAATGCAAAGAAGCAAGAATGATACAGAAATTCAGACCAATATGTATTTTAAATGTGAGTTTCAAAATCGTAACAAAAATTTTGATGGAAAGGCTAGCTGAGGTGATTGAAGTCTTGATTGCTTTGAATCAAACAGCTTTCTTAAAAAACAGATATATAATGAAAGGGGTTGTAACTATGCGTGAAATTCTGAACTCAATTCATAAAAAAAAACAGGCGAGAATTC
Source organism: Oryza sativa Japonica Group (assembly GCF_034140825.1). Taxonomy (NCBI): domain Eukaryota; kingdom Viridiplantae; phylum Streptophyta; class Magnoliopsida; order Poales; family Poaceae; genus Oryza; species Oryza sativa. The sequence goes on along the minus strand of NC_089045.1, from coordinate 9,303,317 downwards.
TTTTCAAAATTGATTTCGAAAAGGCATATGATAACATTAAGTGGTCTTTTGTGTATAAAATGATGAAGGCCAAGGGATTCCCTGACATATGGTGTGATTGGATCTTGAAAGTGGTTAAAGGGGGGAAAGTGGTCATAAGAGTGAATGATCAGATAGGGCACTATTTTACAACACACAAAGGGTTGAGACAGGGGGATCCACTCTCACCCTTGCTTTTTAAAATTGCTGCTGATGCTTTAACCATTCTTATCAAAAGAGCAGAGTAACAGGGACTAATCAAGGGGTTCGGAAAGGATGTCATGAGAGAGGGGGTGGCTATTTTATAATATGCCGATGATACCATATGCCTGATCCAGGATTCTCTGGAATATGCAAAAAAACCTCAAATTCATTCCGTGTATTTTTGAGCAATTGACTGGCCTAAAAGTGAACTTTCATAAAAGTGAAGTTTTTTGCTTGGGAGAGGCAGCTGAGAGACAGGACTCATATAGCCAAATGTTCACTTGCCAAATTGGAAGACTGCCAATGAAATATTTGGGTGTTCCCATAGATCAAGTAAGAATCCATAACAAAGATTGGAAACCTGTAGAGGAAAAAATTGAGAAGAAGTTGGGGTGTTGGTAGGGGAAACTCCTGGCAATAGGAGGGAGGGTTGCTTTTATTAACTCTAGCATTAACAGTGTCCCACTTTATATGATGCCTCTATACTCTCTTCCTTGTGGAGTTAGAGAAAAAATTGATTTTTATAGAAGGAGATTTCTGTGGTAAGAAGATCAAGGCATTAGGAAATATCATCTAGTGCAATGGCCAATGATCTGCCTCCCTAAAGATCAGGGAGGGCTGGGGATTTTAGATTTAGATGTAATGAATAAAGCTCTGTTGGGGAAATGGCTGTGGAATATGGAGAATACAGAAGGTTTGTGGCAAGATATGCTAAGAAACAAGTATTTGAAAAAGAAAACTCTAACTCAAATCAAGCATAAGAATGGGGATTCTCACTTTTGGTCTGGTTTAATGGAGATCAAAAGCTGTTCTTGAGATTTTGTGACAAGAAGGTGGGAAATGGGGAGAGTACCCTCTTTTGGGAAGATAGTTGGTGGGGGGGGGGGGGTAAACCAATTAAAGAGTCTGCTCCAAATCTTTATAACATAACCTTGACAAAAAATGTGACTGTGGCAGAGATCAAAAGGAGAGGGTTAGGCTCAATCAAATTCAGGAGAGACCTAAATGCAGTTAGACAGAGAAAATGGGCTAATATTGGTAGAGCATTGGACAATGTTAGTCTAACTAATGAAAAAGACAGACTGATTTGGAGACTGTGTAACAAAGGTTTGTCTGTTAAATCTTTCTACAGAGCTTTGATATTACAGGGGATCAATTATCCCTACAAAAAATGTGGAAAATCAAAGCACCACCCAGGGTGAAGGTTTTTTCCTAGCTGCTTCTAAGAAATAGTATTCTTACAAAAGATAATCTGTTCAAAAGGGATTGGAGGATGGGCTCGATTAAATTTCAATTCTGTGACAAAAGTGAATCCATCCAACATCTGTTTTTAGATTGCCCCATGGCTCACTTCATTTGGAGTGTTGTTGAATGCGCTCTCAATGTGAAGGCTGGCAGGAATGTGGGGGAAATGTTTAGCTCCTGGGTTTTGAAATTTGGAAAAGGGAATGGGAAGTTGATCATGGTGGAGGTTACAACAGTCTTGTGGACCATTTGGAAAGCAAGAAACAGAGCCTGCTTTGATGGAATTCTGCCTGTTGATCCTATAGAAATAATTTACACCATTTCCTCAAATTTAAACTCTTGGAGAGCAAGGAGGGAGACAGAGGAAAAATGCAGTGGGGGGCGCAGCTACTAAGGCAGGTAGCAAATGAGATCTTTGTAACATACTAGATTTTTCAGGGTAAAAATTTTGCGAAAATATTTAAAATCGATGTTCTTCGTTCTTTCGAATTGGAGCCTCCCAATCCCTATATTTCTTTTGTTCCCTCTAAGTTTCCGACTCCCACGTAACCTTGTTTAGTTTCCCTCCCCAAACAAAAATCCGAGATATCCCAAAGAAAATTCCCAAAATCGTCAGAAGAACTCATGTTTACTTTAAGTTAAACCGGAGTCATCATGCAAATGTTCTAAGATCCCAAATCCTATCAATTCCTATTCAAAAATATCCTACCAAAATTCCATACAAAAATCTCTCCAAAAATTCAAATAGATCACTGTATTTCTTCTCGGGCCGAGTTCCTTGCAATCCAGCCCATATTCCGGATTTCCTTTTCCCTGGTCACTCTCTGTGTTGGGCTGTTCTAGCCCATGTCCTGGCCCAGCCTAGGCAGGCCGCCTCCAGCTGAGCCGCTGCAGGCCGACACCGCTCAGGGCCGCTCGCGCTACACGCGTGCCGCCTCGTGCCCTTCCCGTGCTCGCACACGCTCGCCCGTGCCGCCTCACACCAGCCACGCGCCGATCTCCGATAGCCGTCGCGCGAATCCTAGCGAGAGGCTTTTCTCTGTTCCTTTTTCTCCTCCTTCTTCTTCCTATGGAAACACCGAGCCCTCCAGCTCATCCCTGCCCTCAAACCTCTCCAAACTGCCGCCAAGGTCACTGGCCAAATCCACCGTCGCCGGCCCTTTTTTCTGCCACAACAGCAGGCCATCAACTTCGCCGCTCATCAGTGAGGCTTCGTTCTCTCTTTTCCCTCTTTTTCAGCTTTCGTATCGAGCTTTTCCGAAGCTCCCATGGGCTGTCATGGCCATCACCATGGCCAACACATCCAGAATTTCCTCTTTATCAACTAACCACAAAAATGGAACCTTCTCATCCGGGAACGCGTTTTGACGCGCTCACCCGCCCGCGTTCGCCACCGGAGCTGCCACTTCCATGCCCGGTGTCACCATAGCTCCAGATCGCGTTCCGGCTAGCTTTGTTGTCTTCCAGCCCAGCGTACACGTCCTTTGGGGGTGTCAGCCGGTGGAACACGTCATGCTATCGTCTCCGTCGCCGTTCCCTCACTTAAGTTCTGGAGCCTTTCTCTCCACTTCTGTTAATCACGTGAAAAGTCACGGGAAGAAGATAAACAGTGCCGGCCAGCATTGTTTCCTATTGGTTGAACCCAACCAACCCCATCAAAACCACCTAAATAGTGCCCAACCACAATAAAACCAGTCCAAACAATTCTATTAGGTTGTTTTCCTCCTGTTCAAGCTCTAAAACACCAAATCATTTTCAGTTTTCACCTTTGTTATCTATAGCGTTACTCCCAAACTGCAACCACTATTACACATGCCATAAATCATAACCCTTGGATAAATTGTTTGCCATTCCAAATCAAGTTAACTCTCAATTTATCATTTTCTTTTGTTCGGGCTCTGATTCACAATATTTATTTTATCGTTTATTTGTAGTATTTTTATTATAGGCTTATTTGGTCATTTCTTTGTGTACGTACGTTAGATCACGTTGAAGATCCCACCGGACTCGCAGGAACTGAAGTGGACCAAGAAGGCTATGTTGAAGCTTCCGAAGGCCACGTTCCACGAGGCAAGCCACAGTTCCAATCTTTGATCATATTGAAACCTAGTAGAGAACCACTTAGTTATTTTATGCATTGAGTATTTATAAAATTATTTTGCGTATGAATTATTTTTGAATAAACTTGTTAGTTTAGTTATTACCCATTATTACATTGTTATTATTGGCCAAATCCATGATTGCTATATCACGCCCTTTGATAACCTAGGTGTAGATTTATATACTTCACAATAATATTCTAGTGGATAAGACCACCAAATATCTATACTCATATACATGGTTTACCCGTCGTCACGTGGTGGCGTGTCAGGTGATATAAAATATGTTATTTGATATGAGTCACTCGCCTGGAGTGATATGGAAGATTAATTCCGGGTGAAGATGGATGTTGTGGTGTGTGAGGCCGTGCATATTGTTATAATTATTTTGTGGAAAGTGTATATTTGCACTTGAAGTATGCACGGGCCTGTGCTAGTTTTGGTGGCTTTCCCCAGATATAAGGACTACCCCCTTATGCCATGAAAAATGATGTAATTTGCGCCCATCCACAGGACTGAGTAATCAGACTTAGCCTAGTACATGTCCCACTATATGAAAGACTGTAGGGTGGCTCTATGAGCAGGTTTGGGGTGGACATGTGGAAGGGGCTTTGGCCAGGTTGACATGATCCACAACGGTGGAACCCGTGAAAGCAGCGACCGTCTAGCCTTGCTTAGGCCCAGTAAGTGCCCGACTGCTAGGACGGATCAATATCCCACTGGGCAGTAACTAGTAGTAAGTGGGACTCTCGAACGGCTATGTTGTCCTCAGCCTAGCTAGCTGTTGACATCAGGTGGGTAAAGCTGGGCAGTCTCTGTAGAGATGAGTCTTAAATCATTCAAATGTGCCGTGCTTCCGGTTAAGAAGCTATGTCATTGGGTGATTCCTATTTATCATGGTATGAGTAGATTTTAAATTAAAATATGGAATATAATGAAGATGAGGATGAGTGGTGATTAATATTGCTACCGTTTTAAAATGATGATTTACAATTGTTTGCGAATAAAATGTTTGATAAAGTAGGGAAAAACTATTTATAATATGCTTGTTATGAAACCTCCTTGATGAACTATATTCTTTGTACGCCTTACATATATTCTATTTGTATTATTATGGATGTGGCTTCTGGGTACCTCGGTACTCACCTCTTGCATAAAATGTGGTTCAGGCGATTAGTTTTTCCCTGAGGAGGCACAGGAAGGGGAAGAATTCTATGGTGCTGACGAGTTCTTGTTATAAGTCGATCTGCTCTCAGGCGTTGCCTGTGGTGTTTTTATCCTATTTTGTGTTCGGGTCTTTTGTTTGTAGGGAGTGTGTTTGGCCTGTCGGCCCCTAAAACCTGTCTTAGTTATCTTTTATGTAATAATTTCTGTAAAAAGTTGGGTATATGTATTGAAAGCTGTTCTGTATATCAATCTGTGCGCGATCGAAATCCTGGACGGGTGGTTTCGGGATACCATACTCAAACCGGGTATCCCCACAATCTTTCACTCAAAATTTGGATGGAGGGGCGGCAGACAAAGAATAGGATGGGAAACAGAGGCAGGCTAAACTGATGGCGAAGAGTTTGAAGACGGCGATGGAAACCTGTGTTTTGATGCTTGAAATGCCAATATTTTAGTCCTGTAATAACTGTTTGTTTTCCTTTTTTTTCTCGTCTTATCTGTAAGAACTAGATGTTCTGGAACTCTTGTAATCATCTGCGTTTTATTTAATGAAAACGGGGGAGATACCCTCCCTTTCTAAAAAAAATAGCCATTTGGTATAGATGCACATGGTTTTTTAATCTCAAACGATTATATCAAGATGCGGATAATTGGATTTTTTTAAGAGAAAAAACAATTATATTTCAGAAAGGTGAAAAAATAATTACAAGGCTCCAATTACAGATCGTGAAGAGAAGAATGCAGCCAGTTTTAAAAAATAAAGTAAAGAAAATAAAACGATAAACAGCAAATTCACGTTGTTTCATGTACCCTAACGTACGTATTATAGCCGCTACCTGAAGATATTTTCGTTCTGCCAAAAACTATGGCCTTATGAATGCCACAACGATTATAATCATCGACCAATGTATACATTCTTAAATCATCCCGACACTCCTAACCAATCTCCAAATATCTTGGAAACTCTACTTTAAGTGACGTTGAAACAAAAGCCATCTGTTAATTTTATTACCTTTATTCTGATAAAAGGGTCAGGTAGACGGTTTGTTCTATAACCAAGCCTGAATTCTTCTATTAATGGATGACCCTTCTTCCATATCTTTGTGCTGTAACAATACGGCAGAACTGCATGTTTTCATTTTCTATTTTTTGTTTCCTCAAAGAAAGAATGGCTTAATATCACCAATTCCTATGGCAGAAAAAAGCATCCTCAGAGCAAGGTCAATAGTGCAGCCCATTACTACTCCAAATCATCTATAGCCAATGTAATAGCCAATTCATACAATAGTTGCTTACTATACTATTAGTACCTGGTCCCACCTGTCATATACACATTACGTCTTAGAGTCTGTGCTGCAGCTGGCTATATATCTGTAGCCCGCTGCTCTTCTCTCTCTTTCTTTATCTCTTCAAAATATGTTTATAGCCGGCTTATAGCCTGCTATTGTACCTGCCCTCGGACTGTACCTCTGTATCGATTATTTTGTTCCTCTAACATTTTCCTTTGTTCATTTCTAAATTCTACTGTTTCCAGAAACACAGAAATAAGCCAACAAAGGAATTGTACAGTAATGGATGGTAGTAGTGATGGGTAAACATATGGCCTGGCAAGCTGTTTGAATAAGCTAATTCACATATAGATCCTGCATTCATGCTTCTGGTTGAAGTTTCTGTGCAAAGAGAAATGCTAAAGATGCTGAATGATTCCTACAGATGGATCTCTTGCTAGAAATGCTAAATCCTACTAAAACACCATAGGACTAGCAAGTAAAAGTTATGTCCACACAATGTCAAGACAGAAGCATGTCACAGAGCATATATATATAGGCCACAAGGCACAAGTTCTACAGGTAATCATCACACAATACTGGATTGTTCAATTACATGAAACTTATACCATTACATCCATTCTTATTGTACTTGATAGGTGTTTCTGAACTTCTTACACAAAACATATGCATGTCTTGACCAGGTAAATCACTTCAGATTTTGACAAACGAGACAGCTGAACTGTTAAGTCTGCTCGAAACTGAAATGACCTGTGTAAGCATATATAAAAAAAGAAGTAAGCACATCAAAAGTCACATTAAGACAAACAGGAAGGCTCAGATAAAATTGAAAAGCACCAAGCTAACATGAATGTATTGCATAGCCCTAAGGGACATGAATAAGCATAGAGATGATCATAACTTTACTCATCCATCCAGATTATGTTGTAAGCTAACATATATTTCTAGTCTGGACACTGTCTAATAATGTTGTGAAGTTTCAGTTTGCTAGATGGTAGATACACACAAGCTGACATGGGAGATATGAGAGAAATGATGAATGTCTGCAGTTAACTTACTTCCAAAAGACCACAACTCCGTACGTTCAATGTTAATTTTCTTGCGAGGTACACCACAAGTGTTGAGAATCTGTAAAACTCTGCAAAGCACTACAATTTTCGAATATTTGATTTCAACTACTTTCAGTTTCTTGGATGCCACCAATTGCTCCTCTAGGTTGCAGCTTCCATCTGTTTCTATCTTAGCTTTTGGTTCCTGTAGCAAGCAAAGTACTCTTTAATATAAATAGGAAAACTACAAAAATAGCTTTAATAAACAAGAAGTTTTTATATCAAAGAATACAATCTCTTTTACCTCATACAGTTGAAGAGTAAGCTTCTCTAGTACTGGAGAGCTCCTCAAAATGTAAACCAATGGGCCGAAGCCAGCATCCGCATCCGAAACATTAAGCAATAATGTTTTTAGCTTGCTAAACGTTGGGCGCATAAGCAAATCCTTTCTGACAATGAACTGCATGAAGCACAACAGAATATGAACAATTTAACATCAAAACTCCAAAAGTTTTGACCCATACTGGATTAAATATGAGCATTCTGCAGGATTTATTTTATGTTTTGTAGTACAAGATTTTGCATGTTTATGTTTTTATAAAATACTTAAATGAGTCATACCAGCTAAATACACATCCTTCAATGGATACAACACTAATTAATCTCAAATCCATGCATTTGAATATTGTGCTGTTAGAAGTACTTGATACCAACGTACCGTATTGGCATTCACAAAAAAAAAAGAACATTAGGAAGATCTGCGTAGAAACATAATCCAACTCCACTCCTTACAAGAAAGAGTTCTTTGTGATTTAGAGATAATCAAATTTAAAAGTTATTGTGATCTGTTTAAGAATTCCGTCTTCCACTCATGTATATATGCATTTTATCAAATAATATACAAAACATTTTACGTCTAACGGTAACTTTTTTTAATATTCAAAATTGAGTTCATCTTTTTAATCTGTAGAAAAGCACAGGGAATAGGCTAGTCAATACTTTGCATGTATTATTTACTGATCATAGACAGGTTGCATGCATAGACCTTTGCAAGATAGAAAATGTATATATAACTCTAATTAGAATAAAAAAATGTAGCATATGGCATAAATGATACTAGGAGTTAGTATACATGCAAACATACCACTTTAGGTGAAGTTATCAACTCTAAATTGGTGACGTTCGACAGACCACCAAGAAGCACACAATCATCATCATGGACATCATAGAATCTAGTGCAGTATTTTCCACATGAAACTTGATCGCCACAATCCCCATAGTAACTGTGTAAGCAATAGTCTTCACAACGATCATCCAGCCTGACAAATGCTGTTGATAATGATGGCAATCTCTCAAGTGCAGGAGTCCAGCCCAGAATATCAGCAAGTTCTAAAGAAATAAGACTAGGAGCTGAAATATGAGTGCGAGTATTGAGCTCAAAATTGCACTGAGTTATGCTCAAACTTCTAACTGATTGGGACAATATCTTCTGCACCAAGATTTTACACCCGCGCATCACTAATACCTCCAATTTCAGGCAACCTGAAAAATCTAGAGAGATATGCCCCAGCTGCACACCACTAAATTCTAGTGTTGTCAAGTGGTTGGAGGTGATAGCCATCTCGGGTAATCGACAATAATCAGCTGAATGGGCAGTGTCTACCTGAAGCATCTCAACTTCACATGATACAGCATATTGGTACCATTCTGCAACTTCCCCATTGCGAAAAGAATCAAGCTCACATACATACAGAGGAGTCCGTTTGCGGTGCAGCAGAAGGTGGTGGACAAACTTGTTCAGCTGCTGAACACTGTAGAAACTGTCGACGTCGTTTATTCGAAGGGCAGGCACATACTTCCATTGGTGGCGCCAACGCTGGGAGAGCACACACGTCTGCACGGCCTCACGTGATGGAATGAAGGAGAGCAGGTATTGGAGGAGCTCATCCGGGAGAGCGCTTATGTGGTCTGCCCCATCAGCCATGACCACTTTCTTGTTTCCTTCATTTGTAAACTTCTCAGGCATTCTGTAAACATATTCCCAGCATCAGAGCCATGGACAGTTGTACACAATGTACAAAAGAAATAAGAGGGAAAATAAGCATGATAACCTAATATTTTCATTGCAAGAACTCAACTTATCTACCCGACGTTGCCGGCTGCAATGTGTAAGGGCAGATGAGATATCTCCCTTTTTCTTGCACAGTGCATGGAAAGGCCTTCCCCAATAATTGGAGACCTCGGTTCTACACATAAAATGAGGCCTTATATCTTTTGAGAAGATGCTAATAAAAAATAAAAATAAGTAAAATTCATTCTACCAGGCTAGAGCTATTTTAACACCTAACACCTTCTTGCTTGATCCACATCAAGGTCGATGGTTCTCTAACTATGTTAGGAGAGCTAATGACCAATCTAAAGTGCTCCTCTCTTTAACTATGCCTGCTACCAAATAAGCAGGAATTGTGCATGACCATTCACAACTAGATCTATGTATGCTGAGGAAGCACTTTCACTACGGTGGTGGCAATATGCCTAAGTAGGAAAGAGAAATGCACCCTGCTACAGCAATTCAGTTTTCCTTTCTAAATGGAAAATGAATCTTCAGTACCAAGAATGCATGTCCACATCATATTAGTGAGCTACAGATATCCGAGGTAACCCCTATTATGATGGAACACTTGTATTAACAACTGAGAAAAAAAATCATTCTAGCCGAATCAGAGGAATTTGAAGAAGAAAAAAAAAAGAAGACCATGAAATATGTTAGCTTGAATTGAAACATAATTTTTTTGGGACCACTAACTATTTTAGGGACGGGGGTGTGGGGTGGGGGATATGCGATTGCCCATCCAGTGCATGCCTAGGAATGGGCCTATTATTACTTGCTATGTTTCATGGATTTTCTAAACAAGCACCAGAATCATTTTTATCCCAAAATAGTTGAATAACTTACCTTTTATGTGTCAGGAATGTCGTCTTCTCTCTCAAGTTCGCCAATAGATTAGGTTTCTTGTTTTGGATCACGATAGCTCTCACAAGTTACCATACCTCGGAGGGGGGAAGAGGAGGTGGTGGCCTGCTGATCAGAGGCAGAAGTGGTGGAGGGGTCAAGAAGAGAGGGATTAAAATTTATGGGGCGGTGGCGACAGATCCAAAGGTTGTAGCCGCCCAAGAAATGGAAAAAGTGTGAGGAGGTGCTGCAGATAAAGCAGAAAAATGAAGACGGTAAGGAAGGAATCAGTGGAGATATGAGTAGTGGTGGCTGGGGTGACCGGAGTCCTTGCTGGTGGGGTGGGGAGGGCAAAGGCGGCGGCGGCGGGGAAGGAGGGAGGAGGAGGGCTTGCTGAGGTATGGGGTGTGGGCTAATTAGGGTAAGGAGATTGAGTCCATATCTAGTACACAATGTAGTTTGATCCAATGGTTAGAAATGAATTAGTTTTTTTTAAAAAAAACATGTGCCTTCTATATCTGCGGTAAGCTGGTCAAACTTTTTTTTAATACTAGTCATATATGACACCGCAAAGAGCACCTCGACCCTTTGTACTGTTCTTGGAGGCCTAACATTGCTATTGTCTTCTCTATTGCTAGAGCTTCACTATTACACACCTCTCTTGTGGCACTAGTCACACTTTCCCTGACAGCGGTCGGTCAGTTAGTCAAGGTTGGGTGTGGCCTTTACAGGGAATGGTTTGTGCGCACGGTGGTATGCCAAGTGCGGTGATGTTGGTGGTCTAGCGAGTTGCAACATCACAAGAAAGCAACATGCACAATGATAAATTGAGAAAAAGGACGTGCGAGTTGATTCTCACCGTGCAACAGTTAGGGAGCAGTACACCAGGCGGCAACACGAACAAAACTATGGGTGGAGAGGTTCCAGTCGGTGAAGGTCGAGCACGCGTTTCATCCTCGCGCTCTCGGCGGCCAGCAAGGAAGCGGGAGCTTGTAAACGATTTGTCTGGCTCGTGGCTCGTCGAAACGGCGTTGGCTCCCACTTGTCCTTGTCTGGGCACTGCCTTGAAGTGGCATCTAGGAGAAGTGGTGGCGTGCGGCTAGCTGGCAATGGGCAAGGAGAGTGGTGATGAGACCACAACACGGGCAGTGGTGGGGGAGGGGGGAGGGGTGGGGTACCTTTTCCGGTCATGAAGGCGACATGTGCGTGCCAAGTGGGAAAGGTGGAGTTGAGCCGGGCACATTGTTTTATAGACGCGGACGGCTTGACTCACTAGTTTGAAGGGCTAGGTGATGTAGTGGCGGTCATCGTTCTCGCGCTCATGTGGTTGATGCAAGCGGGTATGGAAGGTGGGGCTGGGCAATATGACGGTCGCGTCCACTTTCTGTGCGAAACCTAGATGAGGAAAGTGCGGCGATGGTTTGTGTGTGCAGTGCATCGGGGCAGCGTAGACAAGGGACTCCTGATGGTGTCAGCGCCCACCATCGATGCACTTGACCCAGAACAGTGGCTGCAAGGTGTGGTCATCATGGTAAAGGCGAGGCAACATAAGTCTTCATTGTGGGGCCCACATGAATGGTAGTGGATCTGAGGTGGATGGTATGGACAATGGTGCTTGGGAGCCGTGCACATTTGGAGAGGCTCACCGCAGCTTGGCCTGTTGTGACATGGCCTTGTGTGAGTGGCACGAGGCGTGGTGCGGCACACCTCGGTGCCAAGGCCACGGCGTGGATGGATGCGGCTGTGTGATGGTGATACATTGGTGGGGTGGCAGGAAGAGGCTAACGCGGGGAGGAATGGTTGGGATGCCAAAGTTATTGCCATGGGGCCCACTGGTGACACGCGCTACACGGTGCAAGAGCGGTCCGGCAAATGTGATGCACGCGGTATGGCTGAGCACGGGCGGTGCATGGACACAGCTGTGGTGGTGCGAAGCTTTTCCCACCCTGGTCTGGTGCGTCACAACGGCGTGTAGGCGATGTGGCTTCAAGGCTTGTGGCATAGCATACGAGAGGAGTAGGGCGGACAAATGACGCTTGGGGAGCAGGACTCAACAATGGCTTGGCGGCGTGGTGTGCCCAGCTAGGATTCGGTGCCAAGGTCACGGCGTGGATGGATGCGGCTGTGTGATGGTGATACATTGGTGGGGTGGCAGGAAGAGGCTAACGCGGGGAGGAATGGTTGAAATGCCAAAGTTATTGCCATGGGGCCCACTGGTGACACGCGCTACACGGTGCAAGAGCGGTCCGGCAAATGTGGTGCATGCGGTATGGCTGAGCACGGGCGGTGCATGGACACAGCTGTGGTGGTGCGAAGCTTTTCCCACCCTGGTCTGGTGCGTCACAACGGTGTGTAGGCGATGTGGCTTCAAGGCTTGTGGCATAGCATACGAGAGGAGTAGGGCGGACAAATGACGCTTGGGGAGCAGGACTCAACAATGGCTTGGCGGCGTGGTGTGCCCAGCTAGGATTCGAGCAACTGCACGGTGGTCTCTGATGGTGTCGGGGCATGCGAGCCATGTGAATTTTTCTTGCGAGCTCGTCGGCGGTAGGGGCACTATAGACTTTTCTGCACGGCGGTGGCGGTGGCAGAAGGAAGACGCTGGCTAGGCCCACAAGGAGTTAGACTTTGAAATTAATTTGTTTTTATTTGTAAAATATTTCCTTAATAGATATTAGTTCATAATCATGGTTATTTAATAAATATTGTTTGAGTACCATATTATAACTTAAAATTTGGATTTGATTTCTTTTGAATTAACCTTTTACTTTATTTAAATTTGGATTTGATTTCTTTTGAATTAACCTTTTACTTTTTTTATTTTAATTTTTGGCATTGGATAACAAGAAAAGGAAAATCCAATAAATACCATGATGATGCAAATTCGAAAAACATTTTTGTTTATTCCAAAATTTTGTTTCTAAGTTTTAGATTCGAACTTTTCAGGGTGTTACATAAGTCTGGAGCACCTAAGAGCATCACCAATAGCTATCATATTTCCTTCCCAAAACTGATTTTGGGGGTTTTTAGTGAAAAAAAATCTGATCCAACTGATCCGCAAAAGCCCTGTGCTAGTAATGGGTAGAAATTTGTTTGCTTTTTTTATAAAATAAATCATGTACCTTCTATATTTGTTGTAAGCTGGTCAAACTTTTTTTTTTACACTAAGTCATACATGGAACATCACAAAAGAGCACCTCCACCCTTGTTATAGTTCTGGGAGGCCCAACAGTGCCATTTCTAGAACATCACCACTACCTACCTCTCTCATGGTACCAGTCACACCTCCCTTGAGGTATTCCTCATGTCCTCATCATCTCGGTGGCAACATCTCTGAGGAAAGTCACACATCGTTGACATGCTTTCACTATGCCTCTTGCCATTTGTGTCCACGTCATAATGCAACTAAGCCATCAATCCCCAACAAGTCAGTAATAAATTTGTGCTGGACAAAATTCACCAATCGTATTTCAAAAGTACTACACCTGCTGTGGTGGTGAAATAATAATCACAATCAGTTAGACTGGGGGTGTCTCGATGCATGATTGTAGGCTGAACTTGATCTGGAAAACCTGGTGTTTGGTGATGGGGATTTAAGGCTATGACTGCACAGCTTTGGCATTGAGCAATCCCACAGCGCACACAATTTACCGAGGTTTGGGCCTTCCCAGAGGATAATAACCCTATTCGTACTTTCTTGATTGATATGAGGAAGTTGTTTCACATTGTGTGTAGTGCTCACGCTGGTTTGTCTAGAGCTCCTCAGGCCTTGGAGTGTTCTTATGTACTCAACTATCTCTAACCTCTTGTTGAGTAAGCCTTGCTAGCTTATATACCCCCGTAGGTGTTAAGTCCACCTAACCATTGTGGGGGCTGCTGCCAAGGCACCACAGACAGACATCACTATCTGCACTGTAGCTGTCGTCATGCCGTCCGACACTGGATCATTCCTTCTAGCCATGTTGTGCAGCTCTGCCTCGAGCCTACCACCAAAGAGACTGTGCCTCCCTTTCAATAGAATGGGGCGGTCAAAGACAAATGTTTGACCGATGCATAATTCACCTAATCACCTTCATTTGATGTCTTGATCCACCGTGAGCATCACTAATTAATGCGACATGACGAGGTGAGTGAGCACACTCCTTGCATGTACACCTAGTGTCAGGGCATGGGGCTCCCGGGAAAGGGGGAGGGTGTGGTCCTCACATCTTCCCTAGCATAAGGAATTTCCACATATGCGGGCATCAAGAAAATCAGCGAAGTAGACCGACTCTCGTCCTGAGTGCCGCCACGCATCACCTCCTGGGCAACCTTCCCATGGGCCACTTCGAGTTACCCCGTGCCCATGTGCCACCTTCCAGACAACCTCCACATGGGTGGCGGACCTAGGTCACCCTGCACACTGCCAGATATTGCCTTTTGACCAGCCCTCAGCCCCAAGCATAGCCACGAGCCGCCTCCTAGGTAGTCTTTTTGTGAAAAGCTGTCGATTGCCTCATGCATCGCCACATGCAGGATCATGAGAAGCTTCCCCATGGTCTGGTCCTAGGCATGTGTGTAGTTCTAGGCAGTCTAGGGCGTTCGTTGCTTCCCAACTAGCTTCCCATGTGGGCCTTGTTCCATGTGTCTTAGTGGGTCAAGTGGGATGGCCCGACGCCTAGCCTACTAGCCTGGATGTGATGCTATCATGTGAAAGAGCATATAGGACCCTAGTGGGTTATGGCTAATTGATGACAAATGATAAAGGAATCAATGTGCTTATTGAGTGTATAGGTAGGAAAATAGTCCAATGATGAAGATGATGATGATGAAGATGTTGTTCAATGAGGTTTCATGGTGATACAAGGCTATAAGTGCCTGAAGATGGCAATATGTGTTGAAGGATTGGCAAGATTGTCTATGCAAAGGACAATGAATAGGAGAAGGGAAGCGGGGGCTTGGCACTGAAAGACTGATGATGTTGTGACGGTGCAAGTGCTTGGTTGAACACACACGGACTGTTCGCACCAGTACCTGAAGGCCCTTTTGGATGGAATTAGACCATCCAAATGATCTTTCATCATGGAGCACCATACATGTGACGCTGACATGGTGAAATGATTCGATATTTGAAGTTGAGTGTTGAACAATGTGAATAGTAGTTTACATGGTTAAGTGGACAACTAAACTTGAGGGGATTGGAGATCTAGATAGTTAAGGAGTTCATATGGGACTCTCAGGCTAAAGAACAATGCACAAGAGGATGAAATCCCGGTATGGCATACATGGGAGGTGTGTGGTTATGGAAAAGGAGCCATCCATCCAAATTTAGGAAGGTTTCAGTTTGACTTTGTTAGGGATAAAATGTATTCCTACAAGGATTGAATTTATATGCATATATGACTGTAACAGTATATGAGTAGAACGGCAGTGTGTATAACTGTTCCATCATTAGAATAGTGTGTTATCTGTATGACTTCAGCATTGTGTTGCATCCAAACTTATCTCCATCGTTTTATCATGCATGCCCAAGGATGGCAAGAAAGGAGTGAGGTATGGTAATAAAATGCTTAGTTTTGTAGTTTCCTGTCAACTTTCCGGACGTAGTTCTTGATCTGAACTCAGAGTGAGCTTGGGAGGCAGTAGGAACATAAACATGTCTATTTTCTTGTGCAGATCTACAAGAAACTTGCGACAATGTTTCTGCCAGAAATACTCCATAACATTGTGGTCCACTTCAGGAGTCAGGAACATCATAGATACCATACCCTCAGGAATTATAGAAACCTCAAGCACACAGTGGAGCATGGCCAGGCAAGGGAGTCAATATATCTTGTTCATTGAGTGAAGCATCACATTCATAGATGAAAGCAAATTAATATTGGCAGTTGAAATTTTGAGCGGTGAGAGCCATATAATGTTGTAGCTGCTGCCATAAGTGAAGTTAACATCCATTTAGATGAAGGCTTTCCCATGTATAAGGAATTATGGAGCGAAGCAACTGAAGGCAGAGGGTTTGGATGTAAAGGAGACAGGCAGCATATAGACTGGAAAATCGTATAAATTTGTCCAACTTAGGATGCAGAGGCCATGCATTAATGGTTCTCGCATTGTCTGGAAAATCGTAAGATTGGAAGGCATCAGGAATATAGATGTGCCAGTTATATGGAGGCTAATGACACATTCTGGGAGCTAGTACTTTTTTTATTTGTCTGGCAATACCATTAGCAGATAGAGTTTTTTTTTTCTTTCTCGTAGATAAACAAAATTCAGCTGATCAATCTCTATTGTCAAAGCCCAGCAGCGTACGTGATGGCGTCTTCGATGGTGGGCACGACTGCATGAGTAGATGTGGCAGCAAAGACCGAATGAATCAATGAACGATGAATGACAGCAGGGATCGTTCACATGTTCTCTTCAGGAAGTTCCAATCGGAGTAAATGAAAAATAAAATTAATTTCATTATAATGACAACAATGCTACACACAAATGAATCGATGTTTGGGATCATTTCTACCAGCAGAGAGCACTTTGGCTGGGCTCGTAAAAGAACATAAAGCTCAAAACCTCAAACTAAAAGCAGAGTTGCCAACACCAAGCCTCCCCCCCCCCAGCATTTATTATGATGCTAGCTTGTCTAATATTTTTAGGAGATCGGCTCCACTACACAGAGAAGCTCCCAACATCCATATGTGGATGATTGATCACCAACATTAAGTTTGGAATTCAGTCAAAAAAGACATTAAATTTGGAATGACATTTATCTTATATAGTCAAGATGTTCTTCAACAACAAACAACACACATCATGCATGGTTGGTATTCAGCCGGCACAACTATTCACAATGTATTCAAATTTAGATTAATTCAAGTAGGTCAATCCATGATCTTTTTCTATCTTAACTTTTGGTTTCTGTAGCAAACAAAGTATCCTTTAACATAAATGATTAAACTAAAAAATAGCTTTAATAATCTAGAAGTTACTATATCGAAGAATAAAATCCATTTTACCTCTTTCGGTTGAACAGTAAGCTTGTCAACAACCGGAAAGTGCCTCAAAATGTAAACTACCGGGCCGAACCAGCATCTGCATCCAAAATATTAAGCAACGTTATTAGCATTCTAAATGTTGGGCACATAAGCGAACATTTTGTGACAATGTACCGCGTGAAAAACAACATAGTAATGACAAGGACAAACTCCAAAAGTACTATATTAAGCCATATATACTGGATTGTATATATATGAGCATTCTGTAAGTTTTTTTTTTTTGCAAGGCCTTACGTATATGCATATACAAAATTATCTAGTACCAGATTTTGCATGTTTACTGTTTTCTTTAAAAAAAAAGAGTCACACTGGCTAAATGCACATCCTAAAATTAGATATCAGACTAATTAATCTCAAATCCATGCATTTGAATATTGTGTTGTTAGATGTATTTGGTACCAACATATAACATTGGCATTCTCAATAAAAAAACTTCACGGAGATCTATGTAGAAACATAATACAACTCCGCTCCTTACATGTCAGAGTTTATTCTGATGTGAATCCTTCACTCAAAAGATAATCAAATTTATAAGCTATTGCGATTTGCTTAAGAAATTGATCTTTCACTCATATGTGCATACATTGAGTCAATGATACATAAAAAAGAATTAATGTCTAACGGTAATATTTTTTAATAATCAAAATTGTGTAGTTTATCTTTTCAATCTGTAGCAATGCACATGCAATAGGCTAGTCAATACTAGAAATGTATTATTAGGCGATAAACAGGTTGTGTGCATAGACCTTTGTTAGATAGAAAATGTATATACAGCTCTAAATAGAAAAAATAATGTTAGAAACATTTTATGTCTAATGGTAATATTTTTTATAATCAAAATTGTATAGTTTATCTTTTTAATCTGTAGCAATGCATATGCAATAGGCTAGTCAATTCTCTGAGCGTATTATTTGGTGATAAACATGTTGCACGCGTATACCTTTGACAGATAGAAAATGTATATATAATTCTAATTAGAATAAAAGAATGTTAGGGGCATCTTATGTCTAACGGTAATATTTTTGAAATAATCAAAATTGTATAGTATATCTTTTTAATATGTAGCAAAGCACATGCGGTAAGCTAGTCAATACTTTAAACGTACAATTTTGCGACAAACAGGTTGCATGCATAGACCTTTGCCAGATAGAAAATGTATATATAGTTCTAATTAGAATAAAAGGTGTTCGAAACATTTCACATCCAAGGGTAATATTTTTTTAATAATAAAAATTGCCTGGTTTATGTTTTCAATCTGTAGCAAAGCATAAGAAATAGGCTAACCACATATATCTTTAAATGCATTATTTGGTGATAAAGAGGTTATTCACATAGATCTTCCCAGATAGAAATTTCATATATAATTTTAGTTAGAATAAAAAATATTAGAAACATTTTTACGTCTAACAGTAATAAAATTTTAGTAAGCAATATTGTATAGGTTATATATTTAATATGTAGCATAGCACAGGCAATAGGATAGTCAAAACTTTAAACATATTATTTGGCGATAAACAGGTTGCATGCATAGACCTTGGCCAGGCAAAAAATGTATATATAATTCTAATTAGAGTAAAAAATGTTAGAAACATTCTACGTCTAATGGTAAACATTATTAATTTAATAATGACAATTGTATAGTTTATCTTTTTAATGTGTAACAAAGCATAGACAATAAGATAGTCAATGCTTTCAACATATTATTTGGCGATAAAAAACACGTATAGACCTTTGGCAGATACAAAATGTATATATAATTCTAATTAGACAAAAAAAATGTCAGTTGTAGAAAATGGCATAATTCATCCTAGGAACATATCACTTTAGGTGAAGTTATCAACTCTATATTGCTGACATTCGACAAACCACTGAGAAGCACACAATCATCATCATAGACACCATAGATTCTTGTGCAGTAGTTTCCACATGAAACATGATCACCACAATCCCTAAAGTAACTGTGTAAGCAATAGTCCTCACAGCGATCATCCAGCCTGACAAATGTTATTGACTTGGCAAGCTCTCAAGTGCATGAGTCCAGCCTAGAATTTCAGTGAGTTCCAAAGAAACAAGACTAGGAGCTGAAATACGAGTGCGAGTATTCAACTCAAAATTGCATGGAGATATGCTCAAACTTATTACTGATTGGGACAGCATCTTCTCCACCAAGATTTTAGTCCTGTGCATCACTAGCACTTGCAATCCTGGGCTACATTAAAAAATCGAGAGATGTCCCCCAACTACACACCACTAAATTCTAGCCTTGTCAACTGGTTGGAGTGATTGGAGTGATAGCTATCTCAAGTAATCAAGAATAGTCAGTCGAATGGGCGTTGTCGACCCGAGGCACATGAACATTGCATGATATGGCATATTAGTACCATTGTGAAAAGAATCGAGCTCATATACATATAGAGGAGTCCATTCGTGGTGCAGCAGAAGGTGGATGACAAACTTATTCAGCTGCTGGACACTAGAGAAATTGTCAACGTCGTTTATTTGAATAACAGGCACAGTACCAACGCTGGGAGAACATACACGTCTACACAGCCTCACGTGATTGAAGGAACGAGAGCAGGTACTGAAGGAGCTTATCCAGGAGGCTGCTTAATTATGTGGTCTGTCCGCCCCCACCAGCCATGACCACTTTCTTGTTTCCCTCGTTTGCGAACTTCTCAGGCCTTATGTAAACACATTCCCAGTGTCAGAGCCATAGACAGATGTACGGAATGAACAAAAGAAATAAGAGGGAAAGAAGGCGTGATAACCTGATATTCTTACTGCATGAATTCAACTTATCTACCGGAAGTTACTAGCTGCAATGTGGAAGAGCAGATGAGATCTCTCCCTTTTTCTTGCAGAGTGCACGACAAGGGCATCCCCTATAAAATGAGGTCTTATATTTTTTCGTGAAGATGCTAATAACCAAGAAAAAACAGTAAATTTCATTCTAGCAAGGCACAGCTAGAGCTATTTTACCACATAACACCTTTTTGCTTGATCCACATCTAGGTCAATGGCCCTCCAACTATGTCAGGAAATTTAATGACCAATTGAAAATGTCTGCTACCAAAAGAGAAGGAATTGTGTGTGACCAATGACAACTAGATCTATGCCAAGGAAGCTCACTCGCCACGGTAGTGGCAATATGCCTAAGTAGCAAGAATAATCGCATCCTATCACAGCTATTCAGTTTTCCTTCCTAGCTGGAAAAATGAATCTTCAGTGCCTAGAATGCATGTTCACATCATCATAGTGAGCTACACTTATTCGAGGTAACCATGATTATGATGGAACACTTGTCATCAATGTCGAGAATAAAAAAAAAACCTTGTTCTTGCAAAATTGTATTGCTTATCTTATTAATCTATAGCAAAGAACAGGCAATAGGATAATCAATAATTTAAACACGTTATTTGGTGATAAACAGGTGCATTCATAGACCTTTGTTAGATAGAAAATGTAAATGCAATTCTAATTAGAATAAAAGAAACGTTAGACACATTTTTTGTGCAACGGTAATATATTTTTATAATCAAAATTAGATAGTTATATTTTTAATCTATGGCAAAGCATATGCAATTGGCTAGTCAATATTTTAAAGGTATTATTTGGCAATAAACAGATTGCATGCATCGAACTTTGCCAGATAGAAAATGTATATATCATTCTAATTATAATAAAAAAATGTGATAAACATTTTACGTCTAATGATAAAATAGTTCTAATAATCAAAGCTGTATGGTCTATCTTTTTAATCTGTAGCAAAGCACATGCATTAGGCTAGTCAATACTTCAAACGTATTATTTGGCGATTAATAGGTTGCATACATATGCATAGACCCTTACCAGATAGACAATGTATATATAATTCCAGTTAGAATAAAAAATGTTAGAAACATTTTGCGTCTAAGGGTAATCATTAATAGATAAAAAGGAGGGAGAAGACTATGATACATATTAGAACATGTTCTAATATGTACATATTAGCTTGCATTTAAGCACAAAGTTCTAGGACAATTAATTTTTGGAGGTAGCCTATGGGATTGTCCATCCTGCACAAGCCCAGGGATGGGCCTATTACATGGTTTGATTATGCTAGGAGACCAAGGATCAACTAGTCCCTCACCACATTCGGCATATATCCTACATTAACATATATGTTTAACAGATTTTCTAAATAGGCACCAGAGTCATTGTTTATTCCAAAAAACTCATATTACATACCTTGATGTGTGAACAATATCTTCTCCTCCCTCAACTTCATGGCAGATCAGATTTCTAGTTTTGGATCCTTGGTAGCTCTCACCAGTTACCATTTTTCATCCCGCGGAGGGAGAATAGGAGGTGGTGGACTGCTGATTGGACGCAGAAGTGGTGGAAGGTTGAAGAAGGAAAAGGATTCGAATTGACGGGGTGGTGGTGACACATCCAAAGGTCATAGCTGCCAGAGAGAAGGAAGAAGATGTACAACGAGGCGCTGCAGATAAGGCAGAGAAATGAAGATGGCAATGAAGGAAATTGTCGGTGGAGGTATGAGTAGTGGTGGCAGGAGGTATGAGTAGCGCAAAGACGGCGGCGGCGCGGGAGGAGCAAGGAAGGTGGGGGGTAGGTGAGGTATTGGGTGTGGGCCAGTTAGTGTTAGAAGATCGAGTCCATATATAGTGGGGGATGATGTTTGATATAACGGCTAGAAATTTTTTGCTTTCTTTTAAAAAAATCATGTATCTTCTAAGCTGGTCAAACTTTTTTTGAAACTAGTCATACGCAATGCACCGCAAAGAGCACCTCTACCCTTGATACTGTTCTTGGAGGTCCAACACTTCTATTGTCTCTGTCATTGCTAGAGCGTCACCGCTACCTGCCTCTCTCAAGGCACCAGTCCAACCTCCCTCTAGCTCTTCCTAATTCCCTCATCATCCCAGTGATAACGTCCTTATAGTCAGCATACACATTATACTAGTTTGGCATGTGACACCACCTTTATCCGTGGGGGAAGCCACACCTAGTTCACGTGCTTTCACCTTGCCTCTTTCCATTCGTGTTCATAGCATGGTACAGCTAAGACATCAATCCCCAAGAAGTGGGTTTTCTATGGATTAGTCTCCATTTGAGACCAGCATTTTTAAAAGACCTTGTTGTTCAAATCAGAGATTGATCCAGATTGGAATTTTCAATTAAGGAGATGGATTGGATTAACCCATCAAGATAAGAGTCTAGTGGAAGGTTCAATTGTGGGGTTAATCCCTTCCAGAGATAGTGCGGTGGCGAAAATGTAAAGCTAGCTGCAGTTTCTATCCAATCAAGCAGCATCCAAGCAACTTGGCAGTACGTGTTCACGTCCTTTCTTTGATGCACATGAAATAAGTGAAAAAGAAAAAAAAGAGGAGATGTTGCTTGCAAATGCACATAAACTATCTAATAAACAGCTTACAAGTTTTGGGGGCTTAATGAAAACCAGTAACAAATTTAGGCTAGACAAAAATCACCAATCATATTTCGGAAACATTGCACATGATGTGAAGCCTTTGGTGGTGAAATGACAAACACAAGTAGGGGTGTCTCAATGTGTGATAGTCAGCTAGTTTAGGGAACACTGTGCTAGGCAATGGGGGTTTAATGCTATGACTGCACAGCTTTGTAATCGAACAATCCCCCAACATACACGATTTACCCTGGTTCAGGCATCCCGGAGGATAATAACCCTACTCCTAATTTCTTGTTTAATACGAGAAGTTGTTTTACATTGTGTGAAGTGCTCACATGGGTAAGTATAGATCTCGTAAGGCTTCTAAGATGTGTGTTATGGAGTAGATCCACTGTTGATTCGATCAAGGCTGGTACTCACTGTTGAGTCGATCAAGGCTGTTCATTACTTTACTCATCAAGAATGTCTTGTACCCTATCATAAATTTTCAAGTTGCCAACAAAGTCTAACAAAGTTAAGTTACTTCCAAAAGACCACAACTCCACACGCTCGATGTTAATTTTGTTGCGAGGTACACCAAGTGTTGAAAATCCATAAAATTCTACAAAGCACTGCGCCCTTTTAGAATATTTGATTTCAAATACTTTTAGGTGCTTTGATGCCACAAATTGCTCCTCTAGGTCACAGCTTCCATCTGTCTCTATCATAGCTTTTGCTTCCTGTAGATTTAATTTAAATAGGAAAACTACAAAAATAACTTTAGTAAACAAGAAGTTATTTATTGAAAAATAAAATTGTTTTTTAATTTCCTAATACAGTTTAAGAATAAACTTGTCCAGAACTGGAGAGTGCCTTGAAATGTTAACTAGCAGGCCAAAGCTGGCATCCGCATCTGAAGCATTAAGCAACAACATTTTTAGCTTGCTATGTTGGGCAAGTAAGCAAATCCTTTCTGACAATGAACTGCATGAAGAACAAAACAGTAAGGACAATTTAAGGTCAAACTCCAAAAGTACTAGATTAAGCCATATTGGATTGAACATGATCATTCTGTTGGACTTTTTTTTTCTAGGGCTTAGATGTAACTGCATAAGCAGAAAGTAACTTATTTAGTACAAGATTTTTCATGTCTACTGCTATCATAAAAAGATAAATTAGTCACACTAGCTAAATGCACTTCCTAAAATAGATACCACTAATTAATCACAAATCGTGCATTTGAATATTATGTTGTTAGAAGAACTTGACACCAACATTGTACATTTCCATTCTCAGTACATAAACTTTACAAGAACGAGTTGGTTGTGATGGGGATTATTCTTCACTCAAAAGATAATCAAATCTATAAGCTTTTTCAATTTGGTTAAGAACATCATCTTTCACTTATGTGTGTATATACACATTTAGTCAAATGATATATTGATAATCAAAATTGTATAGTTTATCTTATCAATGAATAGCAAAGAATGTATTCTTTCGCAATGAATAGGTTGCATGCATAGACCTTTGCTAGATACAAAATGTATCTATAATTCTAATTAGAATAAAAATGCGAGAAACATTTTATGTCTAACTATAAATTTTCATAATCGAAATTGTATAGTTTACATTTTCAATATGTAGCAAAGCACAAGCAATAGGCTATCAATCTTTAAATGTATTATTTGGCAATAAACAATTTTTACGCGCATAGATCTTTGCCCGATAGAAAATTTCTAGGTAATTGTAATTAGAAGATCATGAAACATATTAGACCATATTTGCTTGAATTTAAATATAAAATTTTGGGACCACTAAATTTTGGGGTGCCCTATACGATCGTCCATCCTGCGCATGCCTAGGGATGGGCCTATTACATGGTGGGTTTAAGCCACACGACCAAGGAAAAGTCCCTCACCATATTCGACTTATATACTACATTACTTGTTATGTTCTACAGATTTTCTAAATAGTCAGCAAAAATCATTTTATTTATCCTAAAATAGTCGAACTACTTACCTTGATATGTGCGCAATGTCGTCTTTTCACTCAAGGTAGCTGGTAGATCAGGTTTCCAGTTTTGAATCCATCGTAGCTCTCACCAATTACCTCTTACCATGAATACCTCGGAGGAGGGAGAGGAGGTGGTTTGCCTTTAGCTTGGTGGCAGATGTGGTGGAGGGGTCAAGAAGAAAAGGGATTAGAAGGGGCAGGTTGGTGGTGACAGATCCATAATGTTGTAGCTACTGGAGAGAAGGAAGAAGATATATGAGGAGGTGCTGCTGATACAATAGAGAAATGAAGATGGCAAGGAAGGAAATTGTTAGAGGTATGAGTAGTGGTGGTAGGGGTGACCGGAAATCTTCACCAGTAGCAAGGGGAGGGCAAAGGCCGCGGCGGCAGCAGGGGGGTAGGTGAGGTATGGGGTGTGGTCCAGTTAGGCACTACAACAAATCTGGGCTTCTGTGACGATTACCTGATGACAGAACACATATCTGTCATAAACAGAGGTTGTTTATGACGACTGTTCACAGGATGACAACTGTTTATGACCAAACCATGTATCTGTCATAATCATTGTCACACTATACTCTGCATGGGCTCTATGATGATAGCACGATGACAATAGTGGATCGTCATAAAATATAGACCTATTATATTTTTAGAAACAAAAAAAATATTGTTATACTACATTGCTACCAGACCACAAATTGTTTGTCCTAGGTGGACTCTTCTTGTCTACAGCATTTCTAGTCTCTTATTTTAGGATTTAGGATTGAAGTCATCTCTACTCTCATTTTATGAATGAAAAAAAAAATCAAAATTATGGCGTTTCATTTTATGATGGCTAAAATGGCTATAAATTGGTCTAAATTATTCTTTTAAAATTTTCATGAATCTTCGGAGCACAATAACTAATTTTAATACCACAAAGTTCATTTAACTTATTAAAATAAATAGAAAACAAATTAAAATTCCTCTCTATGTCTTTGGGCCTTTTTTGGCCCAAGTATTACTCTCTCCCTCCCTCAGCCCGCGCCTCTCTCTCCCTTCTCCTCCCTTTTTGGGCCGCCGGCCTAGCCCTTTTCCTCCTCCTTTACCGACAAGTCCATTTTACTTCCCTCCTCTCAATTCAAATAACTTTTCACGTAGTAAATGATTTCAAATGAAAAACTTGTCAACAACAAAGTTGTATAACTTATCAAGATCTACAATTTTTGTTTTGGTCATTTTTCTATATGACTTTGTTTCAATAATTTGAATTTGAACTCCAAATTATGACAACTTCAAACACTATTTTCAAATAGTAAATGATTTCAAATGAAAAAGTCATTAACAACAAAGTTGTATAAGTCATCAATATCTATAACTTTTACTTTGGTCATTTTGCTATGTGACTTTGTTTCAATAATTTGAATTTGAATTTCAAATTATAATAACTTCAAACAACGTTTTCAAATACTGAATGATTTCAACTGAAAAAGTCATCAACAACAAAGTTGTATAACTCATCAATATCTATAACTTTTATTTTGGTCATTTTTTTATCCGATAAAGTGATAGTAACATTTTTCACGAAATTTAGATATCTCTCTTACAGTTTATAAAACCATATAAGAGATATGTAAATTTTGTGAACAATGTTACTATCACTTTGTCGGATGAAGAAATGACAAAAATAAAAGTTATAGATATTGATGAGTTATACAACTTTGTTGTTGATGACTTTTTTAGTTGAAGTCGTTCAATAACAAAAAGTTCTATTTGAAGTTATCAAACTTTGAATTTCAAATTTCAAATTGTTCAAATAGAGTCAGATGGAGAAATGACCAAAATAAAAATTTGCATCTCAATGATCTGTACAACTTTGGTTTTGGTGATTTTTCCATTCGAAATAATTTATTAACCGCAATTTTTGTTCGAAGTTGTCAAATTTTGAAAATTCAAAATTTGAATTGTCCAAATGAACTTATTTGTAAAAAGGACCAATACAACAGTTGTAAATCTCGATGAGTTCTACAATTTTTCTGTTTATGATATTTGCATTTGAAACATAAAAATCAGCCTAAAATTAAATTTAAAGTTCTCATAAGTTTAAGGTGAAATGTCCATTTTGTCCATAAAATTTCGTAATTACCCTCAACACACCAGGGACAGTTTGGTAAATTCGCATAGGATTGCTTCTTATCCATATACTCTATTCTCAAAACCCTAGCCAAACTCCATCCATCCACTCAGCCGCCGCCACCATCTACTCACTCTCCTCCATCCACTGCGCCGCCTGCATCTCCTCCCCCAGCCACCTCTTCGCCCTTCCCCGCCTCACACCCCCACCCAGGGAAGGATGGTGGCGCGCGGATCCGCCGCCTCCCGTCCTCGGGAGCGACGGCAGCGCATGAATCCAGCGGCCTCCGTCCTCGGGAGCGGCCTGGCGTGAGTGGGAGCACCGGCAGCACGCGGATCCGCCTGCCTTCGCCCTCCGGAGCAACGGCGGAGGGCTTAGGAAGGCGGGAGCGAGCGGCTACGGTGGCGGCGGCTGCGGCAACGACGGCGATGGTGGCTGCAACGACGACGACGACGGCGACAGCTGCGACGGTAGCTGCGATGACGACGATGATGATGACCAGCGGCGGCCGGCGACTTGCAATCGCGAGGCGGGCAGGTGGTGTGGGGCCGCGGGGGCGCGCCGGCGCGGGGCAGGGGTGCATGGCAACGGGCCAGCGACGCGTCGGCGCCTCAGCACAGGATCTGTACGCCGTCGCGGCGGCCAGCGAGTCGGCAACCAGGAGCACTGGACCAGCAATGGTTGCGCCGGAATGCCAACCAAAGGTCTAGCTCCAAGCGTCGTTCACTCATCTGTCCATGTGCACGGCTGACGGCTGGTATATTCAGTGAGTATTTCTAGGATCTCTCTCTGGTTTGGTTTTTCTCTTAGCAGAGTGAGATTAATTGAAAAGTTGAAACCTAGAATGAGTAAACTCAGTTCAGTTCAAGGCATATTTTTGTGATTTGTATGCAGAGAATTGAGATCATGTGTCTTTACTTCCTGGTTCAATTAGCAATGAGTAAAAATGAAGCGCTGCAATTAGGAATGATTGATTATATTATTGTGAACAAGTTTTTTATTTGACTCAACTATACTATGACATGTGGGCACACCCATGACAAAAATCTGACCCTTGTTTTCTGCTAAATTCGAATGCGCTGTTAAGTTTAAGTACACTGGGTTTGTTTGCTTAGCTTGTTCTTCTGATCGTATAGTCACTAGAACAGGTGCTTTACTGGTACAGGTGGACCTAATTACTTTTATCATAATTCATGAGTGAATTGGAGGCATCGCCACAACTCAAATTGACTTGAGGATCATAACTCAAATTGACTTGAGGTTCATAGCTTGGACAAGTGAGCAATCCATCCAAGGAAATTAACTAACTGAACCAAAGGGTGGAATTTGATGGCACAGCTTTTGGGCTTTCTGTTTTGCAATGGGCTTCCTGATAAGTTCTTTCAAGAAAAATGCATGGTTAACTAATTATAGTTATGAAGATGTTTATGCCTGCCCAACCGATCAGAGCTGTTGTTTACTGCTTTGATCTCTACTATGTACCAAACTTACCACATGCATTCTTCTTGAAAACAAACACCTTTTTTTTTGTTAATGTTAGGTGTGGTAGCATTAATCTGAACTCAGTTTAATCCAAGTATATAGATCATGATATCTCCAAGGAAGAAATTTTTTCTAGCTTTTTTTTTGTTAATATTAGGTGTGGTAGCATTAATCTGAACTCAGTTTAATTAACCCAAGTATATAGATCATGATATCTCCAAGGAAGAATTTTTTTCTAGCTTGGATCCTTTAGTGCAGTCAGTAGAAGAAGTAGGAAGGGAAGCTACTACTGCATCTCCACCTCAGTCTGTAATTCATAAAGCTGAAAATGTCACTGGTAAAAGGGAAGCATCACCTCCTGAGAAGAAAGGTCATGGCTAGCATCTCTCTGACTCCTTCTGTAATCCAATATAATGTTTGTCACAGAAATATCCCTTTAAGAATGTAAATAAGATGTGAGATTTTTACTAAATTGGCTATAAACTTTCTCAAAGAGTACATGTTCCTTAAAATCATGTTCCTTAAAACCCTACTCAACTAACAGATTTGCCTAGCAAAACCGGTTACTAGTCAGAAGCTTCTGCAACTCTAATGCAATGTTGTGATCCTTTCTTCTGATCCTTTCTTCATCTGTGTTGCAGAATGTGACTACAGGAATGAGGGCCTCGGGACTGCAAGATCAGGTGGCACTGGTGAGCATCGGCGGGTGGAGCCCTAACCAGGGCGTGCCGCAGCCGGCCATCATCCTCAACCCTTCCTTCTCGCGCCACAGACAGGGCCTTTGCCCTGGGTGGCCATATTGGGCGGCGGCAATGGGATTGAGCAACCGCACTTTAAGTACAGAACTGGAGCCAATGGAATTGAGCACTACTGAACAAGGCAAGTAACTTGGATTCTTGTTCTTTTGTCTTTATATGTGCTATGCTTCATTCATATCAAGTGCAGGATCTTTTTATTGACACCTGTAAATGTTTTATGTTAGGCACCCTCACTGGCAGTAGACAAGTGGAGCCAAGGGGGGAAGACCATGGGCACTGCAATTGACAGTTAGCCCACTGCAATTGATCTCTTTAAGGAGTTGCATTGCAGCAAAACTAAATGTTTTAGTGAACCTGAGAAGAAAGCTATAGTAAGTACTAAACTATTACTTCTTCTTTCCTTCTTTTATTAAGTACCTTATGCAATGAACCTTTATTTATATAATAATGCAAAACTGAAACCTTGCTTTGATTGCTAGGAGGATATGCATGCCCGGGAAGTCCTCACTTCACCATCAGTAGAAGATGGGCAGCCAGCTAAGACTTCTATTGAAGCTGTTTCCAAAGTGCTGCGGAAGTCGAACACATTTTTGCGCAACGTCGGAATTTAGCAGCTCGCTGCCAAGACAACCAATGTGATGAAAGAGATACAAGTTGAACTAGATGCAAAGAAGCTAGAGTCTGCAGTACTTCAGGAGGAGCTTGAAAGATTGAAGGCACGGGTACTTGTGTAGTTGGATGGTGGATGGATCATTTTGTATTCATGTTTTGTGCTTTTGTATGGAACATGTTGGAAACTGTATTCTGGAACTTGCTTTTGTATGGGCTGGAAAATTAATTATGGCTGGAATGTGATTATAATATAATTATGCAACTGGCTATGATTTATATTCTGTGATTGCTTTTTAATTGGGCTGGCCCATAATATGGGCTAGAATTGTACTGTTGGGCTATAATGAAAAAAAAACGTAAAAGCAAATTTGTAGCTGGGTCAAAAAAAAATATTTGGGCCAATTGTAATTGAAAATAAACAAGCCCATGCTATATGGGCTGAATGTGAATTGCCACGTCATTTGCCATATCACCCGCCTTGTCATCTGCAACATCACATGTCATCGTACACGTGGCGTTATTCAGTTCAATTTGTTATGACGAATTTGTCTCGTCATTCATCAATGACAGGAGAACTATCGTCACTGTATCAATGACGATGTCCTCTGGTGGTCACAGAAGCTGGTTAGTGACCCACCTTCTGTGATGACAACCATTTCGTCACTGCGGGCAGTTAGTGACAGGAAACAAGCTGTTATCGTCATAATGTAATCGTCATAGAAGCCCAAAATTCCTGTAGTGAGGGTTAGGAGATTGAGTCCATATGTAGTGAGGATTTTAGTTTGATCCAATGGTTAGAAATTTATTTGCTTTCTTTTTAAAAAAAAATAAACCGTGCACCTTCTATATCTGTAGTAAGCTAGTCTAATTTTCTTTAACACTAGGCATATATGACACACCATGAAGAGCACCTCCAGTCTTGCTACTGTGCTTGGAGACCCAACATTGCTATTGTCTTCACCATTGCTAGAGCATCACCACTACCTACCTCTGTCATGGCAGCAATCATACCTCCGTCGAGCTCTGCCTCATGCCCTCATCATCCCGGTGGCAACATCCATATAGTCAATCGAGACCTGGCCTTTCGAGGCTTCTCAGCAGAGCAGAGACATAGATTCAGTTGGATCTGAACTTGGGGAAACAAATCAGTCTCCCTCCCTCTCTCTCTCTCTCTCTCTCTCTCTCTCTCTCTCTCTCTCTTTCTCTCTCTCTCTCTCTCTCTGCCCCCCTCCCCTTTGCACTTAGTGCTTGCATATCGAGCTATTTGGTGATCATATCGTTGTATGCTTATCTGTTGTTGATCACCTCCTTGTTCTAGTTTAAAACTACTATGCAAAGTACTCAATCTCGCCATATGTTTCATATTCTCTGTATAGGGCCAGATCGATTATTCGATCGTGGTCAGTTTACCCGACACTGAGTGCTCTATTGGACTGTCCGCACCGGCACTGGATTAGTCTGGGTCTGTACATTTAGTAGTTGAGTTCATGTTTACTTTGTGTTTGATCAGATTGTCCAGCTGCTCTCGGATTGAACGAAACTATTTGTTGTCGAACTGTCTGCCGTGGCAATGGATTGTCCGTTCAATTTTGATTTCCACTGCAAGTTTCTGTGATTGCAAGAAATACCTATGCACCCTCATTGTAGGCGACATCTACCATCCTCAAGGCCCTTTCTGTTGGAATTAGAGCTTTCAATCAATCTTTCATCGTGGAAACCCATACCTGTGATGCTAACATGGTGAAATGATTGGGTATTAGAAATTGAGTGTTGAACAATGTAAATACTAGTTCCATGCTTAAGTGGACAACTTGGCCATGTGCATTCACCTTATGATGCAGAGGCCAGGCATTGCCCATTATCTAAAAAATGCTTAAGTGGACAGCGAAACTCGAGGGGATAGGAGGTCTACATAGACAACGAGGTCATGCAGGATTCTCAGGCTAAATAAAATGCACAAGAAAGTGAAGTTCCCAAATGGTGTACAAGGGATGTGTGCAGTTATGGAAAAGGAGACAAATTTAGATGGAGTCTGAATTTGGGAAGGTTTGAGTTCGAATTTGTAAGGAATAAAATGTATTCCTAGAAGGATTGTATTTATAGGGATGTAGGATTGTAGAAATTGTGGCTTGTGTGCACTATACATGGGCATAATAAATAGATGAAGGGTTGAGATACAAAGTGTGTGATCCATTTTTCCAGCCCCCCCCCCCCCCAAAAAAAAAAAAGTAGGTTTCAATAGCTTGTTTTGATCCTATAGTTAGTCAAAACTACAAGCCCCGGTCGAGCATATGCTGTTGCACTAGTTTGGTTCTTTCGTAAACCTACATCCGGACGATCTTCAATTCACTCCCCATTAATTGATTTATTTTACAATTTTGAAACTAGCCATCCATGGATTTTAGGTTGCCTTTATTGTTAGCAAGAGCTCGAGGCTTCCATTTTCCTTCTTATGCTTTTAGATTATTCACTGGATTATTGAAATGGATTGTTTGCTCGTTTCGAAAAATATGTTTTCTTAAGCTATTTGTTACCTTTATTTCTCAAACTATATAATTTATCCCTATAATCAGCTAGATAATAAGCAGCAATTATTCGCTTAATAATATAAATCAAACAAGGCCCAGATTGTGGTGATGTAGGAATGCTCTTTGAGGCTCTAGACAGATGCCTCTCGTTGATTATCACAGGCTAATACCAAGATGCCATTCGTTGGGCAGTTTGCAGTGACCGTGTGTTTGTCAGTTGATTGTTGCAGACTTCCTGTGTCCGACATGTGCAGCTTTTTATGTTGATTGTTCCAGCAATGGTGATAACACTAAGAGCATTCACAGTGCGTCGCCGAGAGTCGCCGTGGCGTTCTTCCCCGCCGCGCCACGTTGGAGATTCCACGCCACGCATACGTCTGGCACAACCAACCTGAAGCCCGCGGAGCCAAACTTGGGCACGCGTTTTTCGTCAGTTTTGGCATGCACGCGTCAGAACGAGGAGAGGAACGGGGCGCATGGCGCATTAGGAGAGGGCATGGCCCCGTGCTTCGTCGCCCCCAAAGCAGCGCCGGATCTAGTGACGTCGGCGGCCTGGGGAGAAGGGAAGATGGTGGCAGCGGTGGAAGAGGCGGTGGCAGATCTGGCTCCTAACCTTGTTGTCGTCCCCGTTCCGAACCGTCAACCCCGCCGTCGTCCTCTGTTCCAAGCAGCAGGAGCAGCTTGACGGCGACCTCCCCGCCAACAACCACCGTTCTGCTCAACTCCATCACCGAGGCCGCCGCCGCCGCTTCGCCCTAGGGCAGATCCGCGCCGGAGAGGGAGCCTCGTCGCCGCCCTTGCTCAAACCCACGGCGCCGAGCTCGTTTGCCCGGCGCCGGAGGGGAGAGGCGGCTGTCGCTTCTTCTCCCAAGCGCCGCCAGATCGGTGCCGCCATGCCGTCGGACAGAGAAAGTGGAGTGGTAGGGCGGTCGCCGCCGTGCGCCGGTGTAGAGAGGACAGAGAGGAGGAGGGGGCGGGGGAGGGGGAGGGGGGTCGCCGATACGCCGAGTGAGCGGGAGGAAGAAGCGGCGGAGAAGGGGTTAGGAGCGAAAGTCACGACAGAGCGGCGGAGAAAGCGATGGAGCGGAAAAGCCGAAAAGGGATGAGCGGCGTCGTGGTGGGGCCGACCGGGGAAAAAGTTTGCTGGTGGGCCCCACCTTAAGCACGGCGCATTGTAAAGCTAGAAGCCCCATTTGTTAAGCTCCGTGCCTTTTCCTACGTGTATGCCCTTGGGCTCCTTGGAAGGAAGGGCGCACTGCTAACGCCCTAAGAAAAGCCTGGAGATATGGGCATATATGACCATATCATATCTGATCAAAACGACAGTGGATATAAGCGTCACATCATTAGAATAGTGTGCTAACTGCAGTAAACCTATGATGACTGATGATCCTCATGTTTTGGTTAGAGGAAGATTGTAATATTTTAGCCACTGATGATTAAAGCAGCTATAATCCCCCCCCACCGCCCGCCGACCCACCCACCCACCCACACACCCCTCACCCCCAAAAAAAAACATGAACACAGTTTAGCGAAACTGGAAAACAAGGCATTTCAAAAGTTTGCTCTCATGGTCATGGATAAAAGTTAGTCGGTATAGCGGAACAACGACTAACATTCTCAATCGCTTCAGTCATTGATCACACAAGACATGCCAGATGACGACATAGGAACACATGATATTTGTTAACGAAGTTCAACCGTAGCCTACATCTCCAGGACTCTAATTATGGGCGCACATCCCTAACCAAAATAGTACCATGCCGCTATGTATCCATGGCCTCGCCGTTATCATCTCTCTGCATGTCTACGCTACATTATATTCACCATAGTTACATTGTGGTGCCCCTCTATTAATACCAAAATTTGGTAAGCCCCGAAGTCATCATCATCCTAAAGTCAGTATCGGCTTCAGAGTTCTGGAATCGGCTGATGGCAATTAGTCGTATTCTTACTATATTCGGTTAAGGAAATTAATCAATTAAAGGAAGTTTATCCAAAAGAGACCAAGTTCAAGGACGTAGCATGGCAGTTTATCTATTAAGGAAAAAGTACGGATTACACCCCCGAATTATCGCTGTCGACCGAATTACCCCCCTGAACCCGAAAACCAGACATCGTTCACCCTGAACTTTCAATACCGGACGAATTACCCCCTCTCGACCCAATCCAGAGCGATTTTGTCCTATGTGGCGTACGCGTAGCAATCCAATCAGCATTTTATTTTTTTAAAAATGGTGGGACCCACATGTCATATCCCCTCTTTCACTCTTCTCTCTCTTCACACACTCTCTCTCTCTCTCACGGGCGGGGACGAGCAAGGCAGCGGAGAGGCGAGCGAGGCGGTGAGTCGGCGAGGCGAGCGGTGGCGACGGAGGAGGTGAGGTGAGGCGGCGGCGGAGGAGGCGAACGTGGCGGTGGAGGAGGCGAGGCGGCGGAGAGGCGAGCGCGGCAGCAAGGCGAGTAGCGGCAACAGAGGAGGCACGGACGGGGACAGGCTGCGGGCAGTCAGCACAGACGGCGGCACGCACAGCGGCGGTCATGGCCGGAGCTGCGTCGGCAGCGAGGTCACCGAGCTACGCGACGACTTGGCCACCATCAGCGCCGTCCTCCGTAGGCAATCCAAGGCCGAAGAAGGCGCCGTGGACCACTTCGTCATGGACTACATCGACCTCTACCTCCTCCGGATTAGGTGCCGCCTCGGCAACAGCGTGCACGCCAGGCTAAGGCACCTGCTTGCCAGTGAGATCACCACCCTCTGCGCCCGCACCATTGCCATCAGCGAGCGCCACCGCCCGTCACATAGTCCTCTTCCCCTCTCTCTTCACACACACTCTCTCTCGGGGGGCCGCGCAGGTCAAGAGGTGAGCGGCGGCGTGAGATGGCGCGAGCGGGGATGGGTACCAAGCCGAGATCGACAAGAAGCTTCCGCCAGATGACCATGACCTCGCTATCGACGCAGCTCCGGCCACGACCGCCGCCGTGCGTGCCGCCGTCCGTGCCGACTGCCCGCCGCCCGTCCCCGCCCGTGCCTCCTCCACCGCCGCTCGCCTCTCTACCACCTCGCCTCGCCGCCGTGGCCTCCGCCGTCTGATGGAGGAGAGAGAGAGAGAGTGAGTGAGAGATTGGAAAGAGATAGAAGAGAGAGAAACTGACAGGCGGGGCCCACCAAATTTTTTTATAAATGAATTGCTAACTGGACTGCCACGTAGGATCAAAACCACCACGGATTGAGCCGGGAGGGGGTTATTTGTCCGGCTTGCAAAGTTCGGGTTGAAGAATGTCCGGTTTTGGGGTTCGGGGGGCGGGGGTTAATTCGGTCGACCGCGATAGTTTGGGGGTAATTCGTACTTTTTCCATCTATTAATTAGGAATAGTTTGGGGGGGAGTAGTTTTCATTTATCTTTTGGAAAGTGTTTAGTGTCCAATAAGGATTTTACGTTTTCCTTTTATCTTTAGGAAAGTTTCTTTGTTATCCAACAAGAACTAGTATCTACCTATGGGTATAAATATGTACACCCAGGTCATTGTAAATTATCTCTCGATCAATAAAACTACTCTCAGAGCATCGCCACCCTCTTTCCTGACGCGGGGCTGCATCGGCTTTAGATCTCCAGTGAAGGGGTATGTCCTATGTTCGGTCGGCCCTGTCAATTGTAGCGGCTACGTTGGTATTGTTCAAGGCTGCATCACTTCGACCTCTTGGATTGCTCTGGTTCGGTTGATATATTTGCCTACCTATTTATCATATATCTTATTTAATCTAGTTTGGTATCTCGATTTACTTGTATCGGCTGGGATCTGGTTTAGGGTTTTGTCGATATCGGCTAAATTGCTTTGCCAGATTAGGTTAGCTAAGGTATCCACCACTCTTAAAATCAGTCCAAGGTTTGATTGTTTAGAGTTTATGCTACTTTGCATACTTTGCAATGCATCATCCCTAGCCGTGCTTAGAATCATAAAAGCTAACATGTCTTTGATTGCCAATAAGGGTTTCATCGGGGTTTCAGCCGATGAGTTATCTGTACGCTGCATTAGCTTACAAGGATTACATACAAGTTAGTTTTAGCCGATCACAACAAAGGTTTCACTATTTATCTAATCGTTTGGATTTTATGACATCGGACCTCCAGTCAATGCATGCTTTAACCTTCGGATCAACACTTATTCTATTATATCATTATTAGCAGATTGGTTTCTATTGGATTATATTATTATTTTATTGCATTATTATCAGCCGATTGTCTTTATATCATTATTTATATTGGACATATAGCCGATTGCTTAAAACCCTATCGACATCGGCTGGAATCGCTCTATCGGCTTATCAGCCGATCGGCTATTTGATCTCTTGCTTATCCATCTTGTCAGTTGCAGGATCACACTGACAACACTTGAGCTAAGCAGATCGCCAAGGCTGTTGCTGTTGTCAACTTAGTTTATGCCAACACAGTTCCAGACCATTGGCCGAGCGCGGATTTTTCATCAGCACAGATTTGGCATGCCAAGTGGGACACAAGTTTTATACCTACATGTATGAAGAAGTCGACGCTAGTATCCTGGTCGCAATGGAGAATTTGACGGAGGAACAGAGGCAACAGATGGATCAATGAGTGGCTGATTTTCAAAGGCGTTGTCTTCAATGTTTCTTCATGGTGCAACAAGGGTCGATTCAGAAGACTCAATTTTCCAAGCCGATGATTGAAACACTTCAAGATACAGTTGATGAAGCAGTTCATCGTCCTTTGTTTGATCAATCTGGAGTTTTGGTGGATATATTGTGAAATTTGATCAAAAGAATAATTGAGGAGTAAATTGTTCAAAGACGACAGCTCGGGGGGCAGATTGAAGAACAACAGCAATATTGGCTTGGGGGCAAGCGCATCAGTATCGACAAGATGAATCATATCAACAACATCGGCCAGAAGAAACTCAAAGACATCAGTATGGAGAAGATTGGACCGATAGAATTGTGAAATTAATAGAGTAGTAGTTTGGAATTAAACCCAAGGAACAAACTTCTGTGTATCGGCTGCCATATCCTGAATAGTTTGATAGGGTTCCATTGCCACACTGAACCACTTGACGAACCTACACCAAACCCACCACCTTTAAGAGACTCCACTATCTCTGTAACTTCTTCCTCTGGACTTCACATGCAATTGTGCTCCACTTTCTCCCCCATCGTCTCAGTCGTCTTGCCAAGCGAAATTGAATTCATCCTTAGCTGTCACATCATAGACTCCTCGAAGACCATGTTCACCTTCATCTTCTATCTTAAATTTGATTTATCTAATCCATGGCCAGATAACCCGTGTCATCACCAAATAGATAAATCAAACTCACCAGACTGATGAAGAAACCTTTTCTTATTTGTAGTCTTATGAACCGATCTAATAAATTCAACATCCCCGCTTTCCACATCCGTAGACCAAGCTCCATGATAACTTGAGAAAATTCTCTGTTGCCTTGAATCACTTGAAGAATTACCACGATAGTGAGCCTTCGATCTTCCTCTTCAATTCTAGTCTATGTCCATATGAGGGATACATGGCATGGGTCGGAATGCAGAACGCTTGCGCGTGAAGGGATCGATAGACGACATGCCAAAAGGGACTGAGACCGAGCGTCACTGCGATGACGTACCAAAAATCCGGACAAAAACATGTTTAATTTTTATAGTAGTAGAGATAAAGCATGTAAAATGTTCCATTCATTCATCCAAAATAAAAGTTAAACCTTTAGTATAGCCAATCAATTATTACCCAAGTGCATTTGGTATGGTTTTCGTGAGTGAATTTTTTTTAACTCGATTATCTCAGCCAAGGAGCTCCCTGCTCAAGCCAACAAGATTGTGCAAAAAAAACAGATGGGAACCTGAATTTTTACCTTTTCAAATAGAAGGAAGAAGCCTAAAGTTGCTGCCCATGGGTGCTAATATGTATGGATTGGCTTCTAACTTTTATAACCCTGTAATACTTGTTTTATTCCTTGTTTGTAACTCA
Source organism: Oryza sativa Japonica Group (assembly GCF_034140825.1). Lineage (NCBI taxonomy): Eukaryota > Viridiplantae > Streptophyta > Magnoliopsida > Poales > Poaceae > Oryza > Oryza sativa. Next base: position 9,265,347 of record NC_089045.1, on the reverse strand, counting down.
TAGTTGTGGCAGAGAAGTAGCAGCTGTCATATCTACTTCATGTTTCTTTTCTAATAGAAAACATGCAGATTTCCTTATGTTGATTATTATTTTAAGAAAAGATGTTCCAATGCTCCCTTAGACCTAACCAAACATGGGAATCAATCATAATCATTGAAGAACCATAAATGTTTCCAAGAAAACCATATGATAAAAGGTGGCACAAATTGAAACTACTAGCGTAACAAATTTGGGACTGAGAGAGCCTGAAGTAAAATGCCAATATGCATGCCAAAAAAAAAAAGTTGGGGAAACTTCCCTGGTGTTCTTTATAGGCTTGAGAGGGCATCAAGAACTCATGCATGTTAGTATGCCGTACAAATTCGAGTTAGCAACAAAAGCAAGTTTCTAATTCTTTGATAAGCCTACAGGTAGTTTCACCGTGTTTAAATGGTAAGAGAACTGCTGAGTATCTGAATTTGACCGAGACCCTGATGTGTAGACTGTAGACTGTAGTACATACAATTCAGACAGTGTATGAGGGCAACAAGATGATAAATCGTTTGTGTTTCACGTCTTTCACCCATTTTTGGGGATCACACACTTCTCGAAGTATCCGTGAAACACACAAGCATGATATGTCATCTATTCAATTACAATTGTACAATCCTACCAAAATGAATGTTTTCAGTTGACTGAAAAGAAGTTCTTAGTTTTCTGATGATCAAATGTGTTGTGATACATAATTAACACAAACTTCCTGTCAATCTGAAAAGCACTGGTGTAAAGGGATAAGTTGCAGGAGATCGGAGGGAAATTAGAGAGGGGAAAAGAGAAACTAAGTGACATGAATCATGTGAGTGTTGGAATTTGAGGGTGTTCAAACAATCCAAGTATATCACAAGATTACGCAGTATCATTACAAAAATCAGTATTAAATTTCGCATTAATCAATGAACAAAATTCACCAATAATATTTCAGAAACAGTACACATGATGTTGGTCGTGGACTCGTGGCAGCGAAATAACATCCACAGGATCAATAATTGAATTTTACAAGTTGAGTGCTCAAAAATCTAAGTAGTAGTTTACCTAGCTAAATGGACGAGATATTTCAGGAGTACAAAATCAGTATGCGATTTTGACCATTAAAGGCAAGTTAACTTGTCTAGAACACAGGAATTTCCGGTGGTGGGCACCGGGAAAGTCAGGCGGATCGGGTGTCTTCATTCAAGCAACGGTACAAGCGTACAGAAGAACAAAACGAAGTGAGATGCTGGGAAAAATAACATGAGAACTAAGAAAAAAAAGTAAAAGTAAAAAACCAGCGAATCTTTCATGCTTGAGCATAAAACTTATTTTAAGAACTAAGAATAAGAAAAGAGTACTCCCTACGTTTCACATTATAAGTCGTTTACTTTCTCTGTCGCATAATGTAGCAACATAGTACGGGACATCTTATAGTACAACGAATCTGGACACTATGAGATGTCCCATCTAGTGCTAGGTTGCTATATTATGGGACGGAGGGAGTAACTATTTTCTTGTTCTAATCAAACTTCTTTAAATTTGATCAAATTTATAAAAAAAAAGTTATACTAACATTTTTAGTATAAAACAAATATATCATCAAAATAAATTCAAAATAAATTCAATGTTGAATTTAATGAAACTAATTTGGTGTTGTAAACGTTGCTAAAATTTTCTAAAAATTTGTCAAACCTAAAGAATTTTGACTAAAAAAAAGTCAAACGACTTATAATATGAAACGTAGGGAGTGGCATTTCATAAGGAGAAACTCAATTCCCACAGCAAACAGGAATAACTCCCACATTCCAAAAGGGGCATAAATCTGAACAAAATTCACCAATTATATTTCAGAAACAACATAGTACAATAGCACCTCATGTTCTCTTTTCTAGGTCATCTAGTACATATAGCCAACAATAGTTTCTGATAGAGTAAATTTCACAAAACTACATATACTTTAATCAAATTATCACAAAACTACAGATTTATAGTGATATATCACAAAACTACATATTTAGCACTAAATTTATTACAAAACTATAGATTTAAGGTGAAGTATCACAAAACTACAGATTTAATAACAAAATTATCACAAAACTAAATACTTTAGAGTTTAAATCCTTAGCACTAGTGTTACACGTGTAAGTTTTGTGATTAAATTATCACTAAACCTGTAGTTTTGTGATAATTTTATTACTAAATCTATAGTTTTACGATACTCCACCTTAAATCTGTACTTCTGTGAGAAATTTAGTGTTTAATTGGTAATTTTGTGATATATCACCCTAAATGTGTAGTTTTGTGATAATTCGGTCAAAGTATATATAGTTTTGTGAAATTTACTCCAATGATATTTACGTAATATTAACATGTTTTTCAGGAGTAGAAGATGAGGATAATGATTTAAAGCACGTCAGGAAGATGAAATATTTTCAGAAATTCTAATAAGAATCACATTCACATCACCTGAAAACAACCAAGAACCCACGGCAATGCATGGAGATACTTTTGTCAAGAGAATAGTGGAAAAAAAGGTTGCAACAAAGATTAAAAGTATGCACTGTAAACCTTAGATCACTTTAGCCCTTTTAAGTACTAGTTGAGTCATCGATCACCACTGAGTAAAAGTTCCTTACAGATTGCAAAAATTGAACAGCACTTCTCCATGTTATCACATTTCAACTGATACTCCTCATAAATAAAGAAAGTGCACGCATCGTTTTGGAAGTACAGTGGATACAGGAAGGTGTCCACATCAACAAGAAGTACCTTGATGAACAGAAAGATGTCACCATCGGAATGTGAGGAACACATGAGAAAATTCCTGGAAAAAACATGGAAACAATCTACCATGCACTGGGTAAAGACAGAGACAAGACAGGAATTTGAACAGAAGACTGATTCAACAACCAATCAAATGAGAAAATTGGTGGAAAAGTTTGAGCGCCCACAAATGCAGATCGCACTCCAGGTCTTTCTCCTTGTCAATTTGCTGTTCCAGGACATGCCCATACTAGTCTATTCTCTTTTATCCAATTCCTTATCATCACCAAAGGAGAGATCTGCGACTAAGATAGCATTAAATTTCTCGCAATGAGTAGGATATAGACAGGACACACCATGATGCCTTTACATATGTTACACCATATGCTGGATATTTTCTCCATGAATAATTAGAATTTCAGGGTGACATATTGGTTGTATAAAAAGATACTTCTATGATAAGGCAGTAAGCTTCCACTGAATGACTGAAATAACTTTAAAAATGCATCAGCAGTACTTAATCCCTAGATAAATCAGTATAACTACATTGATGCTGAATAATAATAAAAAGACCAGACAGATGTGTACCATGCATTCTGTTCAAAATTCTAGATAGCCAACAAAGTCCACTTGACAAGTTGGATCACACCCATGATGCACTGTCTTCCAACAGACTATCGGTACAAACCACGCAATCTGTAAGTGAGAGCATGCCGTCTCCATTGGCGTCGTCTCCCTTCCTCCTCCTAAAGTCCAATCTGCCACATAAGCTTTCAGTATACTATCTCCATAATATTTCACATAATTGACAACTTACAGTGTCCACTGTTGATTGCAGCTGGTTTCCCAAACTTAGTCTGGCCACTTGATGTTTTGTTGTACCAACACCAATCATCAATTATATTGTGTGCCCAAACTTGCTTGCAAGGTTGAGAAATTATTTTTAATGATAACATATGAATTGCTGAATCAGGCCACATGCATATTCTGAATTGTTGAATCAGGCCACATGAATAATCTGAATAGCTGAATCAGGCTTGACACACTGGGAAGTGTAAACATGATTACTCAGTGATACACTGCACATAGTCAACCAAACACAATAATTTTGGAGATAGTCCTGTCAGCAATTGGCACCGGGCCATTTTTCTTACTGGAATCCATGTTGGGAAAATAATCAAAATCCAAAGCAGGCATGCACAACTAAACTTAAAGAAACAGTTTCTCACAATTTGCACATATCAGCAATTGATTAGCACATCTCGATAAATAATGATGATAATGGTTTCTTTCCATTATTGAATCCACAAACAGTTTCAACATATCATCCTTTCTATCCTTGTTACCCAATTTACCGTGCAATCCCAATTGAGTCACCAAAATGTTACCTACCCTGAAGTTACCACACTGAACTAATTAAGCCGCCTTAGCTTGTACCTCTTTCAACCCATGGCTCTCCCTTACCAACAATGCAAGCCCTTCCTTTACCTCCCCCTTCTTCTCCTTCACCGCGGTAGCGATGGCGGCCTTCTCCGCCCCCTGCTTCCGGTACTGCCAGGCCTCCGCGGGATCCGTCGTGATCACCCTCACATTGGTGCCGCCACCATTGATCTCGAGCACCTCTGGCAGCCCATTACCGCATCCTCTAGACAATCCCACATCCACCCTCACCGCCTGCGCACCGCACACCGCATTGATCCCCTCGGTCTGAATCGTGTGCCCCATTATCATCCTCTTGGCGCCCGGGATCATCCCGAGAACCCCCTCGAGCCGCTGGCAATCGCAATTGACGCCGTCGGAGAACCTCCTGAGCCAGACCACGGCGTCGCGGCCGCGCACAAACTCCGGCGCCACGGCATTGGCGCCCCTCTCGCCGCGGATCCACTCGCTGACCTCCGCATTGATCCGCTCGAGGCCGTATTCGACGTTGGCCTCGAGGAGCCCGCCGTGGACGAACACGGAGTCGCCGACGACGAGCACGGTGGGGAGGTCGGCGAGGAACCGCCGCGCGATGGGCCCGTCGGGGAGGAGCGCGGCGAGGCGGGATCGGATGCCATCCCAGAACTCCGGCTTGACGCCGGGGAACTCCTTGGGGATTCCCAGGAACGGGTTCTTGGGGGGCGGGTCGCCGCCATCGCCGCCGCGGGCGCAGCGGCGCTTGATGGCGAGGCCGGCGCGGTACCAGCCCGCCCAGGCGGAGAACTCCCGGAGGCCCTGGGGCGTGGCGAAGCGGAAGTCGCCGGAGACGTTCATGACCTCGTGGTTCCCCATGATGGGGAGGAGCGCGCCGCCCTGGCCGGCGGCGGAGATGGCGAGGCGGCGGATGAGGTAGAGGAGGCGTATCTCGTCGCCGCCGCGGTCGAGGATGTCGCCGAGCTGGACGGCGAGGGTGGGGCCGGCGGACCAGGAGGTGGGGTCGTGGGGAGGGACGAGGCCGGCGAGGCGGAGGGCGGAGAGGGACTTGGGGAGGTCGCCGTGGAGGTCGCCGATGGCGACGAGGCGGGTGGGGGAAGGGAGGAAGGTGGTTGGCGTAGGGGGAGGAGGGGGTGAGGGGGTTGGGGTGGAGGGGAAGAAGATGCCGGAGACAGCGAAGTCGACGAAGGCGTCGGCGAAGGCGGAGACGGCGGCGGGGAGGTCGCGGCAGGAGGGGACATCGGCGGCGGCGGCGGTGGCCATATTGGGGGTCAGACGGAGACGGGTTTGTTTGGCAAAAAGGGAGGATTTGGTGTGCGGAAGATGGAAATTGGGTGGGGCCGCTTTTATAAGTTCCGGGACATGGTTTCTAGTCAACGCACAAATATTTTTAGAGCGATTTCTTTTTTTTTTTTTACAAAACTGCGGAATATATTTACAGGTTTGTTCGGTTCTGATAAGGCATGTTTAGTTCGTGAAAAAAAAATATTTAGGTATCATATAGGACGTTTGACGGATGTCAGAAAAGGTTTTCGGACGTAAATGAAAAAACTAATTTCATAACTTGTTTGGAAACCGCGTGACAAATCTTTTGAGCTTAATTAATCTGTCACTAGTGCATATGGGTTATTGTAGACTTATGGTTAATCATGTAGAGTACTAATTAGAGATTCGTCTCGCGATTTCTATGCAAATTATGCAATTAGTTTATTTTTTATCTATATTTAATGCTCTATGTATGTGTTCAAATATTCGATGTGACGTTTTTGAGAAAAAAATTTGGGTACTAAACCGGGCCTAAATTTCAATCCATAGCAACATAAAAAGGTGAAGAAATAGAAAGAATATACTCCCTTTATCGTCACGAAAAACAAACCTAGAATTGAATGTGACACATACAACGAATCTGGACAGAAGTATATCCAGATTCGTAATACTAGTATATGTCACATCTAGTACTAAGGCTTCGTTCGTTCCCGGGTGATATGGGAGATTGGGAGAGAAACCATCTCGTTTTCCGCGCGCACGCTTTTCAAACTACTAAACGGTGCGATTTTTGCAAAAAAAATTTATAGGAAAGTTGCTTTAAAAAATCATATTAATCCATTTTTGAAATTTAAAATAGTTAATACTCAACTAATCATGCGCTAATGGCTCACCTAGTTTTGCGTATCTTCCCAATCTCCTCAATCCCCTTCTCCTCAAACACACCCTAAGTTGATTTTTTTATAGGATGGAGGGACTACACTTTAGTTTTTATAATTTTTTCAAGAGGTTTAAGTGGATGAAATTTTTCACGTGTTTTCTATATACAACTTGGAGGAAAAATTTCTTACAAACAGAATGGTATTAATAGGAATTAATCCTTAACAATCCAAATTATTTGATTTTTCTTCACACTGAATAAACCCATAGACTTAAATAAATTGGGATGAAACAAAACATTTTTTAAGTTGACAGAATTATCAAGTTTTAGTAGAATATGCTAAATGTGATGCTGCTAAAACAATGATATGACTTAAAATGACACCAATCTAAACAGCCCAAAGACACAAATGCTACTAATGAAAGGTCCAACCAAAGTTTTTTAACAAAGCATTGCCAAATATATTAATTAGTCAATTTTTTTTATCTTATTCACTTGATTACCCCACTCTTTGAAAAAAATATGTTTTCTAAAAACAAATCTTCCATTAAACCACTATTTGTTAATTTTATTCTTTAAAACATTTAATGTTTCTCTAGAATTAAGTAAATAAGCCACAATAATAATTCGCTCAATAGTATATAAATCGCCTAATTAAGTGAAGAGATTGTTACCTATCTTTTTTTTTTTTGCGTGGAGATTATTACCTGTCGTTAGATGCATACGAAAAATAAATGTGCCCCACACCTTAGGACACTGGTGTACAAAACATGCTAGTAGACGGAAACCATAATGCTAATTAACCAATTCCGGCTCAAGCCAAAAGAAATTAAACCAGCATCGACCGACATCTTCATTCCTTCGACAGTTATGAAAATCGATCGACTTTACGGAGAAATTCAGGAACCCAAGATATAAAACCGGTTTTCCTGGTTGAAATAATCTTACCAAAAAAATAATTCCCAAAGAGGAGCAGCCCATCGTTTGGCATATCCAAGGAAAAAACCAAACAACATATTTACAAATGAAAAATAATTTATAAATAAAACTTTTAGCAACTTAAAAGCAAATGCTGAAAAATAAACCATGATAAAAATACCCAAAATGAACATCAAACTTAAATTGAAAATTTAAATTTTGTCTGATAAGTATAAGTATACACGAAAAGATAAGGCTACACGAGACAACGTTACGGGGGTTCATCAAAATTTTGTTTCATTTTATTCGCTCCAAATGTAGCATTTCTATGGACCAATGAAAAAAAGATGTGATCATTTATGGAATTTTGGAATTATGGCTTCCAAGTGTACCCGTGTACCATGTGTTTGATACTGGTAGTAATAACGATAGTGACTCCGCTCGTGTCCTGCGTGATCGATCTTGGCAAATGATGTGATATGAGACGCAAAAAAACATGTCTTTTTCAGTTGGAAGGCGTCAATGTTAATGCCGGGTGAATGACGTTTTCTGATACGTGTCGGCAGAAATCACCATGCGGATAATCTTGACTAATACGATGGCTTAGCTAGGATATTTTGTTCACAACCTATTTGTATTGGGATATTAATTTTTTTTTACCATTGTATGATTGATGGATACACACATCATCCATGTGTATATATTATTAGCCTTGTAATGATTTTGTTTCACATGATAAATAATTTGTAGCTGACAATACTAATTCCAACGCATCATCCTGTTTGATTCAGCTAGCATTATTATAATCTGAATTATTAGAAGTAGGCTAAAACAAACAGATAGCTTATTAATGATAGATTATTATAATTTATAAACCATATTAGTAATCCACTCGAAAGGTACTTTTTTAGATTATTGGTGGCTAACATCTAATAATTCGGAGAAACAAACATCTAACTGCTTATTCTATATCGGCTTATTATAATCTAGCTTATAGTAATCTCGCTCAATGATCTACTCCCTTCGTCCTAAAATATAAGCATTTTTAGCTATGGATCTGGAGAGCTGTGTGTCTAGATTCATAGCCAAAAGTTGTTATATTTTGGGACAGATGTGGTAGATCAAATAGGGCCTTAGAGAAGCTTAAGATTATAAGAAGCAGCTTAAGAGAAGCTAGCCGGTGAAATCTGGAGAAGCTGGCAAATCGAACTTTGGCTTCTAATTCATTTTCTTGATTCTACAACTACAGTTTTTATAATCCATGTGAAAATCTAGACTGTTTGAGGGAGCTTCTGACAGCTGGGAGAAACCGCAGCTGTCAAAAACTCCCCAAGTAGGTACTCAGCCTCAACAACAACACATGTGATTCAGGAGTTGCGAAGTGAGATTGGGATTTACAGAGATAAATATGTTGATGATCATTAATTTTTTTTTTCAGTTTCTTCCCCATTTCTTCTACGAAAATGTAGGTTGCTTTGATTTGGTCTCATGCTTCACTGGTGTCACTGGTACGGGTGTGTGCTGACGATCGATATGCAAAGTCTTGTGGGCATTTCTAGAGAAAATAAGGTTTTCAAATCCAAATGCCAACTAACAAGATCTTCCCGATAGTGATTGGCCTTGCAATTGATAAACAAAAAAATGAGGAGATTTCTAGAGGAAAAATTGGGTTCATAAAACTAGTACGAGCACAGCATGCTGATGGTGGTTGTTAATGAGCAGATCTTGAGCAACATCCGGTACTGCCTAGGCTTTCAACTTGACACAACCTTAAGTGAAGCCAAGCCTATTCCACCTTTAATTGTTGTTGAGTGTAGATTCTACTCAAAATTGTTGGCTAATGGCTAGTAGGAACAACGTGATGGGAAAAAAAGTACTTCTAGGGCCTGTTTTGATCCCTTGGCAAGTTTTTTTAGTTTGACAGATCAAATGTTTAGATACATGCATGAAGCATTAAATATAGAAAAAAAACTAATTATATAGATTGCGTGTAAATTATGAGACGAATCTTCTAAGCCTAATTGCTCTATGATTAACAATGTGGTGCTACAATAAACATTTGTTAATGACGGATTAATTAAGCTTAATAAATTCATCTCGCAGTTTACAGACGAATTCTATAATTTGTTTTGTTATTAGACTACGTTTAATACTTTAAATGTGTGTTCGTATATCCGATGTGATACGGTAAAAAAAAATTACCCCCAAGGCCTTGTTTAGTTTTCAACTTTTTCTTCAAATTTTCAATTTTTCCATCACATCAAAACTTTTCTACACACGTAAACTTTAATTATTTTCTTTACACTTTTAATTTTAGTCAAACTTCTAATTTTAGCGTGTAACTAAACACAAATCGAAATACAGCCTTAGACTTGCCATGTCTTCAATACACATATCGGCGATGAACATGGAAGTTCGTAATTGTGATGTTTGATCCCACACGCAACTAGATTTGCCAGAACGAATGAGCCCAGTGGGCCAACTTAGAGTGCCTCGATCATTTGCATATTAACGCATTCGTCTGTCGCGCTTGTGGGCTGATTTCTTCGGCTCCCTCCGTTTCACAATACAAGTCATTCTAGTATATCAACGTTTGATGTCATAATTCTGGTATTTGTATAGTATGGGGATCGTCAGTGCTAGAATATACGCGAGACTGAGGTAAAAGAGATGGGGACGAGGATTTTTATACAGGTTCGGGCCCCTGAGCTATCAGGTAATAGCCCTACATCCTGTTGGCCAGAGCCGATATTGCTCTTATTCACCATAATTACACCAGTACAATATGTGGGGTAGCCTATCTAACTGTTGTCGACATGGCGGTCTGAAGGTCTGACTCGTAGTCGACAACAGGGTAGCCTTCCTCCTCGAGCTCGCGCCCGACGAAATCAGAGACAGTGCTAGATCCCTACGGCCGGCCTCTGAAGGTACCGGATAGGGTCGATCCAGGCGTGTCTCTGATGTCGATATCCGGCGGCTTGTCTTGGCGTATGTAGGCTTGTATTTTGCGGCTTCTGGTGGGTGTATGTTGATTGTGCTGGTTCCCCCCGGTGGGTGTCTGTGGATTCTCCCCTCTCATCCTAGGGGGTCTTATATTTATACCCATAGGTGTCCCGTTATCCAAGTAAAATTAGGAAAACCAATATGGATACAATCCGAGTAGTCCTTGTCGTTTCCATGTAGAACTCTGGTTGTCTTTCCTTATCGGAACTCCTCCTATATCCGAAGGTTGTTTCCGTATAGGACATGGTATGTGGTGGGTCCTGCTGAGATTTAGTAACTACTATTAGGTATATGGTATCCATAACCATGACAGTAGCCCCCGACTTCAATGCAAATGAACGAGTTCATATTCTCAACCGCGCGCAGACATTGGAGTAACTGTTATCGAGCTCATGTGACCGTTCTCGGTGAGTTTAGAGATAACGTTGGACTTCCTTTGTCAGCCTCGTGCGGGCACCGAAAGGGTTTGTCTAAGTCAATCTCTGATGTCGACCGAGAAAGTACAGATCATACGACTAAGTCTCCCGTCTTGCTGTAATCGAGAATTTGGATTGAAGTCAAGAAATTTTATCTCGGCGGGTACACCATCTCTTCATTCCGTATTCCTTATCGAGATCTAGCAATCGTTCTCGAGTGATCGAGAAGGCGTAGAGTCTGCGACGGAGCTTTGTCGACATTTTTCGTACTCGCCTTAGTCGATCTTGGTGTAGAACTATAGAGACATGGAGTCTTCGATAATGTCAAATAGATTTTTCCTGAAATCAATACTCAGAAAAGAATATTAGATAGAAATAGCCCCCGAGCGAATGCTCAAAGGGTGACATGTTATAATATGACAGACTAGTGAATTGAATGTACAGACCAGTGTTTTGTATATGAGCGTCTTCTCTCTTACCGACTCTGATCAGTCAGTTTGTAGAGTCATACACTCTCCCTAGCCTCCAGCCTTGTCATCGGAGAATCGTTCTCGGATGATAAGGCTCTTGGACCTTTGACCTACCTCGGTTGAACAAGCACTGATCCTAGCCCCCAGCCATGAAGTTGGAAAACTCAATTTCCGATTACACGGCTTGGTTAATACGCACGGCGAGAACTCTTACACGACCAGATCTTACATGGTCTTTCGTCTCTGAAGGATCCGACAAGGCCTTATCGGCTCTGGGCGTCCCCAGCTAAGATTCCCTTAGGTTTCTCGGAGGCCTTGTTAAGACGGCGTAAAGGGACAGTAGGATAGGTTTCAACGCTAGGTGTCGTCGTGGTAAGGGATCTCTGGGTAAAACACTTGGCGATCTTGTGTACCTGATATTAACTTTGTTGAAGCAGTGGTAATGGGAGAATTGCTACACCTCTGGTCGAGGACCAAGTAGTAGTCGTAATGTCACGCCCGGAATTTCTATCCAAAATTCCAAACGCTTACATGTGTGTGAACCCTCGTCCAGGAATCAGCCGAGGCACACAATAACAAATTGATAATAGAGTACAATTATTACTCTAATTAATAAGCGTATAAACTGTCATTACAGAGGTAGATAGTTCCTCTCAATCAATAAAGATCTAAAGCAGCGGAAAATAAGATAAACGACGCAGACGGCTCCACTCCACAGGCAGCTTGACCAGGGCTACACCTAATCCTCCACACCATCAGCATCATTGTAGAACTCTTCCTCTGATGAATGATTGCAAGGTGAGTATATGACATACTCAGCAAGCCACGCAGCAAATATGCAAGTGCACAGGATAACAAAGGATGGCATAGTAGGGTTTGATTTGCATAAACAGCATTTAATAAACATTTCAGAATTTAATAAAGCAGTTAATAATTAAGCAATATTAATCCAACGCTATACAACATACTCTGTTGTATAGGCCCAACCAGTCTGAACAACCATCCCGGCTGCACCGTCCTATCTCCAAACCAGGAATATACCATTCCAAACCAGGAGCTAAACAAATTATTACCATTTAAAGCATTTGTTATCATGATGAGAGGTGTGAGACTAATCACGAAAAACATTGCTCAACCCGCCCATAACCGCGGGCACGGCTATTCGAATAGTTTTACTCTGATCAGAGGTGTACCACTGTACCCACAAGACACAGCTCCACATCATGTCACCATGTGCCTCAATACCACCACGGTATCTCGGAAAGGAGCTGTGACATTACCCCTTGCATAACACAACCCACCACAGTGCACCTTTCCTGGATCATAATCACCCCCTCAAAAACCAGAGGCATGGACTCCCCAACGACCCCCGTGGGCTTATCTCCGCCACTTCTCAGTCTAGTGCCCCACAATGAACCATGCTATACAAAAGGTAAAGCCGTTGCCCACGCTGGCTTGTGGTTGGCACGATTAATGTTTCACAATAGAAGCTCGCGAACCGGTCCTTAATTGTCATGAGCACGACTCTCAAAACCATGTGCTCACAACCCACCATTATCAAGTTTTAGTTGGCAAGTAATTAATTAACCAATCACGATTGACCATCGTGAACTATCATTAAGCCATCATTAAATAGTAATGAGTCATAAGTTATCCCAATAGTGTGCTACTGTTTCTAAGCATGGCTAAGCAACTATAAATAACATCTAGCTGAACCAATCCAATGTATAAGGTCCATGCTAGTCAAATTATAACCCATAGGAAAATAAAGTCATCTTCGGCCATAATTAAATGGGAAAGGCTCACCACCCAATGACATTCGAAAACAATGCATAAGTTGAATAGAAACAGTGGCTTTAAACGGGATCAACATGCTCAAAGGGTTGTTTGGGATCTGTGTGACTTGCCTTGCTGGCCTTGGAACTCTTCAAAATCTTCTCCTGCGACAACAGACTCTCCGGAAACGTCGGAATCTAAACAAAAAGGAGCAAAATCACCAAAACAGCACATAAACAAGTATGAACAGTACATGTGGATATTTTTAACATGTAGATCTCAATTTTAGAAAAATTTAGAGACTTGAACCAACTAAATCCGAGCTAAGATGAATTAGTTATGAATTTTTGAAGATTTAATCGGATTAAAACACTTATATTGATTTTAAATGAATTATGACGCAATAATGAATTATTTTTGAAAAGGAAAAGGAGGATTATTGCGTCAGCGGCTAGGGTTTGCGATGGACCGGGTGCACGGCGGCGGTTCACGAGAATGGACGGCCGAGATCGATCCATCCAAAACGGACGGCCGAGATCCATCGGTCCACGACCGGCTCACGGCGGACGACCCCGATGACGTCAGCGGTGACGTCATCACCGGCGGCGGCTCGGGCGGCGCAAGCTCACATGCTCGCCGGCGAACGACGGCGCGGCGGCGCGAACGGAGAACACCCACGGATAGCGGACGGCACGGCGAACTCACCGGTGACCAAAGAAACGGCGGAGGAGCAACGGACGGCGACGGCGTCAAGGTCAAAGCGGCGGAGATTCCAAATACTTTCCAAGCAATTTTAACCGATGATTCCAAAAGAGAAAAGGTAGAGGAGATCCCGAGGATCATTTCCCCTCTATCGATTCGGCCGGAGATGGAAAGGATCGACCGAATTTGGAAAGAGACGGCGGCGGCGCACGCTAGGGTTTCGGGCGGCGGCGGCGGCGCGAGGAAGACGAAGACTGACAGGTGGGACCCACCTGTCAGCGACAGCAAGGGCGCGCGCGCGTGCGGCTGCGGCTGGACTGGGCCGACTGGGCCGAGGGAGAGAGAGAGAGAGGGTTTTGGGCCGACTTTCGGCCCAAAGCCAAAAGAGACTTTTAAAAACTTTTTCCAATTTAAATTATTCATGAAATGCAATTCCATTTATTAAAAATACTTCCTTAGCTCAAATAAATCCCAGAAAAATCTAGGAATTATAGAATTAAGCAAAGTATTTAATAAAATTTTATCTGGCCCCATTTTATATTGGAATTTATTAATTAAAATTAGATCTTCTCTTCTAGGCTTTTAAAATAAATTATAATAATTCCAATTAAACAACAATTTATATATTTTTGGATTTTTAGGATGTGACAAACCTACCCCCCTTAAACAGAATCTCGTCCTCGAGATTCGGAAGAACTGGCGAACAGATGCGGTTGAGCTGACTTCAATTCATCTTCTCGTTCCCAAGTTGATTCTTCTTCCGAGTGATTACTCCATTGGACTTTGCAAAAACGGATAACTCGGTTCCTGGTTCTTCTCTCATCTATTTCCAAGATACGGATTGGTTTCTCAACATAAGTCAGATCCTCTTGGACCTCTATCTGTTCAAGATTAGCTTCTTCGGTAGGTACCCTTAAACACTTTTTCAATTGTGAAACATGGAACACATTATGGACTCCTACCAAAGATTGAGGTAATTCCAACTGATAAGCAACCTCTCCTCTTCTACTGACAATCTTATAAGGTCCCACAAAATGCGGTGCCAATTTTCCTTTGGTGTGAAAACGATGAACTCCTCGAAAAGGCATGACACGAAGATACACATAATCTCCTTCTTCAAAACTCAAATCTCTGTGGCGATTGTCGGCATAACTCTTATGACGAGACTGGGCCACACGCAATCTTTCTTGGATGATTTTCACCTTTTCTTCTGCTTCTCTTAGGATATCCGTCCCGAAAACCTGACGTTCTCCCGTTTGATCCCACAAAAGCGGAGTGCGACACTTCCGACCATATAGTGCTTCGTAAGGAGCCATCTGAAGACTAGCTTGATAACTATTGTTATACGAAAATTCTGCATAAGGTAGATTCTTATCCCAACTTCCACCGAAGTCTAAAGCACAAGCTTTCAACATGTCTTCCAAAATCTGATTCACCCTTTCGGTTTGTCCGTCTGTCTGTGGGTGATAAGCAGTACTAAAGTTCAACTTAGAACCCATCTCTTCCTGAAGTTTCTTCCAAAAATTTGAAGTAAACTGGCTGCCTCGATCAGACACTATTTTCTTAGGGACGCCATGCAAACACACAATCCTGGCCATATACAATTCCGCCAACCGACTTCCAGAATAAGTTGTCTTTACCGGAATGAAATGAGCCACTTTGGTAAGTCTGTCGACTATCACCCAAATAGAGTCATGGCCTGATGACGTTCTGGGTAGACCAGTGATGAAATCCATATCGATTTCCTCCCATTTCCATTCAGGAATCTTCAAAGGCTGCAGCAAATCAGCGGGTTTCTGATGTTCTGCCTTGACTCGCTGACAAACATCACATACTGCTACGTATTCTGCGATTTCACGCTTCATACTTGCCCACCAAAACCGTTCCTTGAGATCCTGGTACATTTTGGTACTACCAGGGTGAATGGAATATAAAGTATCATGAGCTTCTTTCAGAATTGCATCTTTTAAATCTTTGTTGTCGGGAACACAGATTCTCTCACCCAACCATACAGTTCCTTGCTCATCCTCCAAGAAACCGATAGCTTTTCCTCTTCTCATATTCTTCTTGATTTCTTGAATATCAGGATCATTAATTTGGGCTTCTCTAACTTGATCAATTAGAGTGGGCTTTGCTTCTAAGGCTGCAACGAAACCTCTACGGACAATTCCCAAATTTAATCTTTCAAATTCCTTGCATAATTCCAATGGCAACTGTCGTCCTTCCGTAGCATTGCAATAGCCTTTCCTGCTAAGAGCGTCTGCTACAACATTAGCCTTTCCCGGGTGATAATGAATTACCATGTCATAATCCTTAATTAATTCCAACCATCTCCTTTGTCTCATGTTCAGATCCGGCTGAGTAAAGATATACTTTAAACTCTTGTGATCGGTGTACACCTCTGTACGAGTACCGAAAAGATAATGACGCCAAATTTTCAACGCATGAACCACTGCAGCTAACTCAAGATCATGAGTAGGGTAGTTCTTCTCATGCGGACGTAACTGGCGAGACGCATAGGCAACCACCTTCCCACCTTGCATCAGAACACAACCTAACCCAAGTTTGGATGCGTCGCAATACACTTGGAAACCTTTCTTTGGATCAGGTAAAATCAAAATAGGAGCTGATATTAAACGATTCTTCAACTCTTGAAAACTCTGCTCACATTCTTCTGACCACTTGTACTTCACATCTTTCTGAAGCAGTCGTGTCATGGGCTTAGCAATCTTGGAAAAATTCTCTATAAACCTCCGATAATATCCTGCGAGGCCTAGGAAACTGCGAATCTCTGAAACTGTCTTTGGTTGTTTCCAGTTGGTTACGGATTCCACATTACTAGGATCGACGGCAACTCCTCCTGCTGAGATGACGTGACCAAGGAACTTCACTTCAGACAACCAAAATTCACACTTGCTAAACTTAGCATACAGTTGATGTTCTCGTAGCTTCTCTAGTGCAAGGCGAAGATGTTCTTCATGCTCTTCTTTGGTTCGGGAGTAGATAAGAATGTCATCAATAAAGACCACCACGAACTTGTCTAGGTACTCCATAAACACCTTATTCATCAAGTTCATGAAGAAAGCGGGGGCATTGGTAAGTCCAAAAGACATAACAGTACATTCGAACAATCCATACCTAGTGGTAAAAGCTGTCTTAGGTATATCTTCCTCTTTGATCCTCAACTGGTGATACCCTGATCGAAGATCTATCTTGGAGAAAACGGTGGCACCTTTAAGCTGATCAAACAAATCATCAATTCTGGGCAGCAGATACTTATTCTTGATAGTCACATCATTTAGTGCACGATAGTCCACACACATCCTCTGGGTATGATCTTTCTTTTCCACAAAAATAATCGGAGCTCCCCATGGAGATGAACTTGGTCTGATGTATCCTTTCTGAAGCAAATCGTCTACTTGCCTCTTGACTTCTGCTAATTCATTGGCTGCCATTCTATAAGGTCTCTTATGGATCGGAGTTGTTCCTGGTACCAAATCTATTCTGAACTCTATATCCCTTTTAGGCGGCATACCAGGTAAATCATCTGGGAACACATCGGGATACTCCCGGACTATAGGAATCTCTTCCAAAGTTATTTGGTTCAGTCTTGACCTTAAAGACTCAGAAGACAATGCATGAACAGTTACAACTCGACCACCATTGCTGGTGAGAGTTACTTTTCTGTTAGCACAGTCTATCACACCCTTATGCCTGGCTAACCAGTCCATCCCTAGGATGACATCAAGATCTTTGGATTCTAACAGGATAAGATTGGCCAGAAATGGTACGCCTTGAATTTCTATTCTGACAGAGGGGCTACGTTGCAAAGAGAGTGCTTGATTACTTGGGGTACTAACCATCAAAGGACGTCTAAGATCTTCTACTTCCATCCCATGATTTCCCGCAAAACTCATAGATAAGAATGAATGTGTACCACCAGAATCGAAAAGCACTGTTGCAGGAACGGAGTTAACAAGAAACGTACCCAAAATCACATCTGGAGCATCTTGAGCTTCTGCAACAGCAACATGATTGACACGGGCCTTTGATGCTGGTACAGTAGAGTTGCTCTGAGCAGGGACAACCTTCACGCGTCAGGGCTTCGGACACTTGTCAGCGTAATGTCCTGGGTCTCCACAGTTGAAACACACCACAGGCTTGCTGCCTTGCTCCCTCTTGGCAGGTTGTTGCTGTGTTGAGGCTGCAACAGGACGTGGAGCTTGATTGCGAATGTTGTTGCCAGCATTGTTGTTGAAGAACTGACGTTGCGGACGAACAATAGACGAAGAACCTCCCTGTGGCCTGGACTGGGGTCCTAAAGTAAGACGCGGCCTCTGACTATTCCCCTGTTGTGCCTTGAAGTGAGCAATCCGGCGTTTCTTCTGCTCCATGCGATTGTACTTGTCCTCCTGGCGAATAGCCTTATCCACTAACTTCTGGAAATCAGGATAATCTCCAGTCATGAGTGGGTAAGAAAGCTCATCATTAAGTCCTTCCAAAAACTTCTCCTGGCGCTCTTCATCAGTGTGTACATCTTCCGGAGTATAACGAGCCAAACGATTGAACTCGTGCAGATACTCCGTAACAGAGCGAGACCGCTGAGTGAGCGACCTGAATTCCTTCTTCTTGAGAGACACCACTCCCGATGGTATATGCGTTTTCTGGAAAGCAGCGGTGAACTCAAGCCAAGTGATAGGTTTAGCAGTAGTCCTGTTAAGGCGGAAGTGATCCCACCATTCAGAGGCAGGGCCATGCAACTGATGTGATGCAAATGAGACCTTCTCCTGATCGGTGCACTGAAGCAAATCCAACTTCTTTTCTATGGCATGCAGCCAATCACCAGCTTCAACAGGATTAGTGGTGCTAGAGAAGGTAGGCGGCCTCACACGAAGAAATTCTGCTAACTTGTTCTGGGGAGGTGCATGGTTATTTCCCTGGTTCTGCTGGTTCTGGAGTTGCTGCATCATCATGTTCATAAGTTGTGCCTGTTGAGCCAGGACTTGGGCAAGTGTGGGATTCTCTCCATTGTTGTTGTTATTATTGTTATTGTTGTTGTTTGGGCCATTCCCGTTACTGCGAGTGAGCACCATCTGACATGGACAGGGCACAAGAAGAGAAACCGGGGGAAAACTACTTAGGACCGAGAATTAATTTAACTTTTATTGATCTTAACTGAGTTTCATTATTACAAACTGAAGACTCTCACACCACTAAACTCACCAACTACCTAACACTCGAAAGCAAACAAACGCACGCACTTACATCCCACCACTGATGTAAATCACATGCGAGACACACACAACCAAACTTAAAACAAGCAAACTAACACAACGATCTAAGACAACGGCTTGACAAGGCACTCTAGGTCTTCCGGGCATCGGAGTTGATTGAAGGCTCGTTCGGCTCGTCTTCATCATCTTGAGTTGCTCCCCACTCGATCTTGGAATGGGTGCGCTTGGATTCTTCTTCTTCATCATCACTTATAATGATGACCGGAGGATCTGCTAGGGCTGGGGTAACTTCTTTCTCCACCACACGGACCTTTGGCGCCAATTGATAGCGAGGGACAAATAGAGCTCTCTTCCTTGCGGTAAGACGAACCCTGGCCTTCTGCGGTGGTGCTTCTCCCTTCAATGCGGCTAGTTCCTTCTCCAAACGATCCACTTTGTCTTCTAGCTTGCAAATCTTACTACGATTCCAATCTTCACGATCTTGAGCTGCTAACACAGTCTCTGCACGGGTTTCATCCATAGCCCACAGCATCTCAACCAAATGCTTTGTGGTAGCATCATTCTCAATTCCTTCAGTCTCAAGGTAGCTGCCACGGTCACTTCCCTGTGGTTGACGAGGATGGTAGCGATACTCAGTGTCGGCCAATTGATCACTGTAGCGATCGCGGAGCTCTCCTATGGCGATCCTTGCCACCTCCTGACATGCATGAATGTAGTTTCTTCCTCCAGCTTCGAACATCACTGAGGGGATATCTTCACTATTACTGTTCAAGGTGACTTTGACTCGGCACTTCTCTTCGTGACGATCATGAGGAATCTGGGCATAAAAGGGGGCAGTCCCAAATCCTATGGCAAAGGACATCATACGCAACTCCTGGACAAATCCCTCAACACCAAACAAGTACTCAGGCTTGTAGCGCGGCATCTAAAGACAAGTGAAAGGAGTGAGTTAAGACATTTATCCAATCAATAGCACAAGTTTTTGGATTAATTTGAATAAAGTTAGAAAATCAAAGTAAAAGGTAAGTGAATAAAATAAACCAAGCTTGCAAGATAAGTTGAAACAGTTGGAAACGAGGTCACAAATTTTGTATTTTTGAACATCAGGTTCCAAAAGAAATAAAAGAAAGTTATAAAATCAACATGCTAAATTTATTTCCTTGCAGCAAGATTAAATAAAACAATATTGTAAAACTTTTACTGGTAAATGAGCCATTAGTACAGTAATAGATGTATAGTACTAATAACACTGAAATAAATTTTGAATGAGAACCACAAAAAAAATATTATGAAATGCATGTGCCATTAGTTTGGTTTAATTAAAAGAGAAAGGGAGGAGAACAGTTCTACTTTTCCAATATTTTTAGAGGGCTTCTATGGGTAACCATTTGGCATAACCTAGGGTCAAGGAGGCTCTGATACCAACTTGTCATGCCCAGAATTTCTATCCAAAATTCCTCTGATGAATGATTGCAAGGTGAGTATATGACATACTCAGCAAGCCACACAGCAAATATGCAAGTGCACAGGATAACAAAGGATGGCATAGTAGGGTTTCATTTGCATAAACAACATTTAATAAACATTTCAGAATTTAATAAAGCAGTTAATAATTAAGCAATATTAATCCAACGCTATACAACATACCCTGTTGTATAGGCCCAACCATTCTGAACAACCATCCCGGCTGCACCGTCCTATCTCCAAACCAGAAATATACCATTCCAAACCAGGAGCTAAACAAATTATTACCATTTAAAGCATTTGTTATCATGATGAGAGGTGTGAGACTAATCACGAAAAACATTGCTCAACCCGCCCATAACCGCGGGCACGGCTATTCGAATAGTTTTACTCTGATCAGAGGTGTACCACTGTACCCACAAGACACAGCTCCACATCATGTCACCATGTGCCTCAATACCACCACGGTATCTCGGAAAGGAGCTGTGACATTACCCCTTGCATAACACAACCCACCACAGTGCACCTTTCCTGGATCATAATCACCCCCTCAAAAACCAGAGGCATGGACTCCCCAACGACCCCCGTGGGCTTATCTCCGCCACTTCTCAGTCTGGTGCCCCGCAATGAACCATGCTATACAAAAGGTAAAGCCGTTGCCCACGCTGGCTTGTGGTTGGCACGATTAATGTTTCACAATAGAAGCTCGCGAACCGGTCCTTAATTGTCATGAGCACGACTCTCAAAACCATGTGCTCACAACCCACCATTATCAAGTTTTAGTTGGCAAGTAATTAATTAACCAATCACGATTGACCATCGTGAACTATCATTAAGCCATTATTAAATAGTAATGAGTCATAAGTTATCCCAATAGTGTGCTAATGTTTCTAAGCATGGCTAAGCAACTATAAATAACATCTAGCTGAACCAATCCAATGTATAAGGTCCATGCTAGTCAAATTATAACCCATAGGAAAATAAAGTCATCTTCGGCCATAATTAAATGGGAAAGGCTCACCACCCAATGACATTCGAAAACAATGCATAAGTTGAATAGAAACAGTGGCTTTAAACGGGATCAACATGCTCAAAGGGTTGTTTGGGATCTGTGTGACTTGCCTTGCTGGCCTTGGAACTCTTCAAAATCTTCTCCTGCGACAACAGACTCTCCGGAAACGTTGGAATCTAAACAAAAAGGAGCAAAATCACCAAAACAGCACATAAACAAGTATGAACAGTACATGTGGATATTTTTAACATGTAGATCTCAATTTTAGAAAAATTTAGAGACTTGAACCAACTAAATCCGAGCTAAGATGAATTAGTTATGAATTTTTGAAGATTTAATCGGATTAAAACACTTATATTGATTTTAATTGAATTATGACGCAATAATGAATTATTTTTGAAAAGGAAAAGGAGGATTATTGCGTCAGCGGCTAGGATTTGCGATGGACCGGGTGCACGGCGGCGGTTCACGAGAACGGACGGCCGAGATCGATCCATCCAAAACGGACGGCCGAGATCCATCGGTCCACGACCGGCTCACGGCGGACGACCCCGATGACGTCAGCGGTGACGTCATCACCGGTGGCGGCTCGGGCGGCGCAAGCTCACATGCTCGCCGGCGAACGACGGCGCGGCGGCGCGAACGGAGAACACCCACGGATAGCGGACGGCACGGCGAACTCACCGGTGACCAAAGAAACGGCGCAGGAGCAACGGACGGCGACGGCGTCAAGGTCAAAGCGGCGGAGAAGATCGGGTCGACGGCGGCGACGGTGCTCCGGCGGTCGACAGCGATGGCGAAGGGGCGGACGAGGACGGCGGCGACTTGGCGACCACGATGGCGACCTTCCCGAGCGACGGCGACAACTGGAGCGACGGCGGCGCACGGCTGGAGCGGCGGCGACGACGGCGGCACGAAGTCTCACGGCGCTAGGGCTCTTCCGACGGCGAGAGGCGAAAGCAAGGGTGGCGGCGGGTAGAGAAGACACCGGGGGTCCTTTTAAAGGGGCTAAGAGGCGGCGGCGGAGGCCCACGGCGACCGGCGACGAGAAGGAAAGTTCGGGCTCGGAGAGAGAGAGACCGATCCGAATCGACCTCGAATCAAACACTTTCCAAGCAATTTTAACCGATGATTCCAAAAGAGAAAAGGTAGAGGAGATCCCGAGGATCATTTCCCCTCTATCGATTCGGCCGGAGATGGAAAGGATCGACCGAATTTGGAAAGAGACGGTGGCGGCGCACGCTAGGGTTTCGGGCGGCGGCGGCGGCGCAAGGAAGACGAAGACTGACAGGTGGGACCCACCTGTCAGCGACAGCGAGGGCGCGCGCGCGTGCGGCTGCGGCTGGACTGGGCCGACTGGGCCGAGGGAGAGAGAGAGAGAGAGAGAGGGTTTTGGGCCGACTTTCGGCCCAAAGCCAAAAGAGACTTTTAAAAACTTTTTCCAATTTAAATTATTCATGAAATGCAATTCCATTTATTAAAAATACTTCATTAGCTCAAATAAATCCCAGAAAAATCTAGGAATTATAGAATTAAGCAAAGTATTTAATAAAATTTTATCTGGCCCTATTTTATATTGGAATTTATTAATTAAAATTAGATCTTCTCTTCTAGGCTTTTAAAATAAATTCTAATAATTCCAATTAAACAACAATTTATATATTTTTGGATTTTTAGGATGTGACACGTAACTCGACCACTTGAAGTGGAAATAGTGGGAGAATCGATACACCGCTGGTCGAGGACTAGGTAGTAGTTATGACTCGACCACTTAAAGTGGAAGTAGTAGGAGAAATGCTACATCGCTGGTCGAGGACCAGACAGTAGTCATAACTCGACCACTTAAAGTGGAAGTAGTGGGAGAAACGCTACATCGCTGGTCGAGGACCAGGCAGTAGTCGTAACTCGACCACTTAAAGGGGAAGTAGTGGGAGAAACGCTACATCGCTGGTCGAGGACCAGGCAGTAGTCATAACTCGACCACTTCAAGCAGAAGTAGTGGGAGAAACGCTACATCGCTGGTCGAGGACCAGGCAGTAGTCGTAACTCGACCACTTCAAGTGAAATTAGTGGAAGAAACGCTACATCGCTGGTCGAGGACCAGGCAGTAGTTGTAACTCGACCACTTCAAGTAGAAGTAGTGGGAGAAACGCTACATCGTTGGTCGAGGACCAGGTAGTAGTCGTAACTCGACCACTTCAAGTAGAAGTAGTGGGAGAAACGCTACATCGCTGGTCGAGGACCAAACAGTAGTCGTAACTCGACCACTTCAAGTAGAAGTAGTGGGAGAAATGCTACATCGCTGGTCGAGGACCAGGCAGTAGTCGTAACTTGACCACTTAAAGTGAGGCGAGAGAGATCGCTACGTTTTACTGGTTCGAGAACCAGGAGTAGGAATCTCTTAATCACCTATAGGGGCGCTAAAGTTGGTTTATTAAATGTGCATATCATGTGGCCAGCATGACTCACATACCCAACTTATAGCATATCCGGATGTCCGCTCGCAATCATGTCGGGTGATCAAACCGACAGCGTTTGCGAGGAATTATCCGTTAACAACCTTTTCTCGAGTAGTCCAGCCATGGGCCGATGCTATGAGATAGGTCGTCGGTCTTCATTGGTAAGTTGGGTGCGACGACTCCGCATTTGTCAAGAATGTTCTCGATAGTGGGGTGTACTCGACCACAACCTACTCGAGTGCTCAAATGTTCCTGAAAAATATTTTCTAGAAGGCAAGACATATAGCAGAGAATATCGAGTATGTACTCAAAAACTGCATGGATCTTCTAGTATTATCAGGATATAACGAGCAGATGTAAATATCAGACATTATGTAAACCGTAAACAAGCATGATTTATACAGAAGATAACAGAGCGAGCCTCCAGCGTTAGACCGTAGTCGATTTAACGTCGGAAACATCCGCGCAATAGATATTGTATAAAAAGACATGCTCTAGGTAAACATAATAAATCATGGATCCGACAATGCTGTATGATCTGAATAGGTACGATAAATTGCAGATAAAATATTGCGTACCTTTGTAGATACATGCCGGATGTATCTACGAAATTAGTAGATCAATTTGAAAAACCAATCTACCAATTACCTTATTGCGTACTCGTTCGACATCATATGATCTGACATCTTTTGGTACGCCGCGTATCTTGAGGCTTGGATGATCTCGATAAACCAAGTTGTCGATGACGATGATGGTTCCGATCTGGTCGGAAGATGTACTTCAGTCGGGTTAGATCTCCTCATAGCCGAAGTCGTCGAGTAGCTTGTTGTTGGAGAATCCATCTTTTGAACCCTTCTTGTCGAAATCCTGAAGCACCAAAATCCCCTACCTAGCGCGCCACTGTCGACGTTTGATGTCGCAATTCTGGTATTTGCATAGTATGGAGATCGTCGGTGCTAGGATATACGCGAGACTGAGATAAAAGAGATGGGGACGAGGATTTTTATACAGGTTCGGGCCCCTGAGCTATCAGGTAATAGCCCTACATCCTGTTGGCCGGAGCCGATATTGCTCTTATTCACCATAATCACACTAGTACAATATGTGGGGTAGCCTATCTAACTGTTGTCGACATGGCGGTCTGAAGGTCTGACTCATAGTCGACAACAGGGTAGCCTTCCTCCTCGAGCTCGCGCCCGACGGAATCAGAGACAGTGCTAGATCCCTACGGCCGGCCTCTGAAGGTACCGGATAGGGTCGATCCAGGCGTATCTCTGATGTCGATATCCGGCGGCTTGTCTTGGCGTATATAGGCTTGTATGTTGCGGCTTCTGGTGGGTGTATGTTGATTGTGTTGGTTCCCCCCAGTGGGTGTCTATGGATTCTCCCCTCTCCTCCTAGGGGTCTTGTATTTATACCCATAGGTGTCCCCTTGTCCAAGTAGAATTAGGGAAACCAATATGGATGCAATCCGAGTAGTCCTTGTCGTTTCCATGTAGAACTCTGGTTGTCTTTCCTTATCGGAACTCCTCCTATATCCGAAGGTTGTTTCCGTATAGGACATGGTATGTGGTGGATCCTGCCGATATTTAGTCAACTACTATTAGGTATATGGTATCTATAACCATGACATAGTATTTTTCACATTCGTATTGATCAATTGATGTTAATGAATATATATAGATATATATGTTTAAATTTATTAACATCAATATAAATGTGGGAAATACTAGAATGATTTACATTGTGAAACGGATGAATACTATTTTTCAAACCCCGTTAGGTAGATGCATGAAGTTTCAGCGATTATGCAATAGGGCTCAAAGTAGCGGTTCTTTACACAGAAAGATAATTTTTCCCTTTTTAATTTTGAACTACAATTTTATTAAGTGGGGAGGGGAATCAATCAACATCGTTAGATCATTTGTTCTAGCAGTATATACTTACTGATGTGCTGTAAAAGTTTTCAAATTAAGTCAAGCATATTTACAAAGAGGAGAAGTACTAAGATAAATACGACGCCGATCGACACGTGCCAGTTTACCATATATATGGATGCATACTACTTATATTTGGAGCAAATTATATTTTGGACCATCTATCTTAGCACAATTTTATGGGGAGAAAAGCCGATACAAGTCATCAGTAAGCTTCGCTCCGGTGTTAATGCATATATTTAATATTATCAAACAATGTGTCTTATGTGAAAATGCCATCTCTATCATATCATATTATGAAAGAGAGGACAAAGGGGAAACAAAGAAAACAAACGAACATAAAGAAGGCCGGCCCAACATTGTTCATTGACTGGATCAGATTTTGTGGAAATCATGACTGACAAGGATGTGTATCTGACCACCAGCAACTAAAGTAGGGCCGTCCATGCAAAAGAGCTAGGAATAAGTTTACTTTAGGTCTCTTAACTTGACACGAGTTGGATTTTCGTCCATCAAACAAAATACCAGATACAATGGATCCCACAAGTGTTAAAACCGATGCAATATTGATCCCATGGCAGTATAGTGGGTGGTTTTGTCCAACGTGCCAATTTGACCCAAGTCAACAGCGTTGAATCATCATAAACCCCACATGTTAGGACCTCTTCACATCTCTCCCTTGTTTCCCTGTTCCCATCTCAGTGACACCCGGTGAGGATAATAGCGGGCAGCAGCAAGTGGTGAGGAGGATGCCAGCCGGTGGGAGAAGCTAGCTCGATGGAGGAAGGACGCCGTAGGTGGCTTTGTCCCACGGACCTTGTTGGTGGCGGTGGTCCAAAGCAACAGCCGTAGTATCTGACATCCAACGGGCGGCAGCCCCCTCTCAGCACCGGCGTCAACAATGAGTCCACGAGCTCGATACCAACAAGGTATTGACTGGTACTGACAAGTATTAGTTGGCACCGATGGGTACTAGATCTAATACCAATAAATATCAGTTGATACCAACGGCTATCATATCTGATATTGACAAGTATCAACTGATAATCTGGTACCGATAAGGTATCAAAATCTGATATACCATCTGGATAGGCCCCCATGGTATAGCAGTCCCTGTGTTTTATTTGAAAAAAGTGCCCCTGACACGCTGGCGCTCTGTGAAGATTTTACTAGTCAACTTTTGTAAAGAGTTTTTCCTTGTTAGCAAGGAAAATCTAACTTGCAAAATGGTAAAAGTAATTCTTTTGATTTGAGGCCCTTTATAGATAACATGAGATTCCTGAAAGTAACGGCAATAAACTTTGTTTCTATGATGAAAGAGCGCAAGTGAGAAACTTGACTGCTGAAACAATACAGGGTACTACTCTCTCCGTTTCGAAATGTTTGATACCATTGACTTTTTAGCACATATTTGACCATTCGTCTTATTCAAAAAATTTAAGTAATTATTAATTCTTTTCCTATCATTTGGTTCATTGTTAAATATATTTTTATGTAGGCATATTATTTTACATATTTCATAAAAGTTTTTGAATAAGAATAAGACGAACGGTCAAACATGTGCTAAAAAGTCAATTGTGTTAAACATTTCGAAACGGAGGGAGTACTATGTAGCAGGAATTCTTCTCTCCGACAGCCTACAATTCTTCTATTCTTCATCAGTTTTGTCAAAGAAACGAGGAGGTCAGGCAAATAAAACCGACATGACCATTGGAAAATTTATATGGACAAAAATGAGACAGTACCATTGTGATAACATGCATGTGGCTAATGCATATGCACCCATTGCAATTAAACAAATTAGCCCATTGAACTATTTAATAGTTTTATAACATTCGGAACTCTTCAGCTCTAAATTTACACAGAGGAAAAATGATTGCAATTATGTGTATCCAATCAGGTTCAAACATCTCGAAAAACACTCTGAATTTGCAGGAAAATGCATCAGGAAGTCACGCAGGGGAGTTATATCATGTGTCTAAACAACAGATCAACAGATCATTATATATGTTCCACGGTTTGACCAGCTTGACAAATGTTGGCATTTCCATCCTCTGAATATTCAATGAAAATGATACATCAGGACTAATCAACGGTTCTACATCAGGATAACCATGAACAATTCAGAATGAGCAGGCATAAAAAGGCAAAGGGCCCTGCCTGCAGTTGCCACCGAACTTACTGCAACATAATCCACAGGAAACACACAAGAACATGGGTTTCTTTGGTTTTGGGAGTGCTCCAACTGCATGTGCTCTCATCTTTGCTATGATTTTGGCCTTGCATGGCCCCTGTTTTGCATTGCCCGAAGCACCGGGGGAAGCGAAAGAGGTATGAATTTTGTAGAAATTTTGGTCAGATCACTTTCAGAATATGAACTTGAAGAAGCATATGTAGAGAGAGTTTAACTGAAGAACTGATGAATAATCCAAGTTAAATTTGCAGTTGTACATCGTCTACCTGGGGGAGAGGCAACATGAGGATGCTGATCTTGTCACTGCCTCACACCACACCATGCTGGCCACAGTTCTCGGCAGGTAAGCCAAAACAAAAACGCACAATTTAATTTGAATTTATACGCAGGCTCGATGCAACTGTTCATATTCAATTTGTAGTTCAAAAGGTTCCGAAAGTTGGACAAAGCTACATGAAACTAAATTAGATTTTTTTGTTCTTACCAAGATCATGAAATTCATGCCTTGTCATCGCTAGGTTGTTCGCTTAAGTGTTGCGTGACTCGATCTAGTTATATGATTAACGAGGTGATTCCCCGCGCTTTGTTGCCAAAATCACTAAGCAATTCTCAAAATATTTTTTTTTGACAATCAAGCTAGGAGTAGAAAGGAAAAAAATAATGAATCATCAGTGTTTATCAGTATTTATGATAAAACAAACAAATGATGCCCACGCTTTAATGTGAAACATATCGATAAATATATGTTAAATATTATAAAAATGGTATATATATTTGTTAAAATATTGTGCAAATGATGTGAGGGGTGATTATTGGATATGCTTGTATGTTGATTTGTAGAATTAAATAAATTGTAGATGATGTTGTATGCTTGTATGATGTGAAATATGTAATTATTGCTAGTGCGTGGTTTGCATCTTTAGCTTTAAATTTAGTGGACTATAAATTTATATAAAGTATAGATATGATATTGTCTTAATTTCTAGGCTCCGAGCATAGTTTTGATTTTAAGCGAGGGTTCCAACAGTAAGCTAAAACCCAATGCAATCAATTAGGAAAGGAGGATAAGTTGGCATTTTGATGACGTGGTTCAGTGATATTCTTCTTTTTGAATCAACTCTTAAGTGGTGTTTGGTTGGAGGGATTAAAGTGGAGCTAAACTTTAGTCACTCTCACAAAAGTATAAGTCCCTACCATAGGGACTTATATTTTTGTGAGAGGGACTAAATTTAGTCCCTAGTTCCCAAACACCCCCTTATCTGCGTGTGTTGTCCAATGGTATTACTGGCATTAGCATCAGTTTTGTTCTGATCTACGTACGTTCGATGTGGAACGGCTCTAGTACTTCACTATTAATCGATGGTCCAGAAACTGAAAAAGTCAGAATATAATTCCATGGCCCACAAAACTTTTACCATTGACATTTCTGGATGCACATTTAGTCATCTGAAGTTTGCTTCACTGATGCAAAATTTGAGCTAGTGTGATTATCAAAAACACTGCATGAAGTTGTACCACACTTTTTTGTTGCGTTCAATCACAGAGGCTGGAGATATTAACCATTTCCATTGCATTAAAAAAATATGTTGTACTCACAAGAATAGTGTCGACGTTTGATGTCGCGATTCCGGTATTTGCATAGTATGGGGATCATTGGTACTAGGATATACGCGAGACTGAGGTAAAAGAGACAGAGACAAGAATTTTTACACAGGTTTGGGCCCCTGAATTGTCAGGTAATAACCCTACATCCTGTTGGCCGAAGCCGATATTGCTCTTATTCACCATAATCACACCAGTATAATATTTGGGGTAGCCTATCTAACTGTTGTCGACTTGGCGGTCTGTAGGTAGTCGACAACAGGGTAGTCTTCCTCCTCGAGTTCGTGCCCGGCGAGATCAGAGACAGCGCTAGATCTCTACGGCCGGCCTCTGTAGATACTGGATAGGGTCGATCCAGGCATATCTCTGATGTCGATATCCGGCGGCTTGTCTTGGAGTATGTTGGCTTGTATATTGTGGCTTCTATTGTTCCGTAGATTGTGGTGGGTGTTGATTGAGGTGGTCGTGTGTCCCCTCTCCTCCTAGGGGGCCTTGTATTTATACATAGGTGTCCCCTTGTCCAAGTAGAACTAGAAAAACCAATATGGATACAATCCGAGTAGTCCTTGTCGTTTCCATGTAGAACTCTGGTTGTCTTTCCTTATCCGGAACTCCTCCTATATCCACAGGTTGTTTCCGTATAGGACATGGTATGTGGTGGGCCCTGCCGAGATTTAGTCAACTACTATTAGGTATGTGGTATCCATAACCCTGACAAATAGTTAAATGCAAAATTATATAATAAAGAGATTTGCTCTGGTATAAGAGAAAGTATCTCGAGGTACCGGTACCTCACGGTACCAAATCGTTTCCGATCGTTGGATCTAACAGTGCCCATTTTGTCCAGCTAGATTTAACGATTGAAAATGATTTGGTACCGTGAGTTACTGGTATCTCAATGTACTTTTTGTTGGACTGAAACAAATCTCTTATCTTTGACCATCAATTTCTCTTTCAACTAGTAAGGTAGCCCGCGCAATTGCGCGGGCATCTTATTTAAATTTTATTATTAGGATTTTGAATATTATGACTTTGTCTCTCGGTAAAAGAATTTGAATGTTCCTTTATAACACATGATTGAAAAAAAAGTATAAAGGCCGGAAACATGTTAGAAATGCATGTGTAAAACAGCGAATAAACAGATTTTGGACAGTAAACGAATTTTGTACATAGTACAGAAATAATATGAATTTTAAAATTTGTTAACCCACATAGATGAAATCATCATCTTTCATTGCATAAATAAACTGCAGTTAACCAAACAACCTTTCCGTTAGCAGCTTGATTTTCTCGATCCCATGCGAAGGGAAAAAACATACGCATGCATCTTATTACTATTTTATTAATTTTATTTGCTATAGAGATATACCGCAACTTTTTGGATATCAGCTAATCGTTATGTGCACCGTGCATTGATACCTCGTAAGCAATATGATTTAGGGATTAGTAGATAGTGGTAGTGTGGATATACCTCGTAATAATTGATCAAGTATATTGTATACTATATATTAAGCATTTTAGTAGCTTTCTAAAGAACTTATCAGAGTGGCTACTCCTTTATCCTATATATCTATAAAGTTCATTCCCAAAATAAGTATAGCTAATGCTAATTCTCTCTTCTCTCATGAAGCCACAACACCATAATTGTTTTTAGCCCTTGGATGATTCATCAAGGGTGTAAATTGCATCTCTTCTCCCCAAAAGCCACACCATACAACTCAACCATTTATAACTTTTGAATAATTGATGAAGGTACAAAATATACAAGCACATGAAAGAAAATCATATAGTAAATAAGATATTTTTTCTACTACTCATATCTACTATTTTATTACACAATTCTCCTACAGCAATGTACGGGCCATCTAGTTCATAGTGAGAACGTTTCCCGGACTGCTAAACGTGTTATATTTTATCTTTTTCTGATAATTTCTATTATTTTCTCTAATTTATTATAGTATCATGTACAATTTTAAGAGTGTTCATAAGATGTTTAATGGACTTAAACTTTCCTATGTTTATTTTTGCATGGTATCAGTAGGATATGAATTTTTTCATCAGACTTACTATAATGTATTCGTGCAAATTAAAGGACGGTATAGTGATGCAATCAATAGGAATCCCAATCACACACTTTTTTTACTATAATTCAAAGGAGGTTTAAATTTTAATTTTAAATCCCAACTATAGTTTTGGGCTGAGTTCAAACTTTTTAACAGTGTATTGCTCTTTGGATTTCACAAAGAAAACAAAACGAAAGAGAGGAACGTGGGACCTGCGTGGGTACATACTTATTTACACCTAGAAGTGGGGACTTTTAGAGATAAATTAAATTGGTAGTTTTTTAAGATAGATTCAATGCATGGATAAAACAATGGTCTAACAAAATAAATGAAAACCAACGGTTAAATGCTGTTTTTCTTAGAATTTATGTGATTTATTATAGCGCCACGTGGTAGCTTAGAAGCGTTTATAGGGATGCTATGTGGCGGCTTAGAACCATTTATAGAAATGCTATGTGGTGGCTTAGTAGCATTTAGACGAAGTTTATTGAACTTTCAGTATATAATTAATAGATAGATAGATGGTAGATTATCAGTAATAAAAAGAATTAAGCTGAGCATAAAACCAACATATATATTTTTTATAAGTTAATACATGCAAGATGCACGCATGCATGTAACCCTCCATGAAGAGGACATCGACAGATGTAACCATGGTGCTTTAGCTCTCAACAACTTATGGAAAAAAAAAGAACAGATGATGCATATACATGCTTGAGAGGTGAGCAGATTGCCGGATTGGACGTTTTATATGTTAGCTGTTAATTTTTCTTTTCAATCTGTAATTGTTTTTTTGGTTTTTTATCTTTTTTTATTTCGATCTTTTTTTATCACTTTTGGATGTATTTTCTCTCATATAGAAACGGTATATTAGAAGTGAGAGATTATATTTTAATGGATCTAATAATCTAATGGTCCAAAATAACGGATCCATAGTCTAAGTGTTAGATGTTTCACTTTTTCTTACAATTCTCTAATTTATTACCGCGTCACATGGCGATGTATGAGCGTTCGTAAAAAGCCACGTAACAACTTAATAGTGTTTGTAGGAAGTTTAATAGACTTTTAGTATATAACAGATATATTGTGATACAAGATGTTTAATTTAATGGATATTTATTATTTGCTAGCTAGAAATTAAGGAGGCCACAGTGAGCAAGCAGATATGACGTAAAATTTTTTGCGACCACTTGATAGTATATGTTATTTATTTTTTGCTATTTGTAGGAGTATTTGTCAAACGATGTATTTCTTATATATCAAAACACATGGCTAATGTAGATAAATAGAATATGTTGTAAAAATTTATAATTATTTAGTTATCTAATTATTTTTTACATAATAAATTTATTATCTATAAAATTAGAAGATGGATGGGATGAAGAAAAGAGAGGTTGTGAGGGAGTAACGTACGTACACGTACATGTACGTGCTTTACGTGAGGAGTGGAGGCCCATGAGGGGAGCGGGAGAGGATGGGATCTTGGTTTATTTTGTTTAATATAGATCTAATGGTGTAAAATAATGGGCCCGCTATATTAAGTGAAAATCAAGGGTGAGATGTTTTGCTTTTTTTCTAGAATTTATTGGATTTCTCTAATTTATTAGAGTGCCAAGTGGCGGCTTAGAAGTGTTTGTAGGAAATTTAATGGACTTTTAGTATAATAGATAGATAGATAGATAGATAGATATTTCAATTCAACTTCAAAAAGTGTGATATGGTTATATTTTGCAGTTACCGTAGTTTGATGGTTTGGCATTTTTTATTTTTGCCAACTACTGTTATATTTGAGCTATTGTACTGCTGTGATTTATGTTCTTTGATGTCGTTTTATAGTTTTGCAGTGCCCCATCTCACAGTTTTTTCTTGTTTCCCCTTGCTTTATATTATTAACTTGTGTTCCAAAAAATTAATCCGTTGGTTGAATATAGAGTTCAAATCTTCATCACAAAAATAAATAAATAAATAAACAAATCAGATCTGACATTACCATGTGATATTTTTAGCATTCGTTGTTTATGATTTCGTTTTGTTTTGAAGCGAGGAATTGGCTTCGGAATCAATTGTCTACAGCTACAAACATGGATTTTCTGGCTTTTCTGCAATGCTCACCGAATCACAAGCAAGAAACATCAGAGGTAATTAAAAGAATGCTCTAAATTAATTACATGCTTCAGAAGCGATCTAGCCATATAGGTGCTTTGATTGCTTATGAAACCCAAGGTTAATATATGAAATACCTTCTGAAAGAGACTACCTATAAATTAATTCTTGTCATATATACAGGGCTACCTGGAGTTGCCAGTGTGTGGATGAACCAAATGCATAATGTTGTTACAACTCGTAGCTGGGACTTCATGGGACTGCCCTATAATCAGACAAATGGACTGCTGGCACATGCCAAAATGGGAGAGGGGATCATCATCGGAGTTATTGATTCAGGTCTGAATATTATATTTCTGGAGTTCATTTTTTCATAACAAAACAGATGCACTTACACTCAGCCACTCTCATTGTTCTCGATGGAGGAATGAAATATTGATTTACTATTATAAAGTTATAAAGTTAACTTAACAAATAAATTAGTGTATTAGTCCTCATCGAAGAGTTTGTTTGGCAGAGCTCTAACTTCTAAATTTAACTCCAGTAGTCGGGTCTGGAGTGAAATTGTGTAGCAGCCTAAGGGCTTGTTTGGTAGAACTTCAACTCATAAATTTAGCTTCAGAAGTTAGGTTTGGAGTGGAGTTGTGGAGCAGCTTAAACCTATCTTTACTTCTCTAGTTCATTTTGGGCCTGTTTGGCACAGCTCTAGTCCTGGAGCTGGAGCTCAGCCAAACAGTTTCAGCTCCACTAAAACTGAGAGTGGAGCTGGGTGGAGCTCTCTCATAAAATGAACTAGAGTTGTGGAGCTGGGTTTAGACAGCTCCACAACTCCACTACAGACCCAACTCTTGGAGCTAAATTTAGGAGTAGGAGCTGTACCAAACATGCCCTTTGTTAGAGCACTCCACCTAGCTCCATCCCTGTTTTACATGGAGCCGAAACTGTTTGGCTGAGCTCTAGCTCCAAAAAAGATGAAGCTGGAGCTGTGGTTGTGACAAACAGGTCCTAAACCTAGGTACAGTTCTCTAGTTCATTTTGTGAGAGTACTCTACCTAGTTATGCTTCTATTTTAAGTGAAGATGAAATTGTTTGGTTGGGCTCCTGCTCCATAAAAGGTGGAACTGGCCAAATAAACCAAAGTTTATTTTATAAGAGCACTCTACTTAACTTTGCTCCTATTTTAAATGGAACGAAAACTTAAGAGATGGAGTTAGACTAGGAGCTGTGCCAAGTAAAAAGACTGTACCCAACGGAGGAGGTCCCACTCTCGCTTCCTCGTTTCTCTCTGCGCTCGCGCGGTCGCCGCCGGCGTGCGAAGGGACGCGAGCTTTGCCCACAAGGGAGGCGCCTGATGCCCTGATCTTGCCGCGCCATTGCCGCGAACCTGGGGCGCTCGACGGCGGCGAGAACAGCAGCTGGCCAGATCGCACGGGGTGGCGCCGCCGCCAGAGCCTCCAGCTCACGGCATGAGAAGAGGCCGCGCGGCGCCAGGCGGTTCATTTCCATGCCGGTGAGGTGATGGTGATGACCTCATCCCTCCCCTTCCTCCATGGCGGGGCATGCATGGTTGTTGTTATGGGGACGGAAACCATTCCGTGGAAACGATTCGTGCTTGTCTTTGCCGCGTGCACACAAGGTGTTCGATGAATTGTCTGAACTCTGAAGGTGAGATGGTGGCAGTGGGAAGACTTAGAACTTAGAAGGAATTGAAAAGGTGGGAGAGGCCATGAGCAGAGAAAGGTGAGAAAGGCTGCACCCAGGGTACTCCATGATCGTGCCTCGCTCTATTTTCCTTTCCATCCCCTTGTCTTTCCACAAGTTATGGTATTGCCCATGATTTCATCTACTTGTGACTATGATTTAGTATTACCAGCTCTGTGCGATAGTAGCAGGCTCCCATCCTGCGTTCCCCTATATTTAGGCATCGCAAAACCAAAATTTTTGGTCAAACAGATGAGCACAGACAATAAAAGGCCATTTTGTAAGGTGAGTTATTTTTTTTTCTTTTTGAGCTGCGCTGTAGTACTCTACAAGGTAAGTCACAAGTAGAAGTTACAATGATCCCATCTTCTCTGTGTGGCTTCAGATGGTAAATATATATGATAATTGGAAACAGTGTTGGATAGTAATTTGAGCTATCAGTTGATATATATGTAATCCCATTATACATGAGGAATATTTAGCCACCTTCACATGATCATTTAACAAGAACACAAAATCATATTAAGACAAGTACACATGGGAAATGATATCTTTATCTATATCTTACTTGAGTTATCTGATGAAAGTATTTAGTCCATGATACAAATTGACATTTTTTCCCCACCTTTAGGTATCTGGCCAGAGTCACCGAGTTTTGATGACACTGGCTATGCTCTTCCTGCTGCAAAATGGAAGGGGATTTGCCAATCTGGCATGTCCTTCAGAGCTAAGAGTTGCAACAGAAAGATCATTGGTGCAAGATGGTATGCTGATGATTTCAACAAAAGCCAACTTGAAGCTGCAGGTGAATTCCTGTCCCCCAGAGATTTCGATGGCCATGGCACCCATGTGGCCTCCACAGCAGCTGGCAGTGTTGTCCGCAACGTTAGCTTCTATGGTTTGGCTTCTGGCATTGCGCAGGGTGGTGCCCCGAAAGCTCACATTGCTGTCTACAAGGCTTGCTGGAGCATCGGTTGCAGTGAGGCGACCATTTTCAAGGCAATAGATGACGCCATACATGATGGAGTTGACGTCTTGTCACTCTCCATACTCAGCCCAACAGGGCACACTCCAGCATTTCATGCGGTGATGAAGGGCATACCGGTGATATATGCAGCTGGGAATGATGGGCCATATACCCAGACAGTGAACAGTGTTGCTCCATGGCTGTTAACAGTTGCAGCATCGACAATGGACCGGCTGTTTCCTACTGTTGTCACTCTTGGAGATGGACAGACGCTTGTGGTATTTTCTTCCGTCTACTGAAAAAACTAGTATAAAATACATAGATGAACCCTGCGTATATCATGATTTTAAGGATCACGGGGGTTGAATTATTGACCTCAGGCAAGCAACTCTGTATTCTCTATCACTTAATTGTACGTGCAGTAGGTCTCATCTATTTATTAGTTTTATTGAAATTTAATTCAGAATAACCATTGTCTATGATGCTCGTAAGTAATACATGGGACCATGATACTTTCAATTATAAATTATTATAATTCCTAACAGATAATTATAAATTATTTATACCATGATACTTTTTGTGTGCAACTCTAAATTCATAATTAGCTATGTGCTTGTATAGATTATTAAATTCAGTTTCATGTTGTACTGCATGCATGTCAGTTCGCATCATTCCACTTTCTCAATGATTACAGGGACAATCCTTATTTGTGGGAACACGGAAAGCAAATCAGTTTCACACGCTCAAGCTCTACTATAATGACATGTATGCTTATACTATATGCTCTTAATTTTCCTAGC
Source organism: Oryza sativa Japonica Group (assembly GCF_034140825.1). Taxonomy (NCBI): domain Eukaryota; kingdom Viridiplantae; phylum Streptophyta; class Magnoliopsida; order Poales; family Poaceae; genus Oryza; species Oryza sativa. The sequence goes on along the minus strand of NC_089045.1, from coordinate 9,228,195 downwards.
TATATCACCTACTCTGTGTTGCTTAGTTTTGGTAATTTGAAGTCATTGTTTGTCAAGCCTTTTTTTTGCAATGAAACTTTATTAGCATAACTTTCAAATGAAATAGTTCTTAATTTTGCAGGTGTAATTTGACTATTGCAAATAGTACAGATGTGAAGGGGAACATCATCCTTTGCTTTAATCTCAATGCCATTTTCACTACCACACAATTGGTTGAGTTAGCAACAGCATTGGTTAAAAGTGGAGGGAAAGGATTTATTTTCACACAGCGAAGTAGTGACCGTCTTGCTACTTGGCAATTTCAAGCTTTGACTATCCCAATTGTTTCTGTTGATTTAGAGGTTGCCTTCAGGATTCATCAATATTTCAGGTATGCGTAAAGTTAGGATTTTCATATGCATGCTTTACACAGCAAGTTGTTTATTGAAGAAAAAACTGGCAGAGGGCACTACCATTTAACAAATAGCACGTCAAGCAGTGAAAATTGGCGTTCAAGTCATAATTGCATATAGCAAATTAGCAATGTTGCCCTTAGACTACGAAATGGGTGGTTAATATTTGTTTTTGCTCCATCTAGTAAAAATAAAATGACTAAAGAAATGGATGTTGTTTGTAATGATCTCTTGGACCATGAAGGAAAAAACTGCTAAGTCGGTTGTCATGCAGCAGCGACTTGTTGTAGAGAAAGAGGAGACAAGAAATAGGAAATGAACTTACATCTTATTTTCTTAATTTGATCTTTGTAGAACTTACATACATGTCTAATAATAATTTAGTTCCTTAACGTTTTCTTTTGGAATGCTATTTTGATGTTGTGTGCAATTGTATTGTCAGCATTCTAGCATCTTTAGAGTGTTCCTGATCTACTTTTACGAACAAAATTTTGTAAGAAATCAAATTATTCCCCTAAATTTGAGGGAATACTACATAACCCTGAACGTTGTTCATCTGAAGACAGAACCAATTGATATTTGAGAACACAAAGTTAGGAAAAAAGTAGTTCCATTTCTCATCATGAGTAATGGCATTCTTGACCACCTCTCTGAATGAAGGACATGTTCCTGGGTAGTTTCATTTCATTTTGAATGTTCTTTTTGGATATCTAAATTAAATAAATGGAAACAAGTTTATTGAGAAAAAGCATAGTACCATAGTGAAAGAATTAAGAGACAAATGGAGATAACGTTTATTACAGAATATAAGAGCATATAAATAAAGTTGTATAATATTACATTTCATTGGCGATACTGTAATAAATTATACATATAAACAAGACATGCAATTTGTAACCCACTCTTCAAAATACCAGCCAAAGAGCTTTTCCTTGGCATATACATGCATGTTTGCTAAATCAATTGGTTTTACATAGTTCTCCATTTTCTTGACAGCACAACTCAGAGCCCGCTGGTAAAGGTTTCTCCAAGTCAAACAACTACTGGAAGAGGAATTCCTGCTCCAAAGATGGCAGCTTTCTCATCTCGGGGCCCAAGCTTCATCTACCCTACAGTTCTCAAGGTATATATCTGGGATTATCACTAACTATTTTCTCATGTAAATGACCAAAAATAAAATGTCCCTGTAGTGGAATGTCCCTGTGCAGATAAATCAAGTTCAGTAGATCTATAAATGGTTTCTATGTCTGTCAATTTATAGTAATGTTGGAACTGAGTTTTCAAATGCACAAAAATAAAATGTGTTATGGTAATGTTGTAGTATTCATCTTAGCTAATGTTGTGAAAACTACAGATTCTTAAATTTAATATAATGATAAAAGGAAAAAAAATCTACTTCGCTTATTTAGGGATTGCATGGTGTACCTTTATCAAGTAATCAGTTAAATAGTTCTGGACAATCACAATGACTACCACTTGTATCTTATGCTTTAAGACGCAATGAAGGACTTTCAATTTCCATGCTTGATCTCTTAAAGAAGAGTTTCTGGAACCTTAAAACAATAGTTACAATATTTATCAGACATGAAATTTTATTTTAGCATTAAAATCCTTTTTATCTTATTGAAGATGTATGGATGCAAATAAACAAGATAACGCATGTCATGGCACATGGTACTAGTCTTACATTTATTGGCACTGCTGTGCCAAATACTCTCTCCGTTCCAGAATAAGATAATTTTTGGCCCCTCCCATTTGTCCCAAAATAAGTTCATTTTTGAGCAATCATTACACCAGAGTTTGTAAAAGTTGGAGATAAACACATCGGGAGTAGATAAAGAGGGGCATAATTGCACTAGGATTTGATAAAGTGTTTCTATTCTTTTTGGTTTTGCATTTGTATGTGAGGGGTGTGTGAAAAATGAACTTATTTTGGGACCGCCAACAACCCCCTTAAAGGTTAGAAGTTGGTAAACTTGGCTCCCTTGGATTAATATATACTGTCCAGATTCACCTAAACTCGAGCTACAAGAGACTAATTCCATTTATACACAATACACATGAGCCACTGGGCCTGTAATCAATTGAGCCAATGCTAATATCCACCTCGAGTCCTTAACCCACTTACAGCAAGTCTAGTTGTACAGCCCACTACTTACTCCAAAAATTACCACATCAGAAAAAATCATTGTTTAATCAATGCATTGTTATTTAAAGTATTATTTTTCCTCTTTGTCCCATGCGCTCTCTCCTGACACAAGTGGCAGTGAATTGGTTGAATTGCTCAAGCATGCATGGGAGCGCGAGTGCAGCTAGCGCTTAAATAGTCGCCCGATGATATACTCTCTCACCTCCAACTCACTGCTAAAACTGATGTGCGGGCTTATATCTAGTTATTGTACCTACTCTTAGGCTCTGTTCATAAGTGCTCGTTCCCAAGTCCCTTCGCCTCATTTTTCACGCGCACGCTTCCCAAATACTAAACGATGCGTTTTTTGTAAAATGTTTCTATACGAAAGTTGCTTAAAAAAATCATATTGATCCATTTTTGAAAAAAAAAAAGCTAATACTTAATTAATCACGCGCTAATGGACCGCTCTGTTTTCCGTGTGCACCGTTTTTGGTTGGGAACCTCCAGCAACGAACATAGCCTTAGAAAGCTGATGGCCTTGGAATCACATCGCTGCACATTAAATGCTTGGAACCATTAGGTGGTATTCTTTTGTCCTAAAGATGAAGATGAAGATTAAGTTTTTTACGCAAAACGAGGTGGTATTAACGTATGATTGATTGAGTTTTAATTATTACAAACTTGAAAAATAGATTAATATGATATTTTAGAGAAACTTTCATATAGAAAGTTCGCACCGTTTAGCAGTTTGAAAAGCGTGCTACGAAAATCTTAATCTTCATCCAATTCTTGTTGGAGAAAAGAACGGGACCTTAGTATGCACATGTCCATGCATGCTATGCCTATGTAGGTGTGGGGTATATACGGACAACTATGTGGTTAGAGGGATCCTCTGCTATGCCATATTTGACACTATAATGCTGGGACATGCTTTAGTCCTCCACACCCATTCTGGACAGGTTATGTTCACTGATCGATGAAGCAACCAGATTGGTCTTGGTCCTTGCTTTGCCCAATAGAGATAACAAGTTTACTTGGCTCCATTTGGTTCTATGTTATCTAAACACCCAAAATGAGACTATGGGAGTAACCTCATCGTTGTTATGCAAATTTGCGCTCAATCTACCACTATTTTTCCTTGTTGCATCCAGTTATTCCTTGAATGATAGTGTGCTTATATACTATTTTTTAAGATGCAGCAACAACTAAGGTAATGTTTTTCCATTTATTTTACTTTTAATTTGATGAAAATATTGAAGTTGAACTGTATTTCCTTAGTATATATGTCAATGGCTCAATGTAATTAACATTTTGAATATTATTTCTACACATTCCAAACAGCCTGATGTTGCTGCACCTGGGGTGAATATTTTAGCAGCAGCACCACAGGTTGGTATATACAAAAAACTGGGGCTCCCCTATTTCTTCAATTCAGGGACATCAATGGCTTGCCCACGTCTCAGGCATTGTGGCCTTGCTCAAGTCACTCCACCCAGACTGGTCACCTGCTGCTCTCAAATCAGCAATCATGACAACCGGTAAGTACAACTCTAATTGCTATTAGTACATTAGGAAGTAATTTCATACAAATTGAGAGAAATTATTCAACACCATAGTTTTGTTAATGGATATCCCAGTTTCTCAATACTAGAAAAACTTCTGTGCAGCACACATTACGGATAACAATGGTCTCCCATTGGTAGCTGATGCAACCCCAAACAAGATCGCAGATCCTTTCGATTATGGAGCTGGATTTGTTAATCCGACTAAGGCAAGCGATCCTGGACTTATATATGATATCGATCCTTTGGATTACCAAATGTTGTTCAACTGCATGATTGGATCAAACACGAATAGAAGCTGCACAGCAATTGAAAGTTCTCTCTTTGACCTTAATCTCCCATCAATTGCCATCCCCAATCTCAAGACATCACAGACAATATCAAGGACAGTCACCAATGTAGGCCAACCTGATGTAGTGTATAAAGCATTTCTTCAACCTCCTGCTGGCATTGATATGCTAGTTAAACCTAAGATGTTGGTGTTTGATAAGAACACAAGGTCGCAGTGTTTCAAGGTAACATTCAAGGCAAGACAGAAATTCCAGGGCGACTATACATTTGGTAGCCTTGCTTGGCATGATGGAAGCAGCCATTGGGTCCGTATCCCAATAGCTATTCGTGCTGTAATCGAAGATTTCTACTCCACCGTATCCTGAATCACAACTATGCTTGTGAAAACCATGTTTGAGTATATGACATATGTATTGGGTAAGCAACTCTCTGTTGTGGGGATTACAATAAAATGACAACTATTATTGTGTATTTGGATTTTGTTTATAAAAATAAAAAATATTGTTGTATTTTTATAATCCTGATATTTATATGATGTTTTTCAATTAATCTTTTGGTGGAACCTACTGAGTTCCAGAAACTCGTGCGGTTGGAATGATCAATGGGGGATTCAACTGCACACATATCCGGTGAAACAAGTGTTCTTATTTTTGCAGCAATACATTTGAAGAAGGGCGCAATTTGGAAAACCTCACAATGAAATTCATATTCAGAAGGTGGTTCAATTCAACATCCTGAGGAAGCTGTTTTTGCCGCAGTCCTACCGCATAAAGAGCAAAGAACTGATGGGTGAGTGCCTGAGTTGGTTCAGAACTGGTACCAAAGAAAATGAAGGAAGAAAGACTCTTGTTTTTAAATCTATATCATCGGTTTCTGCTTGATAGACAAATTACATACGTGACTGACACCAGAATATATGTACATTTGCAGGCAGATCATCTGGATTTTCCTCCATTCGTCCCTCTATACAGTTCATGACATAAATAGCATTGTTTCTGCAGCAGGTTGCATGCAAGCTATAGGATACATCTTCTTGAAGTGAAAGTCCGTCTTTCACCATCAACTTACCTCCTATAAATAGTTGAAACATAAAATATTTCCAATTTATACGTGATTGAAGCGGCTTTTATAAAATCCTGCAAAATATTAGTAAAAAAAAAATCTATCTACACCCTCGAACTATTTCATTGAATCACTTAATCCCTATCCTATTTTTTAGCTAATTTTACCCCTGAAACTATTTTAAAAAATAGTTCACTCAACAGTATTTCCCTCCATTGATCTATCAAATTTTAGCACAAAATACGATTTATATATATATAGAGAGAGAGAGAGACAAAAGGAGAAATGTTAATAGGGCATAAGTTGAACCGTTTTTAAATGTTCGGGGGTGTAAAATAAGCCGATAAATTGTTTAGGGTGTTAAGTGCTCCATTGAAATAGTTTGGGGAATGAAATGGACTTCTTTTTAGAAAAAAAATCTTATGTGCCAAAAGAAAATTCTAACAGGGTTTGGAGTGGTGTGCCATGCTTGATTTTTTTTGAGTGAAAGTAGCATGCCAAAAATCATATGACCAAAGTGAAGTCCATCCTTTAGTTTGGTTAAAAAAATATAAAAGTATGAAGTTCACTTCGTTAAAAAAAAAAGGCCCCGTCCGGCAAAAGGGGCTCAAGGCTTGCTACAACTGTAACCAGACAATACACAAACCACTATTGCCTGCTTGCAGAGCAGTCGTAAAAGGGCAGCCGAACATACCCGAAAGCAATGGATTTTCTTGAAGTGATAGTCCATCCTTCATTGGGCACTGTTCTTTCTAGCTTCTCAGCTTTGCTGTTTTTCGTGAGTACGTTTTCTGAACGGTTAAACAACGTAATTATTTTTGCAAATGTTTTCTACATACAGAAGTTTCTTTATAAAAAAGGAAAAACCAATTTTAAAATTTATAATAGCTAATGCTTAATTTATCTTACACTAATAATATTTTTCGTTTCACGTGCCATCAGTAAGCTCCAAGAGAAAATGTTACCACCCATTTGTAGGGGAGTTAAAGAGAAAGTAGATGATCCCTGTTTTGGAGTGGTGTCATGCAAGATAAGAATCATATGCTAAAGTGAATCCCATTAGTTTGGTTCCCAAAAGTACAAGTTTGATGTCCTTAAAAAAAAAAAAGGAAGCGAAGTCAGTCAAATCAAAACAACACAACACTAGTACCTGCCACTCTGCCAGCCATCCTCTTTAGCTTTCCCCTTGTTCCCCTTCTCTCTCTCACTCTCTCACTCGCCGGAGGAGCACCGTGCGGCGGCGCCGACTCCACCGTCCAGGTTTCCTCCTCGCCGGTGGCCGCGTCGGAGGTCGGCGCACCGCTCCTGATTGGGTCACTCTTCTTACATTCTAGAAGAGAATGGTTAGTCCTTACATTCTAGGGGTTCGCATCCCCTGCCTTTGAAGCCGACGGCCCAGTTTGCCGTTGCTTCTATCCTGCCCATTTATCTTTTAATCAATGGATGCATGTCTTCGTCCCATGTCATGGACAATTAACAGTCAATTAATTGATACAATCAATTGTGTTAATTAGATCGATTTAAAACACAAACAATCATTAGCATTGCTAAACATATTTAAAAAAAATCCTTACAATACTTTTACGAACAAAGTTCTCAATATTTGATTTGACTATAAGAATTATAGAAAAAATATACTCAAGTACAACTGAAACATTTTTTTCCTGAATACTCCCTCCGTCCAAAAAAAAGACAAACCCTGGTTTCCGTGTCTAACATTTGACTGTTCGTCTTATTTAAAAAAATTATGAAAAAAATTAAAAAGACAAGTCGCGCATAAAATATTAATCATGTTTTATCATCTAACAACAATGAAAATACGAATTATAAAAAAATTTCATATAAGACGTACGGTCAAAGTTGGACACGGAAACCTATAGTTTGTCTTTTTTTGGGACGGAGGGAGTAAATGTTAGAGAGACAGTTGTGGGTTGTTTAATACGGAGGTGGGATAATTATTTTCTTCATGTTTCTAAATGAATGGATATCAAATATATTTTTTTGGCTATCTTTGTTTTTTTTCCTGGTTTACCGGCCGCTTGAGATTGTTTTCTTCAATTTCTCTAATTAAATGCTGCTAGTTAGTCACGATTGATGGAAGCGGTTGATTGAATGAGGGATGGCGTGGATGAAAGCAACGGCAAACTTTGCCTTTTGCCACAAAGGCAGAGGATGCGAACCCACATTCATTCTAGAAGAGAATCTTTACATTTCAGAAATGATTATTTCCTTATGCTCTAAGGAAACTAATGCTGGTTCACTCACAAAACCAGAAAAAATACAGTAGAGCTACTTCTTTACAGTATGAACACCTTTTTCTACCAATTTTTTTTTTAAATCTCTAACTAGCAGGACTGCCCAAGACCAAACTAGCATGTTTCGTGCACAACTACAAAATAATATTAGAGAAACTACTATCATTGTGTAATTATATACCCTCCAAAATATTATTGACATGTATTTATGTTCTGAACCATAGTAATCTAGGGATTTTACTTTTAAATTCATCTAGGCATAATGTTTCTATAATGTGTGGCTAAATTGAAGTATTATCTGAATCCACTCATAGTTCCTTTTTGTTGTATTTTTCGAATTATTTGTTCTTCATTTTGGTAACTTTGTATTCATACTTCCATGCCTTTTTAACCATACTTCTTCAGAACATTTATTACCCATACATTTAAAAACTTTTTTGTGTATGTCAAGACAGCAAGGCTACTGTGACAATTTCACTTCACACTTTGTAAACTTCAACGTGAAATTCTTTTGCAATGGAGGGATAGAATATGTTGATTTCTTGGTAACATACTAACATCAATACAAAATTCTGAATAAAACGTAGATGCACCTCTAAATTCACTCGATATACGTATAAAATTCCTAGTTCAGTATACTCAATGCCAAGCATATAAAAGGGGGAAAACCTGACAAACAATAATCAAAGGCAAACAATGGAGACAAGTAAAGGCTGTATCTTATCTAGTGATGTCTTGTTTTTTTTTACCATCTCTTAGTATACTTATTATTACTAGTATGATTACAATGGAAACAAATACTTGCACACACATGCATTGACAAGCGACAAACTGACACATAGATTCTTGTTACAACTTAGCAGAGCATTGGAGAGATCCAGATTATAAGTGCCAAATTGAACATGAATTCAACAACGGATGGCTTGGTACAATTATGGAATGAGTGGGAAATCCAGTTAGTGGTGCTCCTCAGCTTCATCTTGCAAATCTTCCTCTTCTTCACTGGCAGAATCAGACGGTGCAATATTAACATGTTGCTCAGACTTATCATATGGTTAGCTTATGTGGGGGCAGACATGGTTGCAGTATATGCCCTTGGCCTCATCTCCCAAAATGTTCAGAGTGTCAATATATCATCAGTTGGATTCAGTAGGAGTAGCAACCAACTAGCATTCTTCTGGGTACCTTTCCTCCTTATCCATCTTGGCGGGCAGGACACCATGACCGCTTTCTCCATCAAGGACAACAATTTGTGGTTGAGGCACCTGCTGAACTTGTGCATCCAGGTCTTCCTAGCCTTATACGCCTTTTGGAAATCGACAGGTCGACACAACCTTCAACTTCTAGCTCCAGCCATTCTCATGTTTCATACTGGAATAATCAGGTATGGCGAGAGGACGTGGGCGCTGAAGTGTGGTAGCAGAAATGGCCTCAGGGAAACAAGTTGGCAATTGCCAAAACTGAATGTTGAGGTTGACAAAGGAAGCTACATTGACACAATCTGCTATGTTCTACAATCAATTCTTTGTGTCCATGATCTGTTTTCGGGACGCACCATCTCACAAATGAAAGAGCGTCAAGTCTTCAGATTCCAAGGAGACAGGCCCCTGGAGCAAGTACCCAAGTTGCTGGAGATTGAGCTTGCCATGATGTCTGATGATCTCTACACCAAGGCCATGGTGCTTCAGACAAGGAGTGGCATTATACTCCGGTTCATCAGCCATGTCTTTATGATTGCGGCATTTGTGCTTTTCCTAATTGCAAGCAACAAACATTAGTACAAAAGAGTTGACATTGCGATCACCTATGTATTATTCATCGGTGGCTTTGTTCTCGATGTTTGCTCCTTCTTCCTCGTTGCGATGTCACCATGGACATGGGCATTTTTCAGAGCTCAAAACTGTAATAGGCTAGTCCACATATCTTGGCTAATTCTGTGTAGTTGTATTGGTTGGCCGGAGAAGAAGCCACTGTGGTCGAGTTCCATGGGATAGTACAACTTCTTGAGCTCCTCCATAGGATTTGATGAGTCAAGGTCATCATCCAAGATGTTTACTATTCTAAGAAAGATGCTGAATGCGGTTAACAAGAAGCTCTGGTTCAGAAAGATATGGCACATTAAGCATGTCAAGGTTGACAAGGACATCATGGACATCATGGTGACATGGGTGGGGCGGCTCGCTCGCGAAGAGTTTACAAGGATCACACAGCAGCAAAGCTGGGCAAATCTTCGACCAATTATCAACTGCACACTGAATATCCCAGCTAATTCTTTCGGCGATAACATTGTCCTGTTGCATATATACACGGACTTGCACTTGCGAAAACAGCCTGACAACGAGGCCACTGGTGCAGAGAGCGAGACGGCATCAAGCAGCACTGCTGATATCATGGACATATGCAGAAAGATATCCAACTACATTGTCTACCTCTTGGTTGCCCAGCCTTCCATGTTGCCACTTAGTGGCGCTGCCGATGACACAACAGCAGCATTCTACGAGAAGATCAGCAAGAAAGGAAGTAGCAAACAGGATGTTCTGGAGACCTGTTACCAGCTAGTGGAAGATCAGCTGGAGTTTGGTTACGAAGAATGCCTGAAAGAGCAAGAACAACCTGGGCCGTGGTGCGAGACGCTGATGGAGATCAGAGATATGTGGCTGAGGCTCCTCATTTACATTGCCGGCAAGTGCCAGGTAGAGCTGCACGCGCAGCAGCTGGGCAGAGGAGGGGAGCTCCTCACCTTCGTCTGGTTGCTCATGGCGCATCATGACATTGGAGATGTTGCACACCAGGTTGACTTGATAACTAGTAGCGAGACGATGTCCAGGCAGTTTTGTGCATTCCATTTTCCTAAGGAATCAGAGCGATAGATTTCATAGGTAGCTCAATCATTTCACATCTGGTCAGGTGGATCATAGATTTCTTGAGGTTTGTTGTCGGCCTAAGAAGGCGAAATGCTTGGGGCTGTGTTGATGGCTAGCTCCTCTCTTACCAGTTTAGGCAAGATGGTGGCATAGTCACATTAACTGAGGTTCTCATATGTCACCCTTAGGCGCAGCAGTAATGGGATGTTTTGCTGAGTTGTGAGGTTTTCCCTTATAGGGAATCTACTTTTTTTTTTAAAAAAAAAGACAGAAGCTCAATTTTGCATCAAATTGAAGAGTAAAATATAGGGGCCAGCTAGAAATTTCAGTAGTACAATCATAAACAATCTGAAAAACCACACCCAAAGCAAACAATTGACAACAGGCAAAACAAATATAGATTGATGATCAGTAATTTACCAGTCGCTTTCCCTAGCTAGCCTTCATAGTAAGGCGTCATCCTGAATTGACCGAGCAACCTGCTCAAGGTCATAACAAACATAGTAGAAAATATGACTGTTACGCTCCTTCCAAATGTTCCCCCAACAAGCATAAATAAGAATGCCATAAGACTTCTTCTATAAATGAAATGATACCCAAGATGCCTAAAACTTCCGGTATGAGATCCATATGAAATCCTTTTGCATAGTAGTCCATCTTTATATCCATTTACAGTAAATTTTAGATAGGGAGAGACGGAGTTTCAATAATTGTAGTTTTGGACAAGCAACTAGTCAATCTGATAAACCTTTGAGTATCAATAGGTTCTTAAGTATTTATATTTGATACATGAAAGTCATACATTCAGTATACAGATTTATTTTAACCAACGCTCAGTTTTTCATATATGCTCAGTTTCGAAGAAAATAAAATAAACAGTGGATGCAAGTGTGTCGGTTATTCACTTGTCTTGAGTGAGAATGGAGGAACAACTATGCATTGCCTATCTATACCCACTTGCGGATATTGAGGCCGGATTTCTATCCATTATCTCAAAAAGCTATGCTTACTTACACGCTCTAGAATTTTCTTTCTTGTCTTGAGTGAGCTTCCATCTTCTACTGCCTGTTCCTGATGCTTACCAATACCCCTGTTTTGTTCACCATCATGATCTGTGCTCCCCATCTTTTCTTTTACCATTTGTCCTGCCCTGTGTCTTTCGATTTCAACTTGGAGATTGCTGGGAAGGACACTGGTAACATTCCTGACAGCAGCCTCTGTGACCTCAACCTCACAAGGTCTTGCATCTATACAATCTATACCGATACGGAGATGCCTGAGGGAAGATATGTGTTCAATGCCTATGTCAAAATCTCCAGATGGAGGACCTGCTCCTTGTGCTTTTATGTCAAAAAGAAACTTCTGAAGCTTAGGCATGGCCCCAACCTCAAATTTTATTGGCCCCATCTCAATCCTCCAAAAACCAAAGTAGAATTCTTTCAAATGTTTGAATCCAACATTATGTATGATAAATCTTCTCTTGGAGACTACTGTTTTTGTCCACAGCCAGAGAGTAATGAGAGAAGGCAAGTTCCCAAGAATCCTAAAAGCCTCCTCGTCCACAGGATTAACCTTAATATCTAGGAATGTGACCTTAGAAAGCGAGGCTATCCAGTCTGGAATTCTTGGAAAATAGTATTCTGTGTACATATCAAACTTCTGAAGGAGATGAGGAGGACAGGACCAAGAATTCAACAAGAAACCGAGAGAGCATCCTTGACTGCCTTCTGATCGGATACGCAGATACTGAAGCTTGTGCTTGCAGAGCTTGATGATGGATGAACCAAAGCTTTCTGTGTAACTTTTCATATCACTGCACATATCACCAATGCACCAATTTATATCAAGATATCTTAGTTCAGTCAAACTGCCCATTTCATGCAACGTCGTTGATGGGGCACTAGTGTTAACTTTTATCCATGACAGTTTCTGCAAAGCCTTCATATTTCCAACTCCTTCTGGCAGGCTCGTGTAATCAGCACGTAAAAACATCAGATTCTTAAGCCGAGTAATACTTTTGGGTAATCCATTTATCTTAGTATGCTCTAGCTCTAGTGTCTCCTGTTGTTGTAGTTCGCCTATTTCCTCAGGAAGCTTGCTGATACTTACTTCACTGAGCCTTAGGTATTTCAACTGAAACAATCTACCTATACCATTAAGGTAGTAATTTTCCAATGTATCATTATTTTCTATGTTAATCACGCGCAAAGACTGAAAGTCCGAAATAGGTGGCATATGATTAGTCGACCCATAAACAGTTAGTGAACGGGTACATGAAACAACCCTTTTTGAAGGAATTGTATTACCTTCTTGATGATGAAAGTTAAGGGACAGCCGACGAACCTTATCTTGTAGGCCGCACACACGATTATGGTAACCAATAAATGTTATGAAATTTTCTTCAATCGACTTAGACACAATAAGATCAAGAACCATATCATGTATGCGGCAAGTGTTAGCTCGATCATCATATTTGATTCCCACCACTTGTATCAAGCTCCTGCTAATTAGCTCGTTAAAATAGTCTTCACCCACTTCCTCTAAACTGCATCCACTTTCGGTAGCAATGAAACCTTCAGCTATCCATCTCCGTACTAGTCGATCCCTTTCTATTATGCAATCTTCTGGAAATGTACTGAGGTACAGTAAACATGTCTTAAGATGATGTGGAAGGTCAGCATAACTAAGAGATAGGATTTTTTGCATCCGATTCACAATGGGATCATTTTCAACAATAGAATCTCGATACTTCTCCCATTGTTCTTTTGTTTGTGGTTTATTTACCAACAAACTGGCCATTGTGATGATAGCCAATGGTAAACCACCACATTTTCTTAATATGCCATTTGATACCTCTTTTAAGTGAGGAGGGCAACTGTCTCCTGATCCAAATATTCTTTTGAGAAATAACTTTTCAGCATGAACAGCAGTAAGATGTTTCATTTCAAAAACTTTATCTTGGTCAGCAGGACAACATGATTGTGCCACATAACTGATTTGTGTTGTGGCTAATACTCTACTACCAATATTACTGTCCAGCAAAACACATCTGATTGTTTGCCAGTCTGTGGTACTCCAGATATCATCAATTACAATAAAGTACCTATTTTGCATTTTATCATGGAAGTATGTGTTAGTAAAACTACAGTAGTACATGATTAAGAGGTATATATTGTTCAAGGATCTGAATGATCATCATATACAATCCAAAGAAGTAGCTATTTTATTTCAAGATTGATATGTAGAACAGTAAAAGTAGGTAATACCTTTTACAATTGATGAAATCCCTCAGTTTGTTGATGAGCCGCTCCTCATCCCATGCTTCAATTCCTATGTACTCCACCCCGGTGACACTAATTAGTATATTTCTGAATACTTTTCTCATATCAGGTTTCTGGGACACTGACACAAATGCTTGGCAATCAAATTGTCTTCCAATTTTGTCATATACTTGACGGGCAAGAGTGGTCTTCCCTAAACCTCCGGGTCCCCAAATGGATACTACCTTTAGCTTTTGAACCAAGTCACCATCCCCTTCTGTCAACCACTTGATGATATCATTGGTTGGTTCATCAATACCAACTAGGCTTTCTGCCTCTGCATATAGTGCTGGTAACCGAGGGTCAACAGGTACAATAGCACTAGAACTTGTGATGGCTGGATCAATGTTGTACCTCTTGAATCGCTCACTTGCGCTATCAACGCGAGCCTTCAGCTTCAGTATGTCGTTCGAGATTGCGTGACGAGCTCCAAGTGTCCTCACCTGGTGAATTACCTTTCTGAAGAAACATTTCGTATTAGAGCTGTCTGAGCTACAATTGACTCGGTGCATGAAACCGTCAATGCAATCCTCGATGTCGTAGGAGAGCTCTCGGATTTGGATCCTCCATTCCTTGACCTGAACATCGAGTTCTTCAATATCTGACAGCTTCAGGAGGAAAGCATTCATGCTGCTTAGCTCGTCCTTGAGGGAGATAATCTCGTCGCGCACACCCTTCAGCTTGCTGTACTCCTTCTCCATCAGGGTGGAGATCTTCTCGAGTACGGCACTCGCAACACCCGTCGCAACGCTCACCATGGCATGCTCCATGATCAGAGTAGTATCTGAGAATTGCTATATGTCGTGGGTGTTAATACGGTCTCTGCATCAAGCAAACACTCTCAAGGAAGGTAATGGTTTTGGGTGGGTTAGCTCTGGTGACAATGAGAAAAGGGAGGTTGTGTCTCTCTCAATAGTTTTTATTACTTTGCTTGTAGCCTGGTTCTAGCACACACAAATGGCAAGATCAAACACAGAGGGTGAATACCACAGTTTTGCTTTTCAAGAACTCTGCCAGCATGTCCCTGTCTATGCCTTTGCATTGTCAGATACTGAAGATCGATGGGTATTTGTTGGATCCTGGGGGATATGTAGTCCTCTGAGCTAAGTGATGTAAGCATAAATCAATGAAAAACATATATGAGGGCAGTCTAAGGTGATTAATTTATTAGTTAAATACAACCATGTTTAGAAACTTCTAATATATATGTGAGTAAATGATTTGGTCTTTGAGGTAAACCAACTATTTTGTGAACTTAATGGTAAGTTTGCTTGATAGGTTTGCAAGACTCGCAAATGAGTAGTCACAAGTAGATAGTCCACAAAGCTGTTTAGTAGTTGTACATTGAAAATTATTTCTTTGTAACTTCTTAAATATATGTTACCATTCATAACTTGACTTATAGCTTAGCTTACAACACTGGATTTTGACAAATGCAAACCGCATTTATCATGGCATACTCAATGTTCCTTCTGATTGTACATTTCACAGTCACACAAAGTTAAACATTACAATACTTACCATTCACTGTAATAGTTTTTAGTTAGCAATTACTGATTTATGAACTAAGTAGACACAATTTTTAGTAGGGTAGTGATGTAGTTGTATTGTTCTCATTAACTTTCATAGCTGATACCTTTGTTTAGACCAAATCAACATGGCAATGTGTGCTCATAAAAAATGGATGCTTTCAGGACAATTTCCTGTGTGTGAAGCACATGGTTTGGTAACTACAAGATGAAGGCATCAGCCTTTTCTTTTTCATCAAATTGCACATTGTAAAGTATTTCGTCTTTGTCAACCAGAGTTATCCTATCTACTATTCCTATAGAAGTATCACCGTTAGCTGCTTCCACATCATCAGCTAATTAGAGCAGTTGGATTAGTTCATATCATGGTTCGAAATTTCAGCCCCCACCAGCAAGCACAAATCTCCCTGAAATTTTCAGTTTTTTGTCAAATATTTTTAAATTTAGTCAAAATTTGTTCAAATTCAGTCAAAATATGCTAAGAGTTCAAATAATTTCAGTCAGAATAACCCGGAAACTTCTCCAAAGATATGTTAACAAGAATCAGTAATAATGTCCTTAACTACCCCAATTAGCCCTCTTATATCATTCAAATACCTGGGTATTAATTAATACCCCTGCTCATATGTCATTCAAATACCTGGGTTTGAAGTCTCATCCCTTCTAATTATTTGATATTAGTTCATTTCCTAATATTCGTGTTTTTTTAATACTGTTAAAACAATTGTCTTCTCCATAGTGGTCTTCTGACGGTGGATTATTGGTGGTTGGTGGAGGATCAAGGCACAGCCAGCATGGCCGCTGGCCGGCATTCTCCAGCAGTATGAGTGTATAACCTGCAGTAGCTGTCCATGTTAATGCTGTACCTTGCAAACGCTGATGATAGTTCTACACGAGGTAATCACTAGCACGCGATATGATCAACGGTTCACTCGTGCCTAGAAACGTACGTAACAAGACTACAACGCGACGTCAGCACGAATTACGAAGTAAACTGGGCCACCGAATCCACTGAAGTTCTTCATCGGGGCATTCTGGACCGTGCGATCAGTTTTACAGCCAGTGAACCGGTATCTCAGCCCCGGTAGATTCCAGGCGGGCCGTAAGTGCCGCCGCATATAGAAAAACCGAGCGACCGGGCCGGGTCACTCCCGTGCGGGCGTGTAATATGACCGCACGCGATGATGCATGGGCTATATAGCCACAGCCTAACCCTGCCCCATTTTAGCTTGGTGTTTTCTCTCTCCTAAACTTGACACAAATTGGGGGGAGGGGGAGGATTCAACCTCAAAATCTTTGCTTCGAATCTATATAAAAGGTGACATCCTTGTTGTCCTCCTTCATTTGCTATCGTTTATTTTAATTATTATCGGTGCAATGCGATGAAAATTGCACTTTTCTAAATGCAGTAGTGTAGGCACTTTGAGTGTTTTTTTAGCTAAGATATATTGTTTGCATGGCATGTTTTTAAAAGTATTTAGTAGTCCATACCTTTTTAATGGATACTTTGTTAGGTTTGCCTTTATTTATTTCAATTTTCATGGGATAAAAGAGAATATTTTTACACTTTTTGAAATGGACAATTTTTTATTGAATAAATATATTATTTCATGTATAAATTTGAATAGTATTTAGTAGTGCATAGTACTTTAATTTAATCTTTGCTTAGGTTCAATCATTTATTTCAAAAAATTTTAGTGGTATGCGACGAATATACTATTTGTTTAGTATCCTCAATTTATTTCATTTTTATAGTGGAATGCGACGAATGTACTAGTTTTGCAAATGTAGTAATTATAGGTAATTTTTAATTTTTTAAATTAATGTTATTGGAATCACTAGAGTGTGAAGACTAATATAATAGTACAATTCGACTCATAAAAGATGTTTTTTAGAGATGGATCGGGTATGGATGTACGACACAAACAAAATTCATCCGACATTTTTGAAGGAAGCATTTGATCAGGCAAAGGCACAAGCTTTGAGGGAGAACATGAGGGATATTTTTTGTCCATGCTTTGATTACGAAGATCAGCTGGAGTTTGGTTACGAAGAATGCCTGAAAGAGCAGGCACAACCTGGGCCGTGGCGCGAGACACTGATGGAGATCAGAGATATGTGGCTAAGGCTCCTCATTTACGTTGCCGGCAAGTGCCAGGTAACTATTGTAATTTTTTTTTCGGGGAAAGTATTGTAATGTTTAACTTTGTGTGACTGAAATGTACAATATCAGAAGGAACATTGCGCATGCCATGATAGATGTAGTTTGCATTTGTCAGAATCCAATATTGTAAGCTAAGCTATAAGGCTGTGTTTGTTACTCAGGGTTACCAACCCTTCTCCCTCGTTTTTCGTGCGCACGCTTTTCAAACGGCTAAACGGTATGTTTTTTTAAAAAAGTTTCTATACGAAAGTTGCTTAAAAAATCAAATTAATCTATTTTTTTAAAAAAACTAATATTTAATTAATAGCTTCGTTTTCTATGCGGAGGGAAAGAGTTCCCATCTAGGATCTCTGAACGCAGCTTGTCAAATTATGAATAGTAACATATATATATTTAAAAAGTTACAGAGAAATAATTTTCAATGAACAACTACTTAACAACTATCTATTTGTGACTACCCATTTGTGAGTCTTGCAAACCTATCAAGTAATTTACCATTCAATTCACAAAATAGTTGGTTGACATGAAAGACCAAATCATATTATTCACATATTAGAAGTTTCTAAATATATGGTTGTATTTAATTAATAAATTAATCATAATCAGACTGCCCTCATATATGTTTTTCATTAACTAATGCTTAAATCACTTAGCTCAGAGGACTATATATCCTCCAGGATCCAAACAAATACCCATCGATCTTCAGTATTTGACAATTCAAAGATATAGAGAGTGACATGCTGGGAAATTTCTTGAAACGCAAAACTGTGGTATTCACCCTCTGTGTTTGCTCTTGCCATTTGTATGCTAGAACCAGGCTACAAGCAAAGTGATATAAGGGCTCCACACTGATTAAGGTAGTAGACATACATGAGATTTACCTCTCTATTAATGTAGAGAACTATGATACATTTGTACTTCTATACTAGTCATGTCTAATATACTCTTAACATGCACATACTTACAACATAGAACTTAGTTCTAGGTAGTGGCGTATTTAGGATTTAAGATATGGGTGGTCCGAATCATTTTTTTATACACCATAAATGTAATGACGCTAATATATACTCCCTCCATCCATAAAAGTTACATCTATTACTTTTGCCACCAGGACCAAGGAGAAATTAAATCATCTTGGATGTTACAAAATCAAGGAGTGAATGCAACTATGCAACTAATGAGTATTTAGATAACTCCATGGGTTCTAATCAAACATTTAATTTATCTGTTTATTTAAGTCTTGAATGCATAAAGCCTATAAATAGGAACAACTTAATTGGAAAAACTCCAATGTGAAATATACGTAACTTTTGTGGATGGAGGGAGTACAATACAAGTATACCTAATATAATAGGACAAAATCTAAATCAAGAGACATCTCGTTTTCGTGCTAACGAGAGACACCTCTTTTTGTCTGGATATAGTCTGAAAGAATTAACTATAATACTAGTCTATCAAGTAAGTAGAAAATATCTTCCTACCACATATGCTTCAAATAAATTTTTCATTTAAATTACAAATCCAATTTATGATCTGATTACACCATTGTGTTCGTAACAATTAAATGTTTATAACAAGATTTCACATGATTATATTTTGATGAAAAATTACAAATTACTTTTACAATATATCTAAATTACTTTTAGATTTCACTAAATTACTTCCTAGACATATAAAAGTAAATTTAAAAGTAATTTACATATATTATGGAAGTAACTTAGAAAAAAATAAAGTAACTTTATCACAACACTAAAAGTAAATCCATTGTACGAATAAAAATATTGGTCTATCTAGAAATAAAATGTAATCACCACAAATTATGAAAATCAACTCAGAGCATTATGAATGTAAAAGAAGTAATTTAATCAAATCTAAAAGTAATTTATATATATGATAAAAGTAACGTACATATATAATAAAAGTAATTTAAAAACATAAATATTTTTCATCATACTATAATCATGTAAGATCTTATTATAAAGATTTAATTAGAACGAACACAATGGTGTAATCGGATTGTTGATCGGATAAATAATTTAAGAGAAAAATTTATTTGAAATTTAAATGGGTAACGGGGATGCACACCGGTGGAAAAACCATCTTTACTCCCGGTTGGGAACCCCCTTTAGTCTCAGTTTTCCAACCGGGAGTAAGGATGTACATCTTTAGTCCCGGTTGATAGAGGATCTTTAGTCCCAGTTGATGTTACCAACCAGGACTAAAGACACAATAGCGGCAGTACCAGATGTTCCCCTTTTCTTTTTCTTTTTCCCTTTTTATTTTCTCCCGAATCAAGTAGGCAAATCCCCAAATCAAAATAACATCCCAAATTCACATCACCAAACCTACATCACAAATCATAAAGTTACTTATACACACAAATCAAATACATCACAATATCCTAAGAAATTACTCAAATACATCACAGATCCAAACAATGAATCACAAATTTGTAACTTCTCAGTCAAATACATCTCAGTGAATCATCACAATTTTTTTTTAAAAAAAACCAATGCCGCTGTTGCCGCCGCTCGCCACGACCGCCGAGCGCGGCCCCGCCGGCCGCCGGCCGCCGGGCGCGGACTCGCCGGCCGCGGCCCCTCCGCCCGCCCCGGCCGCCGCCGCCCGCCGCCGCGCGCGACGCCGCGGCCCCGCCGCCCGCCGCCGGCCGCGGCCCTGCCAGCCTCCGCCGGGCGCTGCCCCGCTGCCCGCCACGACCGCCGCCGCTCACCGCCACGCGCGGCGCCGCCAGCCGCCGCCCACCGGCCGGCCGGATGGGAAGGGGAGGAGGGGGGAGGAGGAAGGGGAGAAGGGGAGGAGAGGAGGAAGGGGAGGAGTTGGAGGAGAGGGGATGAGGAAGAGAGTTAGATCTGAGGAGAGGGGATAAGTGTGGAGGAGAGGATAAGGGATAGGGATTATATATTACGTGTTTAATTTTAGTCCCGGTTGGTAGTACCAACCGTGACTAAAGTGGTGATCTTTAGTCCCGGTTATTGACACCAACCGGGACTAAAGATCCTCGGCCCCCTGACATACATCTGACAAGGGATAAACCGGGACTAAAGATAACACCAACCGGGACTAAAAGATCAAAATTTTTATAACCGGGACTAAAAACAATCTTTAGTCCCGGTTCTTTTTGGATTCGGGACTATTGTGGATTTTGCCAGACCGACGAAAGATGGTTTTTCCACCAGTGGCACGTGTTAGGTGCTACTATTTTTTAAGTAAGAAGGGCAACAGGGGGATACACAGTGTACTATTTTTGATAAAAATGATGGTCGCTGTTTAGTATTAACGAGTGCATGTGCTTCCTGTAGTCGTGTCCATATAATAGACCATGCAAACCATATAAAGTTAATAATTAGGTCAAATTTTGACTTAAAAAGCTTATAAGGGTAGGAAAGTTAGAAGAACATTACCATACTAATTGGGTCTGCACCGTATATTAGCCATGAAAGTGTCTACTATATCTTCCTCATCCACTTTAAAGAGATGCAATATCTTCATCTTTCTTCATTCTTCAACAATCAGAAATCTACAATATAATTCTACAATTTAATATCACAATGCACAAGAATTAAAATTGAAAAGGACCTAAAACAGAAGCCGGCCGGCGACCGCCGATCCACAATGCCACGCCGTACGTACGTCCACCGCGCCGAGTCACCGATCGCTGATCGTTGGTCAGAAGGGGCGTCGATCGATGACTCGACGTCGAATGTCGACAGTGGTCGTCGTCGCTCAGTCGTTGAGGCTGAGACGCTGTCGCTCAATTAACGCTCGTGACGGCGTGGCTCGTTTGTCGACGATGATGATGACGAGAGCTGAGAGGAGTCGCGGTCCGCCGGTCGCCACCGAGGAGCAACTGAGGGAGAGTCGAAGACACGGGCAATCGGACACGCGGCGTGGACGGGCGGACGGCGGACAGAGGACTCATCGTCTCGTCTCGCTAGCTAGCCACTCGATCGGCGGGCGGCGCTCGCGGAATTGCTCCTTCGCTCTCCTGTTGCGGGCGGCGGGTGGTGGGCGCGGCGAAAAATGAGGAGTTGAGGAGGGGATGCGCTAGCTTGATCGTACGGTGCCGCGTGCGCGAGTTGAGGAGTCGAGGAGGCGCGACTCTTCAGTTTCCAAATTAAAGGTGCCTCCGAATGATTTTGTGATCAGGTTTTTCTTTCTTTCTTTTTCTTTTA
The DNA here is from genome assembly GCF_034140825.1 of Oryza sativa Japonica Group. NCBI lineage: Eukaryota > Viridiplantae > Streptophyta > Magnoliopsida > Poales > Poaceae > Oryza > Oryza sativa. The sequence continues at coordinate 9,206,432 of NC_089045.1, read as the reverse complement.
ATTTCGATATATATAGGGTCCGCCACTTTTATTTTTTAGTAAATTTCACAAAACTATATTTTTATGGTTCAAGTTGCAGAAAACCACACACATTTTGATACTTTGCATTTAAATATATATATTTTGGTAGTTTAGTTTCACAAAACCACACTATCGATGAATGGATTTACCTGTGTGATGACGTGGTTGTTCCATCTAGGATGATGATGTGGCATATCCTATTAATTTCGTGCAATGGCTGGTAATAGGATGCCACGTCCTCGTCCTATGTAAAACAGCCACGTCATCTCGCGGGTGAATCCATTCATTGATAGTGTGGTTTTGTGAAACTACATTATTAAAATATATGTACTTAAATGCTAAGTTTTAAAGTGTGTGTGGTTTTCTGCAACTTGGCCCACAAAACATGTAGTTTTGTGAAATTTACTCTTTATTTTTTGGTGGTCCGGAGACCACTGACCCGCCCCTGGCTCCACTCACCCAGGTTCTACCGAGAAATCACTTGTTGCTGGTCTATCAACGTGGTTATATGACATTTTACGCACTCTTTCATCATATGCGAATATTGAGAAATACAAAGGACGGGCATGGTTGTCACCAACTACCGCTTAGCTTACTTTCTATGGGGCACACCCGCATGCACTGAGATTTATCTAACCTAAGCATCATGCTTATGCTAGTAAAAAAATGTCAGCAAGCTCCCCTATGATTCACTCTACGGATGGACAAGTTAGAGCTAGAGAAATCTATAAAGGTTATTGGATTGTTACCGTAGCATGTATCGACTAGCTTAGGATGAAGCAGATATACGAGATATATACTACTCATAGAACACATATCCAATATCCAATAAAGAAATACACGGACTATGAGCATAAATAAATAAAGAAGATAATTCTATTACTTCACTATAGTCTTACAAGAAATATAGTACTAAAAACATATTGGAAACTTCGAGGAGACTATAGGACCAAAGTTCCTAGGTTTATTTCTACTAAAACTATAAGAGAATATAACAGATAGAGAGAATTGCTCCTTGAGGGGTGTTGTGAAGTAAAGAGCTCTTCTTTATTTATAACCTTGTAATAATGATTGTATGGTGGTTATGGGCCATTAACCACGCATAACCATCATTAGGAGTGGTCGAGGAGTCAACACGTGGAAGGGGAGTGTTGGGGCCACCAAGCTTTTTTCGGTCGAACCAGCTCCACCGCCTTTGGTGAGTGGACGACATGTGGGTCTCTATTGATGGTTCTCGATAGGTGGTTTGGCCCCAATTTGAGTCGGTTTGAGCTGACTTGTGGGTCCCTCAATCCGTGTGCTTGCATGTGATTCTTTGAGGTATGTTTCTTTATATGCCGGCTTCATTTTTTCTTCATTGTGGTACTTATTCTCTGTCATACATGTTAATTCTGTAAGTGTAGTATAAATACATTATTTATTATTGATATATGTGTAATTAAGAAATGTTAGTTCTCCCTTTTATTTTTTATGATTGTTGGGGGGTTGAAATTGGTACTTAACGACTATCAACAACACTCCCAAGCTAAATCTTTGCTCGTCCCAAGTAAAGAGAAAAGATAGGTTGTTAATCAGGAGTTGCTACCCATATTTTATTTCACCCAGGTACCATGCCTACAACATATCATTCTACCTAGAAATTGATCGAATAAGTTGGCAATAATAATTTTACCTTTATTACTTATTACTCATGGGGCCTGCAGCTTCTCCTCGTATTGGGTAGTTGAATAGTAGAGTCGATCGTAGAGCACCAACTAATAATATGATGATTTTTCTTCTAAGTATATTTTGTTTTTTCTCATGATGCTCAAGAACATTGATGAGAACGTCTTTTTCTCTTTTTTTTTCTCATAATGATTGAGAATATTTTCTACCATCCTTTCTCACTTTTTTTTACAGCCATCTCTTTTTTAAACTGTCATCCATCTGCATCGGCATGGATGCCAACAGCCCAACAGTGCCAATATAGAAATATTTATTCGCATTCTAAGGGGCTATTTGAATAGGGGACTAATTTTTAAGTCCCTGTCACATCAGATGTTTGGACACTAATTAGAAGTATTAAACGTAGATCCATTCTATAATCCTGGACTAATTCGCGAGACGAATCTATTGAACCTAATTAATCTATGATTAGCCTATGTGATGTTACATGAAACATAAGTTAATTATGGATTAATTCGGCTTAAAAAAATTGTCTTGTAAATTAGCTCTTATTTATGCAATTAGTTTTGTAAGTAGTCTACGTTTAGTACTCTAAATTAGTATCAAACATCTGATGTGACAGAGACTTAAAATTTAGTCCCTCGATCCAACCACCACCTAAGCTCAGCTCGTCCATGCGTCTCTCCATGCCAGATCAATCACTGTGGCCACTCAATGATTTGCACATGATCTCCTCGGTGCAACACAAATCACTGCGCCCATAAATCTGACCAACCCTCTGACAAATCACTCGACAAACATAATAGCTAATCCGAATAATTTCACCACCCTACATAAAATAACTATAAGCCAAATTATGGTACAAACATCATGACTGCAACTGAATGATAATCAAAACAGGGAAATGACCTATTGAGCGTTGAGCCGTTGATCACAAGCTGTGGATAACCGGTGTTGACTTAAAATCCTCTAAATACAAGTTCCGGCCTACCATCGCCATGAAACCATCCTCTTAGGTTTTTCTGCGCCGCCTTCAAGCCATCAGCCAACTGCTCTAAGATTATGTACAAGGTGCGATATTTTCAGCTACTTTCTGCCCCGTTTTCATTTTCTACGATTTGATCATCATGCCCTTTTCTTGTGAATTTTATTTTATTTTCCCATTCTACAAGCTATTACGGTGTCGATTTTGGAAACTTTGGATAATCGATCCCGTCAGTTACATCTGAGGCCATCCTCATGTGATTAGTATATTATTTGGCCTATATGGTTGGTGATGCTTCCATGGTTGGGAGCCATCCATATTCACCATATTGTCTTTGTTGCCGGGAGTTATATCATGCGCCGGATGAAGGATAGTCAGGGTATTACGAACTAAATGTTTGCGTAAGTCTGTTTTCTGGCCCATTCTTACTTTTCCTGATTACGATTCGAATTTTGAAAATTTCCGACGCCAGCGGCTGAAACTCTGGGCAAAATATGAAATGCTTACCGTCTCTGTCGCTGTGTGCGGTACTAGTTGATGAACTCCCGTCTCTGTCGCTGCCATCGTAGTCGTGCGGAGCCCACGCCTTGACCGCCGCTGCTGTCATCTAATATGAAGTGCGATGAAAAAAAAATAAAAATCAACTTCTGGATTAATTTATAAAATTCAAATTTTGATAACATCTTAAAAACCTGTGGGACAAATGATGGGAAAATGACTAGTATACTGTAACATGAATCTTTCTGAATCAAAGGACCAAGCTGCTACGCTCAGCTCGCTTGGTTTCTTTCGTTCTCATGCTTCATGAGCTCGCTTCCTCTTAGTTCCCCCGGAATTTTCTGAATATGCTATCTAATACTATCTGCTTTACTATTTGCAATCTAACTCGGCACCAATAATGGCGGTCTTGGAAGGATCAATTGGATCAAGGGTAATCTTCTTTGTTTTGGCATCGCCTTCTCCCAACTTGGGTATCTTTCTTGCGATGTTGATGCGGTCAGTCGGATTCGACACAGCTCCAGTGCTTTCTCATGGGATTGGGCCATCTTGTAACTTTCCTTGACGCAGGTGAAAGCTTGCTTGACATCGCATCATGGAACCGACATCTTCATCATCAAATAGGTGTAGTGTTGAATGGCCATGAACTTTGCAAGAGCTGGACTTCCCAATATGGTGTGGTAAACCGCTTCGAAATCAACAACTTGAAAGCAAACATTCTCTATTGTTGGTATTTCTTACGACCACAGATAAATCCGTAAGCGCATGGAATACCGTTGTAGCATTTCACCTTCGGGTAAGCAGGCTAGGCCCTAGAGATGACTTTCTATGTGTTTTAATTATCTAAGCTAAGTTAAAGGTAATTTCCTATTGGTTGCTTCGGGCACCGACTCCTACTGGTCTGCCAGCATGGTTCTAACTATAGTTCTGTGATGTACCTGAATGTGGAGGATTACTTGGAAGGGATTCATGGCTGTCACCACCTGACGTCTACCTCTGACAAATCCATGGAATACACAACAAACAAAGGTAATATCTAACCTACACGCTATGTCTATAAGTTATTAATTACTACGCTAATACTTGCACAGAAACTTCCTTCTTTATCTAGAGTCCTAGTACTAGAGCACTTAGTACGAATACTAAACAATGAATCTGCAAAGATGAAAATATATCTGTTGAGGACCTCTGGTTGAGTCCCACAAACAATGAACCCACAATGATCATTGCTATGGTTGTTGACTGACCCCTTTGGCCTCCGATCTCGGTTGTTGCGGCGTTGTGCATTGGAGAGTGTATGCTCCCTACTGCCCACAGGTGGTCGGCGATCCCTAGACGGGTGGGGTGATGGAAGTTGGTTGCCGACTGGTATTCTGGGCGTCTTAGCGATGGATTCTACAGTTGGATCCTGTGATCGCTGAGAGCCTCCAGCTCCTTGGTCATGTTGAGCAGCGGTTGCGACAATCATGGTGTTGACTCTGTTCAATGCAGGAGTCATGGCTTATGGGCAGCATCGAGGAGGGTATCCAGTAGCGTGACGGCGACGGCAGCATTTTGTTGAGGCGTGGCGTAGACATTGGTGTCATCGATGCGAGTCTGCTGAATGATGTTGTTTGTGTGCGTTGCGCCTGCTTAGGATTAGATCTTGCCTATGGGCTACATGCTCTTCTTCCGCTTTGTGGGTTTCTTCTCAACGACGATCATCCTCCCTGCGTGCTTGCTCCTTCGCAAGCTCCCTTGCCAACCAAGCTGCGGCAGCTTTGTCATCCTCAGGACCAGCTATAGCAGCCATGAAGACTTCAAAGATCGGAACTAGGTCATCGATATCATTGTCGTAGATGGTATCTCTGCTGTAGTCGTCAAAGCTGTTGGAGTACTCGAGGTTATCCGTGATACTGTAGTAGTCATCCATGTGTTGAATAATGATGCCCACCTCCCTAGGCCCAGATCCAGATCTGGCATAAGCACACCCTGATCGGAACCTAGGTGGTGAAGGAGATCAGGATCCAAAAGTAGCGGCGAGGAGCGGAGGTAGCTGCATGGATATCTGACGATAAGTCACCATGTTGGTGGAGGTGTACGGCCTTCCCAAGTGGATCAAATCCGAGCTACGAAAAGCCACCTTTTGGTAGGTCTCAGCCATGTTTGGAAGACCGAACGGGGCCGAGTGGATGTAGCCCTCCCTGAGTGGTTTGAATCCGAGACAAGGAGGGAGATCTTGCCAAAAGTGTCGGTGATAAAGTAGACGCTGCTAGAGTGGTACACCTGTCCAGGTGGAAAGACGAAGTCACCGGCTCCTGAAGTTGATCCCATCGCACTTGTCGGCGGAAAACTCGACTCAACCCCTACCTGACATGCCAACTGCCAATTCTACAAATCGACAATAAGCAAAGGGAGTAGTGCATGAGATCAAAAGTAGATTAGTAAAGGGGACAAGGTTTAGAGAGGTTCAGGCCTTCTCGATAAGAAGTAATACCCAACTCTTGTTTCGTGAATTGGATCCACCGAGTGATGTATTCATCTGACGATCGAGTTGTGATTATGCTTTCAAGAGCCCCCTTGCCCTCCTTATAGATGCAAGGGGCAGGGTTACAAAGGTAGAACCCAACCCGACACGGTATATGTTTTGTTGTCTATTACATAATTGTATGTAACTAAGACTCATGAGACCTGCTGTAGGAAAGAAGGCAACAACAGTCCTGAGTCCTAATCTATTACATGATCCCTAACTCGGCCTACCTCCTATCTCCAGTCAGATATCTAGGCCATGTGGGGTATGGGGTGTCCATAATATCCACAGGTGGAGGGCGTCGAGCTTCGGACATCGACCCCGGCAGCTGAGCTCAGGGATGGCACGAGCGTGCTGGAGATTGAGGATGAAGCGGGCAGAGGTTGGTGTTGGATCGGCGGTGGCATAGCTCAGGGACGACACAAGCAAGGTCGAGCTCAAGGACAGCCCGGACATATGTACAAAGACCACGTCGGCTATGCTCAGGGACGAATGATGACAATGATGGCATTGGCGGACGGATGGCAGCTCGGTTGTCGTGAATGGTGGTGGACAGACGACAGTGAGGATAGCTTCATCTTCATCCCTTCTTGATCCTTCAGGAGTGTTGGATAGTATGATATGGAAGGAGTCCATACAAATCAATCTTATCCTAACATGACTCTAACTACGATATACTCGTAACACGGAGCTCACTGGCATGTGGGAGGAGCTCGCTGGCGGTGGCAGATGTGCGAATGGATGGCACGACATGGACTGTACGACACGTGGTGCGTGGTTTGCGAGGGATGGAGTGGCTCGAATAGTCAGTGGCAAGGAGAGTTGCTTATACATTGTGTGAGTGTAGATTATTGATAATTAAGAAAAAAAATCAAGGGACTGACAAATAGCAAGCTGATATCTAATTGATGATCTAAAGGTTCTTTTTACAGTTTCTTCAATTTCGTACAAGAGAATAAAAAGGGCAATGCTGGTCCTAATTGAAAACTAAGGGGCTGTTAAATTTGTTGCCAAATTTAACCCTACCAAATTTTGACTTCACCAAAATTTGGCAAGCTAAGAATCTAAACATTGTCAAAAATTACTTCCCCTATTAAAGTTTTGTAATTCTGGAATCTTCTCTCCTAAAAACATGACGTAGGTAGTAAACTAAATATAACCTACACATCTCAACCTAATCAAATATTGGTAATGCCGCGAAGTGAGCGTAGCACAACTAGTTAGATTCCTTGTGGTGGAACCAACCCACTTATGTTCAAGTTCTAGACTTAGACATTTGTGCTCGTATTTACCGCTAATTATTATTTAAGTGGTAAGCAATGTATCCGTCAATAGGGAGGTGCCTATGTTATATATCCCAGTCTTTTGGAGATGCTCATAGGGGGTAGGGTATGGAAATATTTTTTAAGACTTTTTTATGTTTTAATTTTATTAATAGATCATTCCAAAAAATATTTCCAAATCTGAACCTTTTGGCGGCCAAATAACTCTATCACGCCACGCATAGCTGGCGTGGCCAAAAGGTTCAGTTTTCGGAAATATTTTTTGAAAAGGTCTATTAATAAAATTAAAAAAAAAGAAAGTCTATAACATAAAAAAATTCTAGGGTATGCGTATATGCGTTCATAGGGATGAGTGCGCACACGTTTTGAGCGTTCGCGTTTGTACTTTGTTTCTAAAAAAAATATAGTGATGATCATTATATATAGAGATTTGCTACTATCCAGCACTTTGTACCGGGTGGTACCAGTTACTGAAACAAATCCGGCCGTCCAGCTTGATGGGGTAGGATCGGGAGCGAGAGACCACGACCCTATCACGCGAGCCCTATCTCCATCCTCGCGCCGCCGCATTATCATCGCCTGACCCCATCGCTCATTTTATCCTCCCTCCGCCACGACTAATGGAGCACCACCGCTGCATCAGGCATCTCCTCGACCACTGACGACCTGGAGCACAACCCGCGCTATCGCTGGAACCTTGGCTGTAGATGACTCCACCACTAGTGCCGCTGCAGCCCCGGAGCACCACCTTACGAGGATAATTGGAGCACCGCCCCGCAAGCAGCTTGTCGTAGCCGCCTGGTCCGACGACTCCACGACCTCGCCACCATGGCTGCCAATGCCCCCGCTGCTGCCGCAGCGCCTCCTCCGACCTCTCCACGGGCACCTCGCCGTCGCGGTCGCCAATGCCATCCTCCGACGCCGCATCGACCTCTCCACGGCCACCTCGCCGCCGGGACCGCCAACACCACGCATCGACCTCTCCACGACCACCTCGCCGCCGTCGCCATCGGCGCCGCTGCCGCCACATCACCACGGCGCAGATGGATAAGAACGAGAGACTTAAGCAATGCAGTATCACCCTTCCCACGTGAAAATACAGTATTGCCCTTCCACCTCTCTCAATAGTGCCGGTACCATCACATGGACCAAAATGTACTTGGAGGTACTAGACCTTGCTGTTCATTGGATCGGACAAAATCAAGGGCCCAGATTTGGTACCGGGCAGCCTGCTGGACGGTAGCAACTCTCTTACATATATATGTGTATATATATGGGACACTCATATGGGGCACCATGGTGCCCGGGCACCATGGTATCAAATACACAAAATCACTCAAATTTTTCAAAATTTTCAAATTGTGAGTATATACCTAGTTATAATAACTCGATTCATACCTATACCTATCAACAAAACAACTCAAATTTAACTTTATTTCACAATCCATGATTACATACCTAACTAATTATATGTATGGATGCTATATACCTAGAATCAAAATCTAACAAAAACAAGTTCAAATTCAGTTCAAACTTGCTTTGAACTAGTTAGTAAAGTAGCTAATGTTAATATCTAAGTAATTGAAAAAGTTTCATACTCATTTGAATTAGGTATATACTCAATTTCAACAATGGTGCCCGGGCACCATGGAGCACCAAACAAATTTACTATATATATGTATATATATATATATATGTATGTATATATATATATATCTCTCTCTCTTACCAAACCGGAAAAACAACCTTAGTCCTATCAAGTATGATTGCATAAGCAACCTGCAGGCGGAGCTAGTTCTTTGCTAGAAGATCCAGAAGATGTATGTAGGGGAGCCATCAAAGCATGCACCAGGGGGAATGCTCTGATGGATAGACAGCTGCTGAAAGCAGCTACGCGTGATTCATTTGAAGAATCAGACAGTACGTTAAAGGAAACGGTGTCCAGAAACCGAAGCATGGTGCTCGCAAGAACTGCAGAGGGGAACACTTGCCTCCACATATCTTCCATGCATGGCCATGGCGGATTCTGCGACGCCGTGCTGGAGCTAGACGAGTCTCTGCTTTCCCTTGTCAACTCCGATGGGGAGACCCCCCTGCTGACCGCCATTACAAGCGGGCATGCTTCTTTGGCCTTTTCTTTGCTCAGGCGCTGCAATAAACCAGGGCTTAGCGATTCAATCCCGAGACATGATAATAATGAGTGTAATGCACTGCACCATGCCATTCGCGGTGGCCACAAGGCCCTTGCTCTGGAGTTGATAAGGACCCAGCCTGCCTTGTCCCAAGGTGTCAACAAATTCAATGAGTCCCCTATGTATCTTGCGTTGACTAGAGATTACAGAGATGTTTTTGAGGAATTGTTTGCAATCCCTGGTTCAGCTCATTCTGGAAGCTACAGCTACAATGTTCTTCATGCTGCTGTGAAATATGGGAATTTGCTAAATCCTATATGCAAAAGAAACAAATCATTTGGTTGTCAAGAATCGTTAATTTCCTCCTAATTTGTTTTCAGATATTGCTAAGAAAATTATGGAGTCTTGTCCATGGCTGGCCAGAGAAGAAAACGACTCTGGGCACACTCCAATGCAGATGGCTGTACGTTGGAACAAGGCTGAAATGCTACAAGTATTGTTGGAACATGATTGGTCTTTAGGATACGCAAAGAACAGCAAGACTGGAAAACCTCTGCTTGTCTCTGCTGCATTTCAAGGCCATGTGAATGTTGCTCGAGAGCTTCTCAGGCATTGTCCGGATGCTCCTTATTGCCAGGCAGATCGGTGGACTTGTCTTCATGAAGCTATAGAGTTTGGCCATACTGAATTTGTTGAATTCATCCTGGGGGCACCACAACTTGGAAAATTAATTAACATGCGAGATGGAAAAGGAAAGACTGCTCTACATCACGCCGTCCGGAAGTGCAACCCCAAAATTGTGGCTGCTCTACTTCGCAAAGGCGCTCGCATAGACTGCACAATGCTTGACCAAAATCGTGATCCAGCCATTTGGGAATTAAGCGAGGCCATGCAACATGCCAAGACTTTAAACTGGGTATGTATGATTTTTTTCTTATCCGTCATCGAACTAAGTAAACTTGCACAAGCCATATACTCCCTCTGTTTCATACAAGTAGTTTTAATTTTTTTCTAGTCATACTTCTTTAACTAAGTTTATATAGAAATTTAGCAATATCTATAATACATAACTTGTTTCATTAAAACTAACATTTAATATATTTTGATAATATGTTTGTTTTGTATAGAAAAGTATTGTTATATTTTTTGATAATATATTTTTCTATAAACATAGGTCCAACTTAAAGTTTGACAAGAAAAAAAATCAAAATAACTTACAATATGAAATGAAGGGAGTACTAAACTTGTTCAACATAAAAGACATCAACTTTAATAAAAAAATAAAGTGCCACATTTAGCTGGCTTTGTTTTTTATTTTCTGGGTTAATCTAGATGCACTATTTTCTTATCTAAATCATTTTTTTTATCCTGATAAGAATTAACATCAATGCATAATATTTTATTTTTAGGTAGGGACACAATTTGTTTCATCACAGAAAAAAATACGCACAAGGATGAGTAATTGATGTTGATGCAGTATTAAAAGGTGAGTGATACATAAGAAGGAAATCACTTAATTAACAAACAGATGTTTGCCTTGTACACAAACTAGCAAATATCACAGAAAATTCAAAAAAAAAATTAAACACATACTTTCAATAGTATTACAGCTATAGGTGAAATATTGTATTCAGATTAATTATATTATAGCAGAAAAAGGATAAAATTCTGATAGATTTTTACTCTTAAAACTATTGTATATTGTTCACTTTTTTGTTACATCTAAAATATAATGATTTTGAATAGGAATTATCTCCTAAACTATCATGGTCGTCTGAATTACGTACCATCTGAATTAAAATACTGGACAAATAACCCCCGAGGGCCCCGACTCAATCTAGAGTGGTTTCTGTCCTATGTGCTGTATACGTGGCAGATCAGTCAAGAGAAATCATTTTTAAATTCTATGGGCCCACCTACGGTTCTTCTCTCCTCTCTATCCTCTCTCCCCTTTTGCGCAGTGAACAAAACGGCGATGGCAAGGCGAAGACCTCGCCACTCGTCCTCCTCTATGCGCTTTCCTCCTTCTCACTGGTCCCCCGCCACCATTTATCACAGTCCACTGCCATGCGCGCACCGGTCCCCTCACACACTACTCCACGCCCTCCTCAGACGCTGGTCTGGGAATGGAAGGAACTCATCCGAGCTGGGATGCGGAGCTCGAGGTCGCTCCCCTTCTTCCTCGGTGGCGGCGTGCTCCTCTCTCCTCCCCTTCTCTGTGTCTTGAGCCTAGCTCCGCTGCCCAACCTCAACCAAGGGCAGCTGCGTACAGCCTGACAAGGCCAAAGCGGACACCAGCTCCAGGTTCACCACCACCTCCTCATAACCCCATCCTCGATGCCTCCTCCATGAGCCCCTCGCATGGTTCCTCCTTCCCGCTTCGGGGTGGTGCTCGGTTTCTTATCTCCTCGCGAGTCCCTCCCTTTTCTTCCTACATGCACCTCATGACCGTCTACGAGAACTTTGCTTCTTCCGCTGCAAGGACTCCGCGCCTAATCCACAATCGTCGTGGCTGTAGTCACCTCCACACCGAACCCGCCTTCTCTGCAGCTGTAGCACCTCCACGCTCAATCCACAACAATCATAGATTTAGTCACCTCTGCGCCCAACCCACCTCCATCGCCGCTGCCAAACCTCTATGCCCAATCTGCTGCCGCCACGTGCTGCAGCCACCGAAGTTGAGGGTGGACTGGTGAAGCTCGAGGAAGACCGGAAGAGTGGATAAATTGATATGTGGACCCCACCACTTTAACTTATTTTTTTTGGACTGCCACATGTACGCCATTTAGGACAAAAACCACTCCAAATTAAGTTGGGGGTGTTATTCGTTAGGTTTGAATAGTTAAGGGTGCTAAATGTCGAATATTTGAATTCAGGGTGGTAATTCGTATTACCACGAATGTTCAGGGTGTACTTAGGACTTTTTCCTTTTGAATATGAGACTTTGCAGATGTCCAATGTTTCCTAGAATTTTTCGTGATATTTGCTAGTTGGTCTACACGGAATGTGCATGGGAAGCTTTGTGTGCATACGATATGTTCCCGTCTAGTACTATCTCGTTATAATTCTATAGGTTGAATTTATTCGAAAAAATCTTCAAGAATACATTTTGAGTATTGACTTCTCATAAACTATAGTCTTAATAGCTGTAAGTGAAACGTTATATGAAAGTACTTTTAAACATGGATCTATTAATATATTTTTAATGAACTAAATATATTTATAATTTGACTAATTGCTTGGTCAAAATCCACCAAGATTGACCTTTCAAATGAAAATACACCCTATAAAATCTGCAAAGGGATGAATTTACAAAATATGAGGTACCAATTTCTAACATTAATAATCATTAAGCAGATGTATGAGTCTGCTTATCATCCCCATTTAAATACTGTTCTATTAGGCTCAGTTTGGCTCTGTGTAATTTGAAGAAATGCTAACATCTTTATTAATTGTTACCTTGATTATAAATTTATAATTGATAGCAAACAAAATGATATTTCAATTGATTTTAGTTTTCATGTGACAGCACCACACAAGCCATATCATAGGCCCGCGGTTGGCAACCATCATCACAAACTGTTTCATGAATTTATGTCAGTGAAAATATGCGGTATAGTTGCATGTATTTTTGAACCGTTTGTGAATTACCTCTATCATAGAACTAGAAACATTTGTAATAGTTCATTATCATATACGGTTTTAGTATTGAACAGTGTCTTTGATACGGCCAATTAATACTCTATTAACATATGATGGATGGTTCCAAAATTGGAGCTTCGTTATTATATTGTGAGATTCATTGTACCTTACATGCAGAGTGAAGTTTCAATGCTTATGTTGCAAGCTGATCCTAGAAGTAAGTCCACGATTGTTAATCTCTACAAGAAAGCCAAACAAAATGTAACTGAAACATCAAGGATAAATGCAAAGTGGCTAACTGAGATATACACAACCAACACTTCCTTAGTGGCTATCCTAATTGCGACAATTACCTTTGCCGCTGCCTTCACATTGCCAGGAGGATACAGCTCTAATTCAGGAAGTGAAGGGCTTCCTATTATGTCAAGAAAGTTTGCATTCCAAGCATTCTTGGTCTCTGACACCCTAGCCATGTTATCATCACTTGCTGTTGCCTTCATATGCATCTTGGCAAGATGGGAGGATCTTGAATTCTTGCTTTATTATAGATCCTTCACTAGGCAACTTATGTGGTTTGCATACATGGCAACAACTACGGCATTTGCAACTAGTTTATACACAGTGCTCGCCCCTCGGCTTACATGGTTAGCTGTGGGAATTTGCATCTTGTCAGTTTCAATGCCCATTTTTACCAAGGTGCTTGGTGAATGGCCCATCCTGAAGCTCCGGATGCAGTTAGGACCTTCTATGCCCGAATTCCTTGATATGGTCTGAAACTGTCAATTTGTATAACGTTTTTATATTCTGTTTAATTTCTAGTGTCACATTTAAGTGAATCAATGTAAATTATGTATTGTTTGAATGGTTATGATGTTCTTGAAGAGCACTGCTACGGTGCTCTCTACTAGTATTATTACGCTACAAGTAGAAATGATCAGAGCTGTTGATTTTATGTTCTATGCATTGCTTATTTGTTTTTCAAATCAAGGTTGGCTCATTCATTCAGACAAAGATTAAGATTTTACGGTCCTTGAGGAGGTACCATGAGGTACCACTTTTTCTATTGTAGATTTAGTACCTCTGGGTATCTGGATACTATGAGGTACTATGAGGTATCAAATTTTACACTAAATTTTTGTACCTGATGGTATCTCCTCAAGGACCATAGAATTGCTCTTATAATATGAGCAATTTTACGGTCCTTGAGGAGGTACCATGAGGTACCACTTTTTCTATTGTAGATTTAGTACCTCTGGGTATCTAGATACTATGAGGTACCATGAGGTACCAAATTTTACACTAAATTTTTGTACCTCATGGTACCTCCTTAAGGACCATAGAATTGCTCTTATAATATGCTATAGATACAACCAGGGATAGTTACAATTGAACTAGCCATGTCCCTTATATAGGGGTTGGTCTTGCTCTCTACAAGCCCTCCTCCACGTCCAATTCGGGATAGAATCCAAAGGAAACCCAAAACATGCCTTCCCAAGCAAGAAAACTTCGAGACCCGATGAAACAGTCCCGGACTCAAACTCTACCGATCAGACCGGCCCACTATCCGCGGTCTGACCGGCCTATACACGGCGGTCAGACTAGCCCTCACAGAGGAAAACCTGCAGACTTCCAAACTTGGCAATTTTCCCTATTTTATCCCTAGGTTCCAAATTTGGGTGTAAACACATGCCCCAGCCTTTTTGATGAACAACATGAATCTAAGAGTATAGAACATGTTTTGGTCTTAGGGCGATAATCCAATTACCAGCCATAGTACCTCCTAAGCGTCTTGCCAAACACTCGGGATTTATTTCTTCAAGTATTTCCCGTTGATTGCTCGCTGAAAACACTCTCCTTGATGTGTCTCCAAAAAATATATATTCCCTTGAACAATGTCGCATACTCGATAAGGACCTTCCCAACTAGGAGACCACTTAACGAACTCCCTGGATTGAGTACCCAAAGGCAAAATTGCCTTCCAAACCAAGTCTCCAACTTGAAACAACTTTGCTTTCAACATTTTGTTGTATACCTTGGCCACCCTCTTCTTCTCTTTCTCTATCTTTTCCAAAGCCTTCAAGCACTTGTCGATGACTTCATCGAGATTGTCTCCCATCAATGTCTTGTAATCTTCACTTGACAAATCATCTTGCTTATATATCGAAGAGAACCAAGATTTACCTCAACCGGTAAAACAGCTTCTTGACCATAAACCAACTCAAAAGGAGTTACTTTAGTAGCACCATGTTTAGATATCCTATGTGCCCACAATGCTTCAGAAAGCACCTCATGCCACTTCTTTGGGTGTTCCTCAATCTGGTTTTCACTAACTTCAATAACGTCTTATTACTCGACTCGGCTTGTCCATTAGCCTGAGCATAGTAAGGAGAAGAACCTAACAATTTAACACCATAAGATTCGGCAAAACTCTTCATTTCCTTAGACATAAAAGAAGTTCCTTGATCTGTAGTCAATGTTTGCGGAATACCGAATCTATGGATAATATGCTTCAAAATAAAGTCAATTACCTCCGTATGAGTCATATTCTTGAGCGGCACGGCTTCTGCCCACTTGGTGAAATAATCTGTAGCAACTAGTACGAACCTATGCCCCTTTGATGATGAAGGATAAATTTGACCAATGAAATCCAAAGCCCAATCTCAGAACAGCCATAGTTTGATAATAGGGTTCAACAAGGCGGCGGACGCCAATTGAACATTGCCGAACCGTTGACAAGCCTCACATCCCCTATAATATTTGAAGCAATCCTCAATCATCCTCGGCCAATAGAACCCTGCTCTCCTAAGCAACCAATTCATCTTATGGGCCGATTGATGAGTTCCACAAATTCCTTCATGCACCTCTCCCATAGCCATTTTAGATTGACCATTTTCTAAGCACTTCAATAGAACTCCATCTATATTTTGGCGATATAATTCTCCATGAAGCAATGTATATTTGAACGCTTGCCACCGAATCTTCCGATCAACCTTAAGTGTAGGATCTTTCAAATATCTAATGAAAGGAATTCTCCAATCTTCTTATGTTTCCTGGGCACAAATGTTCGAATTTACAATTAATTTGGCCTTTAAATCAATTGTGGCGTGCCCCCCAGCGCTCTGTCCAATTCCGAATCACCAAACTCTTCCACGTGCTTAGCTCCAATCATCTCCATCACTTGTAAGCCGAATAATCAAGCCGAATAAAGCCGAATAATAAAGCATTGTATTCGGCTTGATTATTTGTACAATAATATTCCAAACGAACCGATGCCTCATATCATATGCCATTAGGTGAAAATAAAACTACCCCAACACCTTGACCTTCTTTGCTAGAAGAACCATCAAAATAAATCCTCCAAGGTATAACTTCAACTAAGCAAACCTCTTCCTCATAAGCAATATCTACATGATGGTTTACTATAAAATCAACAACAATTTGGCTACTCATAAATTTCAACGGTTCATAAGCCAAATCATATTCAATCAAAGCATATGCCCACTTGCCAATTCTCCCACTTAGAATTGGCCTTTGCAACATGTGTTTAATAACATCGGCTTGACAAGCAACTATGCATGTACTAGATAATAAATAATACCACAACTTGGTACAAGCATAGTATAGACAAACAAAGTCTCTCTATAAAGACATACCTCGTTTCAGCATCCAAAAGACGACGGCTCAAATATGTAATGATATATTCCTTGCTATCTTCCTCTTGTGTCAAAATGGCACCAATGACTTTGTCTTCGGAGGCAATATATAACCGAAACGGCATTCCGGCTTTAGGCGCCCGCACCACGAGTGGAGTAGATAAATACCTTTTCAACTCTTCAAATGCCTCTTGTTGTTTTGCCCCTCACGTAAAATCGGCTTCTTTTTTCAAGCGAAGTGTAGGGACAAAAGTATCGATTTTACCCGCTAGGTTAGATATAATTCACCTTACCTAGCAACTTTTGAATTTCATTCTTGCATGTCGGCGCTTTGAAATAGTGAATCTTTTCTATCTTCTTAAGATCAATCTCAACTCCTCTTTCATGCACCATGAACCCTAAGAACTTCCCCGCCGACACACCAAAGCACACTTAAGTGGATTCATCTTCAAACCATACCGGCGCATCGTCTCAAAAGCTAACTTCAAATCGGTTATATGTCCTTCCATACCATCTGATTCGACAACAATATCATCAATATAGATTTCTAAGATAATACATAGCAAATCATGGAAGATTAAATTCATTGCCCTTTGATATGTTGCACCGGCGTTCTTCAATCCAAAAGTCATGACCACCCACTCAAATAAACCAACAAATCCCGGGCACCTAAAAGCCGTCTTGTACATATCCTCTTCCGCCATAAAAATTTGATTGTAGCCGACATTACCATCCAAAAAGCTAATCACCTTATGACCCGAGGCATCATTGATCATCATGTCGGCTATAGGCATAGTATATTCATCTTTGGGAGTAACTTTATTTAAATATCTATAGTCTATGCAAAATCTAATCTTACCACTCCCCTTCTTCTCCACCAGAACTATGCTAGAAACCCACTCCGCATAACGACATGGCCTAACAAACCCCGCCTTCAATAACAGTTCAATTTGCTCTTTCACTCGGTCATATAGAAAAGGATTGAAACGACGAGGTGGTTGTTTATGAGGCCTAAAACCCGGTTTAATTGGAAGTCGATGCTCAACAAGATCACGGCTAAGACCCAGCATTTCATGATACTCCCATGCGAAGCAATCAATATACTCCTTAAGTAGCTCGATTACTTTAACCTTATAATCAGCTCTCATGTATTTGTTTACAAAAGTTGGCCTCGGTTTAGTACCATCACCTATGTCTACTTCCTTCAACGGATCGGCCGATGTAAACCCTTGACCAAGCTTTTCTACTTCATCAAAATCTTCAATAGTTTCACCAATATCGTTCTTTGTAGACCGATATTCTTGCACCCTCTTTTGCAACCACTCTAAATTAGCTTCTTTACTCATTGTGCAAAGTAATATGGCCTAGCCGTGCTAAGCTAGCCGACATTATAGAGATAGGTACAAATTTGCCATTGGAGATACTAATAAAATTATAGCTAGATAAATCCATCCCCGATAAGCATTGAATATACCCATGACGCCACTCAAATGTAGCATCGGTCATTGCAACCTTGGCCGATGTATCCGCTTGAACAATTTCAACATCATCGCGGTCGCATTGAATTAAACATTAATTCAAGGTAGAAGGCACACAAGAATTGGCATGGATCCAACAATGACCCAAAATAACATTGTAGTTACCTTGCACATCGACGATGAAGAAAGCGGTTGGCAACGTCTTGTTCCCCGCGGTTAGCTCCAACGAAAAAATACCCTTCGCCTCTGTTGGTTCACCATTGAAGCCATTGAGAATCATGTTAGTCTTCTTTAATTCATCATCTCCATGCCCCAACTTCTTCAACAATGAGTATGGCATCAAATTCACGGCGGCGCCTCCATTCACCAACATCCTAGAGACCAGCTTTCCATCAATATGACCTTTGAGATAAAGAGACTTCGTATGACGGTTTGATTCATCGGGCTTCTCAAAAACGCATCTTTAGGACCTAGTGAAAATTGAGCAACTTCGGCTTCATCCATAACACAAAACTCCATAGGCAACATACATACCATATTGAGATCCATGTCACCCTTTAGAGATGAATCATTCTTAGCAATCGATTGTTCTTCCTTCTCCTTTTGCTCAACAACCGATTCTTCGATATGTATGGACTTACACCTCCACATCTTTGTAGGCGGTGGTCGCAACTCGTTAAACCTTCTATCCCTCTGGCCGGTCAGACCGGCCAGAGGGTCTACTCAGACCGGCCGACTGCGATGAGTTGGTCCCAGTTTCGGATTTGTTGCTTGAAGACTCTCCAACTTTATCTCCAGAAGGTATTGGTAGATCATGAGACCCCACTTTGATAGTAATAACCTCCGAAGTCCTAGTCTCCACCTTAGCACGTTGTACTTCCCTCTTTCCTTCATTGACTCGGTTTTTAGCATAAAACCGGCCATTGTTTGCTGAAGACAAACGTTCATGAGCTGGCCTCCTCGGTCCTCCCAATCCTCGGTTGTATTGCATTGGAGGCATATGATTGAACATTGGTGGTGTTGCCCCCCATGGCATGTAGTAAGGAAAAGGATAACCCGGCGGCGGCATTGGATATGGTCCCCATGACATGTCTTGCGAACAATCATATGTAGGTGATTTCGACCATCTTGGTGAATGACCAAATCGCTCCTTAGGGGATGATCTTGGTCTTTTTCCTTTATTGCGAGCTTTTTCACCACCTTGCTTCTCATACTTATCTAGAAGCATATTGAAGGTCACCTTAGCCTTCTTAGGAGCTTTAGAACTTGAAGCTTCACTCCTATTCTCCTTCCAAACACCCACCTCTGGATTCTTTGGCACCATCATCTTTGGCCTAGACTCTCCAATGACCACTCCTTTCTCTTTAGTACATTCGGCTTGCTCCGGACGAATCAACACCTTCTTATCATTGAAATTAATTGTGTTCACTGGAAAAGGATCATGATCAAGCTTCATCTTTGAGCCATCGGTAAATTTCAATCGTCCTTCATCTATCGCCGATTGAACCTGTTGTCGAAACACATTGCAATCATTAGTAGAATGAGAATGAGAATCATGCCATTTACAATAAGCTCGACGCTTCAATTCTTCTTGAGATGATATGACATGGCTTTTAGGTAATCTAATTTGTTTTTCTTGCAAAAGATAGTCAAAAATCTTATCACATTTGACCACATCAAAACAATACTTAATCTCACTTTGCCGATCTTTACGAGGAGTCGGCATTAAATTAGAACAAAAATAAGCCTTTTTTTTGTTAGTCCATGACCACTCAGCAACATACATATCATGATCACCTTCATCATCAGAATCACTAGCTTCAGGGTAATCAACCAAATTAACATTAGGCTTTTTCTCATATGGTCTAACAAACTTATTACTATCATTAACCCAGCTTTCCTGAGCCAGAGCCTTTTGCATAAGTTAACTGACATCAAGAAATTGTTGGCCATATAATCTTTCTTTAATAGGAGCAATTAAACCATTAAAAGCAAGATGAGCCAAATCTCTATCAGTTATATTCAAACTATAACATTGGTTTCTAACATCCCTAAATCTCTTAACATAATCAATAATGACAGATTCATTGTACTTTTGCTTAATCAACGTCAAATCATAGCCTAAGTTCAATTTCACCAGTATAGAAATAATCATGAAATCTTTGCTCTAATTGAGGCCAAGTATGAATAGAATTTGCCGGTAAAGAAGTAAACCATGTAAAAGCAGTACCAGACAAAGATAAAGAAAACAAGCACAATTTAAAAGTATCAGAACTACTAGCCTCTCCACATTGCACTAAGAATTTACCTACATGCTCCCATGTGGTCCTACTATCCTCACCACTAAATTTGGTAAATTCGGGAACTCTATAACCACGAGGATATGGGATGTTGTCATAGTAATCAGGATACGGCTTTTGGTAAACCTTAGCACGATTCCTAGCTTCAATCCCGAATTTATCCCTAATAATACCACCAATCAATTCCTCCATATTCTCAAGCCTATTTTGATTTGGTGGTGGGTTTGGTGGCCTAATAGGTTGTGGTTGCGGTGCAATATAATTATATTGGCCATACTTAGTATCGGGCGGATACCTCCTAGTAGAATCATTGTAGGCATTAGGGATATGTGGGGGTACTTGGGGACTAACAGTAGTTACAGGGGAATCATGAGTTCGAAGATGATACAAATACCCGTTATTTGTCATTGGATCTATCCCCTGTATCGGGATAATTGTGCCGGTCTGACCGGTCCAGGGCCCGGTGTGACCGGCATCCAGAGGCACAGTCAGACCGGTCTGGGGTCCGATCTGACCACTGGGCGGAAACCCGGTTTGACCGGCCGTCTAGCCAGTCTGACCGGCGGTAAAGTCATGGTCTGACCGGCCATATGGCCCGGTCGAACCGGCTGGGTGCGCAGCCCATCCTTCGCCAGTTATTTGTATACTTGCTCCATCGGTTTTACTATATATTTGATCTCCAGGAGGCTTACTACCACTGGTAGAGGCTTTATCTTTGGACACAAAATCGGTTAAGAAAGAGCCGAATTTGTTCCTCAAAAAATCATCAACATGATTTTCAATAGATGCATCTAATTTAGTATTTAAAGTAGCAATGGATGAATCTATTGTATTTGCTATTTGTTGTTGGATAGAAGTTGATACCTCTTCAGTACTTACCACATCAAAATTAGGTTTAGGGTACGGTCCAGGCTTGACGATTACACCTTAATGGGTCCTAGTGCATGCTTTCATCAACACCTCTTGTGTGACCGCCTTAAGGTACTCCTCCATGGACTTGCGCGCTTCCCCATCAAGCTCCTCCAATGTGATTGGTATGACATTGGATGATTCCACCTATGCCTTGGTTGACGGCGGCTTCGTCATGGCGAAGTCGAAGTTGAGACGACATTGAGTAGATTTCCACAATGGAGTCGCCAAAAATCATGTTGGCAACTTTTTGTGACAGGTTGACAAGCACGATCTCAGCACCTAAACGCCTTGCGGTGATTCTATAGTCGCCAACCACCTCAATCTAGCAAAAGCTAAACCAAGATGGGTTTTGATAACTAAACCGGCTAGCGGAGCCGATTCAAGATAACCACCCGTCTCGTGGGCAAAACGGAAGGTTTTCATGACAAATCTACAAAGAGGTGTCGCACTCTCGCAGTGGCGGCGGACAATTTACGGCACAAATCGACAAAGATGGACAAACTAAGAGAAAACTAAAAGCAATATGAAAAACGATTCGATTGATTGATTGTAGATTGGACAGTTACAATTGAACCGGCCATGTCCCTTATATAGGGTTGGTCTTGCCCTCTACAGGCCGTCCTCCCGAAACATGCCTTCCTGAGCAAGGAAACTTCAAGACCCGACGAAACAGTCCCGGACTTGGACTCTGTCGGTCTGACTGACCAAACACAGCCAGTCTGACCAGCCCACTATCGGCGGTCTGACCGGCCTATACACGGCGGTCAGACCGGCCCTCACAGAGGAAAACCGGCAGACTTCCAAACTTTGGAAATTTTCCCTATTTTATCCCTAAGTGCCAAATTTGGGTGTAAACAGATCTAAACCCTCACCTTTGACAGGCTCAGCCTTGGTTAGAGTTAAGTGGTCAGTGATGACTCCACTCACCTTTGATGGGTCCCTTTTTTGCGGCCCGTGTGAGCCCCAATCCTTACCAACCGAGATACAAGGATTAACTCAAATCAAGATGTCATGTGATATCTGTGATTCTTGTACTAGTCTATCAAGTTCAAAAGCATTTAGAAAATATAAACCTTTCCTCAATACATGTTCCCATGTTACTCATGATCATGAGCACGGCTAATTGATTCATTTTTACTTTGCAGAGTTCGTACATTGTACCCACACGATGTGAAATAGCAATGATCATGCAACGCATGCTACACGATACCGAAGTACCCGATTTACTACTCACAACATAGCCGTTACATTGCTCATGACTTAACCTTGCACCGGCACGATAAGTGTGAATTCACCCTAGGCATATGACCTAGAGCAGCTAGGTGGTAGGCCCACGCCTTAGCCTAACGCCGTGGCGGCAAACCCATGTGTTTCCCCATGAGGCACTATACCATTGTTTTGGACAAACTTAAATGCCTAGACTACTCTTAGCAAGCAAATAGGTAGCTCCTTTGTATTATCGCTAAGACTAGTTTATACATATTTGCACCTACCAAGATGCAAGGCTAAATAATGAGCAACTTAGTAAGCTATGACTATCACATACTAGCACATGAGGTCGTACTATAAACATAAGTAACTGACATTGAGTTCGATCCTTACAGCGACTCAGGCAAACACTCCCCCTATCAGTACAGAACTAAACACCATATATGTACCACCTGCTGACCGAGTCTAAAATTAAATTCATCATTTTAGTTCTCAAATTTACAAGGCCACACTTGTGTTCAAGAGTTCAAAATGAGTCCAAAATATAATAGAGATTTGATCCATTGCCATTTTAAAGTTTGGAACTAGGCAAAGCTAAGCATATGGCATATAATAAGTATAATTAGACCCATTAGAGTACAACCAATTTGCTCCAATCATTCCTATAGTTACAAAAAGCAAGGAGTGAAATTATTCAAGGAGGTTCATGCAACAAATAGGTTGTATCTACCATTTCATCCACATAAGGTATAGTTTTCTACCAAATAGGCATGCATACTTATACATAAAACATAGGATTCAAATTGTTCACAGGAAGGGGCATTTGCCTTAGTTAGAATTTCCACACCAAAGTCAGCAACAACCCATACTCCTCACCGAGAGCATATTCGTTCATTATAGGAAATAATGGTAACCATATAAACACCAAATCAAGCAAAAATCCAAAATGACTCTAATGTGCATGAATTCTCTACTGTGACTATTTACTGATTAAACATGAT
Source organism: Oryza sativa Japonica Group (assembly GCF_034140825.1). Lineage (NCBI taxonomy): Eukaryota > Viridiplantae > Streptophyta > Magnoliopsida > Poales > Poaceae > Oryza > Oryza sativa. The sequence goes on along the minus strand of NC_089045.1, from coordinate 9,183,144 downwards.
TTATGGTGAAGGAATTTCAATTTTATCAGTTTGTATTTGTGAGTTATGAATTTTACAATTTCCATACTAGCCATAGGTTATTTAAGCCTTAGTTAAACTTAGATGAAATGTTTATTTAAGTTGTGTTAAGTTTCTGGTTATAGCAGTAATGGGAATGATCTTTTAAGTTCAACAAAGTTGATTTAACTATTTTTAGAGCTAGCATGATTTTGTTATGAATTTTACAAGCTACAAGGTACATAAAGTCAAACTATATGCTACATGGAATTTTAAAACTGATTTATATACATAAGGTATTAAACTTTGGCTTCTAGTAAATAAGCGAATAATTTTCTTAGTCCAACACATCTGAGTTAATAGTTTTTGGTGCATGCATGAATTTACAACATATTTTACAAGTTATGTTGCATAATATGTTAATAAGTTGCTACATACATATTTTAGAAATGTTTTTAAGTACTGTATGCTTCACATTTCAATATACAGTAATTTAATTCTATCTATTAGTTAGACAGGGTTTAGTAAATTTCTTTTATCTTCAGGAAGTTTTGTCTAGTGTCCAATAAGGACTTTTATCATTCCTTTTGTCTTTAGGAAACATGTGTCGTGTTTGATATAAGCTAGTATCTACTTATGGGTATAAATATGTACAACCGGAGTCTTTGTAATCTATCTCACAGATCAATATAACTATACTCGGTGCATTTCCAACCTCTTTTCTGAGGTTTTATTATCACCGGCAGAACTTAGCACCTGACACAAGGCTACAGCGGCTTCGATCTCCAGCAAAGGGGTAAGTTCTAAGTTCCGCCGACCTTGGCAATTGCATCAGCTACATTGGCATTGTTCAAGGCTACATTGTTTCGACCTATTGGATCGCTCTAGTTCGGTTGATATATTTCCTATCTGATATTTCAATTCTATCTTTAATCGCATTGTGTTTAGAGACGCATCATTTTAGTTGGGACTGTCTTGGTTAGATCTGATCTTCTGTCTTAGCCGATCTATCTCTACAATCACAATGTTGTTTTAAATAGATTTGTTATATCGATCACGTTTGCATCGGTTTATCGGCTGATTGAGTATTAGATTATCATACACAATCTTTTGCTGCATCGATTAGGTCTGACCTACTACATTGTTGTTGATAGTCTAAGTCTTGTTAAGTTAATAGATTTCATGCCAATGTTATGTCGAAGTGCTAGCCGGTAAGTTATGTTTGCATCGGACTTCCAAAGTTCTATCATTATTTATATAAGTATCAGAATCTACATCGGACATATAGCCGATCGTTCAAGATCCTATCGACATCGGCTTGTTAGCCGATTGGCTCTTTGATCATCCATTTATATATCCTGTCAGTTGCAAGATCAAACTGATTGACACACCCGCATCTCATCAAAATGTTAGGACTTACACTAGAGCTAAGCATATCTCCTTGACCTTCATATATTTCATGTCAACAATTTTCTATATAGAAAGTGAAATGTTTAAGTATACAATATTAAGGCAAAATTCTTGACATTAGAAAAATATGTAATTAGTTATGGGACATCGTGAGAGAGAAGCCACACAAAATAACTGTTTGTGTGGTCATGGGCATAGTACCACACAAACTGTTATTTTTGTTGTTCATCTCTCATCAATTGGGTCAATATTATATTTTAATACGTTTGATGTCTTGTAGCAAACTACCACACTTTTTACGGTGTCCTCGGACAAATTCACATTTTTACGGTGTCCCACGGTTAATTACACATTTTTTAAGTGTCCTGTAGCAAATTTTGCCCAATATTAATGTGCATAATCTTGTGAGTCTACTGAAATTTAGTTTATTTCGAAAGGAGCTAAAATGAGGTTTACATGGATTTTACAAGTTTCCATAATTTTTGGTTTAATAGAAAGGCACCTTAATCAAATTAGCGATTTTGCTAAAATAACCCTAAGCTTTGTGGAAACCAACCCACGGTTCTTGTACTGTGTTATGTAACTTATGTGTCGATGTTTTCTTACATAAGGGCCCTTAACTATATGTAATCGACTTTAAGTGCAAGGTCCCTGGCTTGTGCTATGTAAAGGCAAAGATCGACGCCGCTGCTTGGCAAGCTCTCTGGTGGGGATTCGCATGGTGTGGCCAGAAGCAAAAATATGTGGAAGGTCACGGCGAAGCTAACGGTAGCATTCTTGTCCAAAAAGTTGGTCGGAATCGTTTGGCTTGAAGGCGCATGCGACTGTGTGCCATGCCGAGCTCTAGCTCGATTGATGGCAAAAACGTGCATGCATAGGGTCCCTAGAGATCCTTGGATGCTCACCCAAAGCATGAACGCGGCTTGGAGTGGTCGCGAGTTGAAGATGACGACCTCTGGTTCATCCCGGCGGCGGCGGCGACTCCACCCAAGCGGCGATAGCGAGCGGCAGAGCCATCGAGCTTGCAAAGGAGTACATGCACGGAGCGAGTGGGGCTACCATGATTCTACACGCTCAAGGAATATAGGAGGTCTCATGTGGTCTCAGCAGGGAGTTGACGCCCGCGGTTGGCACTGTTGCGTTCCCATTGATCCTCTAGTCAAAGGGAAGTAAGGCAAAACCGTAAGTTGTTAGGCGTGGTACGGAGAAGGGAGAATGCGAAAAGTATATATAGAGAAGATCTCTACTCATCGGCACTAGAGAACATCGTCTTGTTTACGGGTTGGAAATGGAGGTTAGGCCCTCTCTCTATAGGTGGATATGTCCAGAACGCGACCAAGGACGATGGAGACACGATGTCTCTACTAGGAAAAGCATTATTGCAAGTGGCCGAAAAGCATTATTGTAAGCCAACGACTGTGAAGATCGCCGATCTTCGCAGGCGGGGCGGCCGTCCGCCTGTAAGCCAACGACTGTGAAGATCGCCGATCTTCGCAGGCGGGGCGGCCGTCCACCTGCGAAGATAATTTTCGCAAGCGGACGTTGGCTTGTCCAATCCGCCTACGAAAATAGGAATCGTCCGCTTGCAAAAAAAAAAAATTCCGCCTGCGAAGATAGGTAGAAAATATTGAAATTTAATTATAATTTGGCCGTAAATTACTTTTAAATTATTTAATAGAAATTTTTGCAGGTAGATTTTTATGTACATATATTGGAAGATTATCAAGCATTTGGTACTGAGAAATGTACATATATTGCATAACTCAAAAGTGTTGCCAAAATATATCTATTACAATATTTTTTTACATTGTCACTTCAAATAACATCATCTAGTTACATTATGGCATAGCAGTGTTCCACTCCCGAAGATCCTTGAATTCGTCACTTGCCGCTAGGGCACCCTCTGGGTCGAAGAAATCTCCTTTCACATGACAGCACTCATGGTGGATGAAGTGGAACAGATCACGCTGGACATTTGTCATACCTGTATCGTCAAAGCTTGTTCGACATTCTAATTTTGGCAACTGCATGCATTGAAATTAATCAATATATTAGTATCATAAATATCAAGAGCTGTCTAGTACATAGTACATAGTATAGAGACTTACATCCTCCGCGTTAGTCCTGTACCGTCCATTAACCCTAAGGAATTTGCACGTATAATACCCGCAAAGGACCGTTCCTCGCGGTTGCTCGTGACACTTCAGGACATATCATAGAAAAAAGTAGTTAAAATTTGCAATTAGTAAAACAATTGGAATACATAAAGTGAGTGGAGTATTACTGGCCAATAGGTACGTACTAGCAGCTTCTCCCGTGTTCGGGTCTGTTCTCCACCCTTGAACTTGTAGTATTGGTATGCACTGTATGGATGTCGTACCGTTTCAAAGTAAGGAGGATATTTATTTGTAATACATTCATATACAAATGCAAGAGTCATAATAACTTACTACTGTAGTAAGATTGTTAGAAATTCTTTGTATTGCTTGTGACTGTAATCGAGAGGATCCAAGACTACCACGGTTCCGTCTTTAGGGTGGATGAGTAAACAGATATAATGATCGCTACATATTAACAACATTATAGTTAGTTAGTACCAGCTAAAATAAGACATATGTGTACAAGATAAATGTACCGGACTTACTTAAAATTATAAGCGGCCATGACGACTCTCTTATTTTGAAAGTGCAAGAAGGCTCGTCCAATGTACCGTGCGACAGTAATCAATTTCTCCTTGTGCAAACCCTTCTTGTATTCTGCTATCTCTTTTGGATTCTTGCCCTTCAGCTAGTCTGACCCTAGTGCTAGCGTCACGGTATGCTGTGTTTGGCAGATCCGAGTTGGATCCAAGAAGCCGATGGGTTCTTTTTTCTTCTTAGCATCCATGTATTGCATCCTACAGAAGAAGTTTGTTAGTAACAATCACATGGATTTGTATTGTACATATTTTTCATCTAATTAATTAAAACTCATACTCACATACACCAAACACCGACGTAGTTGACATCCATCTTATCACGACGATATATGGCATGGAGATCTGAGAAATCTAGCCATACGTAACCTTCTTCGCCGAAACAATCTGCCGGTGATCGAGCTGTTATATTGCCCAAGCCTTTCTTGCTGGACTCCATGTAGAATTTATGTAACCTTCTCATCTCCCATGGTGCTTTTTTCAGTGCCCATTCCGGCAAGAGTGCTTTCCCATGTTTGTACTTTTCCGGGCAATCATCGGTTGCGAAGTATGTTGGCCCGGCTAGTTCAGCAGTCTTCTGGGGTCGTAATCTCTGAGCTTGGCGCATTCCTTACCCCCTCTGAAGACGGTTACCATGAACTTCTCCTTGTTCTCATCTTTGGACTTGGAGTCGTGGCTCCTAAGCACTCGTGGCACCTCGGGGTCTTTCGCAGGAGAAGGGTCTTCAAATATTTCTGGCTCTGTACCGTCCCATTCCAATCCTGGTACTTCTTCTTTGTCTAACCCGACTGATGCCACAAATTGCACCTCTGGTTCTGCCACTGTAATCTCCATGGGCACATCTGGCACTGGAATCTCCAAGGCTATCTCCGGCGGTGCAATCTCCATGGCTGCCTTCGGCAATGCAATCTCCGGTGGCACTTCTGGCACTGGATTTTCCTTTTGCATCTCTGGATCATCCGCCTTATCAGTCACCTTCCTCTTAGGAGGCCTCGGAGGTTTTCCCAGCCCCGGTTTAGGCACCATAGGTTTTTGCGTGGCGTCGGTGCCCAATTCAAAGGATATGTCATTCTTGTGCCAGAGAATTACAAGATCGACCGCATCCCCAAGTACGGATACACCATCTGCAGTCGGGTAGTCAATGTCGTAGGACTCAAACCCTTCGTGGACCACTTGTGGCTGCACCTTGGCATACGCATCGGGTATGAACTATTCATTGTATGTTCTCCCAGGGATAGCAATGGTTGTAGCGGCCTCAAGAGTTTTACCGGAGCGTCCAATGGGAACGTGCAATCTGCAGGGTGTATTCTCCTTGAGGTCATCGAAGGGGTAATCTGGCTCAGTTTCTTTGGTTTCGGGGTGAGGCAAAATCATGTGCTTGATGCAGAAATCCATCATTTGCCTTTCAAACTCCGCAGCCCCTTTGTCTCTAAGTGTATCCTTGTACGCTTCACGCTTCTTGTGGGGGTCATTTTTGAACCCTTCCTTCCAACTCATCTTGCTCGACACACCTCGAACCCTTCCCCCATGCTCAGGAGTACCCAGCGCAGTACTTAGCACATCTTTCTCCCTTTTAGGCTTGAAATATCCTTTTTTTGTGAACTGGATAAATTTTCTATTTTATCGGCAACGCTCTGCAGCTCTGGATTTTTAAACGATACATTTCCTTCATCCGTGATCTTTGGAGTTCTAGCTCTTACCCAGTTCCTTGATCTCTATGTTCACTCCTCCATTGGTACCGGTTGCCCATTCTTTCTCATTTCCTCCTCCTCTTTTGTCCACTGCTCCACCTTTGGTGCGTATCCCGCGGAGCCTAAGCGATGAGGAAATTTGTTCTTCTTGGCCAACTCTGCATACTTTTGGCTCCTTTTAATTTCTTCCGCGGAGTTCTTCAAGGTCAGAAAGTCGTCCCACTGATTGGGGGTTATGTTGGCTTATGTCAAAAATGGTGTGTGTCCCGTCTTCACAAATTTCTTGTTCAAGGTGGTTTTCCAACCACGCCAAGACTTGGCCATTGTTTGCAGTGCACAATTTCTCACTGCTGCCTCTGATCCATCCGGGAACTGGAAGATTTTCTTCAACTCTTTCCATAGGACTTCCTTATCCCCATCCGATACATGATCCCAGTCCTTGACCGTGATGGAGATCTTTTCCCTTACTATTATGCCACACTGTGAACTGAATTTCGCACGTGCCGTCTTAGGGGCGAGCGGCTCTCCTTTAGGCGAAACATGGGTAACAACATGGAACCCTTCATCCTTTCTATTCACGCTTCTCTCGCCCTTCCTTTTCTTCGCCTTTGCTGACCGTTCGCTTTTCTTTGTGCCGGTTGTGTTAGCTCTTCCTTCACAATTTTGGATGCATAAATCCATCACAAATTAAGGTCTAAAAGCTTAAAAAATTGCATACCTAGTGTGGAAATGAGTAGATCTAAGTACCGTAGAAAAATCCCCCGAAGATTTGAAGTTCAAAACCTCCCCCCCTCTATTTTTAAGTCACTTTAGGAGAGAGAAACATCGGGGAGAATGAACATGGCTCGGGGAGGAAGAAGACTATATAGGGGCATCTTTGCAGGTGGGCCATATAAGCGTCGCCTGCGAAGATCGATCTTCGCAGGCGGACCATATAAGCATCGCCTGCGAAGATCTATCTTCGCAGGCGCACGACGTCTGCCGCTTGCGAAGATCGATTTTCGCAGGCGACGCTTATATGGACCGCCTGCAAAGATCAATCTTCGTAGGCGGACCACCCCCTCCACCCTGGGTACTTTTTTTGCCGACGGGGTTTTGGCTCCGAATTACATGCCTGCCTGCGAAAATCTATCCCCTACGATGCCAAAAATGACTTTTCTAGTAGTGTATGCAGTAATGGTTTGAGGATTTTCTCAAAGTCGTTGGCCAAGGTGGAGGTGGCTATGCTCTAGACTTACTGGCGTGTTCCTTGGCTTCCACGTGTTCAAATGGACAGCTAGGGGTGTCAAAAGCGGTAGTGAGACTTCCATGTGGGTCTAGGGGGAGTGGAGTGGCTGCCAAGCAGGCCATGGGGCATGTGGTGTCCATTTGGAAGTGAGGGTTGAAGAGAAATCAATGATTTGGCTAAGCCTGAGAAGAAATGAGCTGTTTCGCAACAAAGGTTTCACTACGCCATGTCCTAAAAACCATGACAGAACATTTGTCAGCAGAGGTCACCTTTCAGATCATCTTATCTCTCGGAAAAGGCTATTACCGCGACTGAAGGCGTGTGGCGCTGAAAAACGTGTTGGTAAAGGGATTTACCAACAGATAGAACCTTTGCCGACAGACAGTCTGACCTAGATATGTTAGCTTTCCCGACATACATTTCTATATAGCGACAGACAACAGAGTCAGACAACAGAATCGGGAAGAGCAGGGCTGGATCTAAGGATTTGGTGGTGAGCATTTATATATTTATTGCGAGAATGATTCTGGGCTGCTCGATTGTGATCCAACGGATGAATCTATGGCGACTGATAGTGGTTCGGTAAGCTTTTCTGACAGACAGTTTGACACGAGATTAACAATCAACGATAGATAGTTTGCCCCTAAAAATCTGTAGAGTTCGCGACAGATGATCTGTCCCGCACCATAGAACTGCCCACATATGGTATGCCACAAAACCTTTACCGACAGAAGGTTAAATGTTGATCTCTATTTTTACCCACATACATCTGTGGGCAATTTTATGACATTGTGTAGTGTTTTGTTCATATAATTTGAGACTTAATGTGGGTCCATGCTAAAAAGTGTACATAAATGTTTAGTGTCAGAGATGGATCATGTTCCAAGTTTTAAATTGCAAATGTTTTATCATAGTAACTTGGTAAAGTAGGCTAGTTATACTGTTCACCGCATTAAATAAACTATTTAGGTGTTTTGTGGACTCAAGGTTGTAGATTTAAACAATGATATCTCGAGTTAAGATTGGGGTTGGTAGAAGAGACATTGATCTACCTTTTTGGATGGAATTTATTAGAAAGAAATGCTAAGGATTAATTTTGAGGTAAGTTATAAAGAAGGTCAAACACTAATATTAGTTTCAGCTTCTAGAGACCAAGTCTAAAATTATTTTCACTTTGTGTTCTTGCATATATAACATGATGATGTTAAATGGTGAAATTGCTGTAATTAAACCTATGCATGGTAAATGAATTATTCATCTACATCTTTAGTTGGGAAGTAATAGCATAATTATTTTTTATTGAATTTTTGGAAATAGAGCAAATTTGATCAGAGCTTACAGTTATCCTCTAAAACTTCTTAGCTAGTTGTTTCTTCTCGACTGCCTTCCCCTTCCCGTCCGCTTCGTGGCGGAGGTTATCCCTCTTGTTGCTAGTTATAGAATACTGTAGCGATCTCGGGTTCTAGACTTACATGCCCATATCATGGATGTATTGGTGATTGTCACATCCTGATTTTCGTTTCAGGATTTATAAATTATTTAATAAATTATTTCTAGAATTTATATTAAATTTTCATTAATTTACAAGTGAAGTTAAATGTGGGAAATAAAATTTCCTAAATATAAAGCATGGCTGGATATAATTTGTATTAAATTCTCCATGGTTAATTACACTCTCTGGAGATTTCTTAGATTTTTTAGAGCTCAACCACTAATTTTAATAATACAAAGAAAAATACAGTAATTATTTAAATAATACATTAATCACTAAATGATTTGAATATAATTTTTTAAATACTTTGAGTGTCCAATTATTTTCAGGATTTTTCTTGGAATTATTTGAGCACTAGAAGTTTGTTTAACAATTCAAAGATTATTTCAGTGATTAATTTAATTGGAAAAGTACTTAAAATCCCCTTTTCCTTTTCGGTCCGAAACAGGAATAGTCAATTTCTTATCCTCAGCCCGTCCTTCCTGAGAGCACCCACCCTCTCCTCTTTTCTCGGAGAAGTCTACTTACGGTCACTCGCGCAGCAGCCTGCTTCCTTTCAGCCCAGCCAAAAGTCCATTTTATGTCCCCCTAGCTACAGTGTCATATTCTACCTCCAGAGCCCCTGTTCGTCCCGATCCGGTGCCGATTTCTCCTCCAAATCCGGCCTCCCATTTCGAACTTTTCCGAAATTAGTTTTGGGGATTTGTTTCCCTTATAATCCTCTTCCGTTTGTCCCAAGAATCAGACCTTATCCCTTTGAATCCCACCCGGAATCGAGCTCGATTCATGTTTATCTCTCCAAACCGAACCCTAGTTTTTTGGCGTCGATTTCCTCTCGTTGCAAGTTGTGAAATCGATCTCTCCCTCCCGTGCCTGTAAATAGAACCCCCAAGACCACCTCTTTTGTTTCCCCTCCTTTTCCCGAGTCATCGTGCCCTAAATCCCTCTTACCGAGCGCCCCTTCTCTCACCACCGCCGGTTGCTACCTCCAGCCGCCGCGCGCCGTTGCGTCGGTCGTTGCTGATCTGCGCTGCCATCTCCCTCGGCTCTGCCCCGGCCATCCATTCCCCTGCGCCGAATCCCGCCGGAAATATCCTGTCACCATGAACCAGTGGGTCGCTGCCGTAGTTTGATCTCCGGTCGAGCCCCGCCGTCGCCGGACCTTGTTGCCGCCTTCCTTGGCATCACGGCGCCAAGACGGAGGCCGTCCACCTCTTCTCGTTTGCCAAAGTTCATCGGAAAGCCGCCACCATCGCTGACCTAACCCCGTCGTGGCCTCAACCTCGCCACCGGTTGTCTTCCGTCGTCGTCCATCATGGCGCCTCCCCTTGGTGAACTACCCTCGCTTCTTTGGTGCCCTCAATTAGCGTCGTTGTGCCCTAGATTGCCGGCGACCATAGGGTCTCGTGTCGCTCGCCGCCGGTGATGATGCCATCGTTGATGTCAGCCGCCACGTCATTGTTATATTGATACTCTTCACCTTGCCTATGTTGATGAAGTTTTTCTGGTCGATATTGAAATGACTAGTCATGCTGATATTGATATGCTTGCCCGTTGAGCAGATCCTATTGTTGCCGATGATGATGAAGTTGCTCACCGATTTGCACCCCAAGTTGAATTATTTGAGCAATTAATTCATCAACATTTTCCTTAATCATATTCTGCAATGTAATCATCAATGTCCTGATTGATCAAACAACGCACGATGAATTACTTCATCAACTGTATTTTGAAGTGTTTCAACCATCGGCTTGGGAAACTGAATCTTCTTTGCATTAACTTCCTCTTCAGACATGTAGGTACAAAATTCGTGTCCCACTAGGCATGCCAAATATGTGTTGATGAAAACTACGCGCTTGGCAGATGGTGCTAGATTTATGTTGGCGCGAACTAAGTCGACAATCACAATAGCCAGGGAGATCTGCTTTGGTTTAGTGTAGGTCCAAAATATTGATGAGATGCGGGCATGCTAATAAGTTTGATCTGGGCGTGCCAGTTAGTTTGATCCTGCAACTGACAAGATGTATAAATTGAATATCAAAGATCCGAGGCCAATAAGCCAATATTTCAATGCTATCTGTTGCCGATACCAGCCGGTATCTATAAGGTTTTGAGCAATCGGCTATATGTCCAATGTAGATTATGACACTTAAGTAAATAATGATATAAATACAACCGGCTGATGATAATGTAATAGAACAATATTATGATCCAAGAGAAACTAATCGGTTAATAATGATATGATAGAATAATTGCTTGATATGAATGTTAAGTATACATCGGTTGATGTTCCGATGTCATGAAATCCACAAGATTAGATAATCAATGAAACCTTTATATGTAATCTTTGTAAGTCAATGCAATATCCAAATAACTCATCAGCTGAAACCTCGTTGAAACACTTATTGGCAATCAAAGGCAGGTTAGTTTTTATTCTTTCTAAGCACGAGTTTGTAGGTGAAACCCAATTGATGCAGCACTAAGTATGAAAAAAACATAAAATCTAAATAATCAAGCCTTTGACTGATTTTTAGGGTGGTGGATACCTTAGCTAATCTAAATTGATGAAACAATTTAACACATACCAACAAAACCCAATAAAAGATCTTGCCGATACAGGTAAATTGAGACATTGACTTAGATTAACTAAGATATATGATAAATAGGTGTTTACATCGACAAGATTAGTGTGCCGAGGGCCTAGCCCCACCGATACAAACAGCCATAACAAGTCTTACCCCTCGCTGGAGATCGAAGCCGATACAGCCCAACTCGAAACAAGAAATCATCAAGAAAGATGATAATAAAAAGGGTGGCAATGCGTGGAAGTTGTATTGATCGAGAGATAGTTTACAATGAACCCGAGTGTACGTATTTATACCCATTGGCAGTTAAGAGTCCTTATCGTACACTAAACACACTTTACTAAAGATAAAAGGAAAATTACAAGTCATGATCGAACACATGATAAATACTTCCTTAAGATAATAGGAAAGTTACTAAATCTTGCCTAATTAACAGATATAATTAAACTATCATGTCATGGTTTTCACGATTCTTCCATGAACTCGATCTCTTCTAGATAGGTTTCCATCAGCTAATTGTGCTCTTTCCTTAACATAACCGACTAAAGATTCTTACCAAATTTTGGCGTTAACAGAACCGCCCCAGGTTAATGACAACGATGATGAGGATGGGTCGTCGTGATCGGGTGTGCGGCCCGGGGAACAACAGTCATGAGTTTGACCTTGCCTCTAGGCTAGAGATCGCGAGTTTTGTCGTTCCCAATCCTTGTGGTGACTTCACCGACCTTGTCTGTTCTCGTCCTGATGGCTTTGGTTGTCATGATGATCTCGATCGTGGTTGTGGTTACGATTGCCGTCCTGACGATGCTCCCAGTTATGTTAGACACAGGGTTGTCGGTGTCTAACATCGTGTTGGTTTTGTCGCTCGTTCCTTCGGTCATTCAATAGATCGCGAGCCTCTTGATGGGGAGGCACTCGATGAGCTTGTTGTCGGGGCGGTCTGTTCGCAGGAAGGTCTTTAGGAACTGGTCGACCAGTAGCAGCCGTGAAGACGGAATTGTGGTTGGCGACAATAGATTCCATTTGCTTTAATCACGCATCCACATCTGGGTGGGTTACTAGGTCATGTCAAAAGGAGCTTGTTGCAGTAGGGTGTTGACGTTGTTCACGCGAACCAGCTCGATTGGTACTGGGGTTTTGTCTCGTGAATGGATTTCACCATCCATACTGTCCCAAGTACCGCCATCCGCGCCCATATCTTCAACCACTCCCTAGATCATGTTCACACCACGCATAGAGTTTGACCCAGAGAATTCTAGGTCATATAGGTTGTGTAAAACGGATGAGTCGTGGGGGTCTAGTCCGACGTACCCATCCATTGTTAGATTGAGGTGTTGTCATCCACAGATGCATCGTTAGATTGATCTCGACGAGAGTGGATCGGATTACATTGAATGTGAACCATTAATTTGGTGATATTTAGGAATATCTTGCATCCGGTAAAGGGCTGGCTTTTGGATTTGTGGATAGGACACCACGCCTCGTATGGAGAAGTGCGTTTAATCCCGTGATCCTGACAAGCATCGAGTTCAGCCTTCACTTGAAGTATGATGAGAAGATGTCTTGTAGATTGGACACCAGGTGTTGAAATCTCTTTCGACGAATTTCCTTACCGGCATCTGGTTCTTGATGGGAACTGGTAAATTAGCGGTCTTCGGAAGATTATCTATAGATTGAGTTCTCGGCACCTCATTCTTACGTAAACTGGAGAGGTGGCCATTTGTGGGATCATGCCCGCACATTCCGTCAGGATGGTGGCGAACACTGGGAAGATGATGATTCCAACTAGGACAAAAGTTATCGTCGGCTAGGTTGGTCCCCCAGACCAGGACAGTCGTGGAAGCCCTCGTTGGAAAATCCAGCTCTTGGATTCATCTCATGAAAATCCTTTATCACCAAGTCCCCTACCTGGCGCGCCACGGTCGACGGGCCATACCCGCAGATGGTATTTACAGAGTATGGCGAACATCTGAACCAGGGTATACTCGAGATCTGACCTCTAGGAGACAAGGGACAAGGATTTACATTGCTTCGGGGGCCTCAAGATGAGTAACAACCCTACTCCAGTTTGGATGTATATATGGATGGGAATATCACACGAAAGTAATATGGCTAAAGTAATCCACTGCGATTTGTCCAGAACGACCCAATGAGATCTACTTGGTGAATATGATGTTGGTTTCCTCCAGATTGCTTCTAGATTTGTTTTTTTTCTATGGCTTATAACTCGATGCCCCTCCCTGGACGAGGGGCCTTGTATTTATAGTGAAGATCATCTTCCTTGTCAAATAGAGCTCGAGGCGATAAAACAAGATACAAGATTAAAGATACCTTATCTTTCCCGATTAGGATTATGACTCCTTCTATTCAGGAGAGATAATTTATTTCTTTATCTACATATTTCCTTAATCAAAAGATACATTTCCATATACCATTAGGTATATTGTATTGCTGTATTCCACACGATCACATATACAGGAGGTATGCCTTATTCTTGACATTGATATTACTCATTCAAAAATTATTAATTATTAATAGAGGTAGAAAAAATATTAAAATGTTTTCTATATAATTTTGTAATTACTATTTTTTTATTTTGAATCTATTAATAATATTTAATTAGCATCATATTCAATATATGATTAAGTAATGATAGTAAAATAGCTCTCGTGATGCATGGGTTGGCGACCAGTTTACCTAATCCTATCTCTACTATTATAAAAGTCGAAGATGTTTTTGTCAGGATTTTGGTACGTCATCCGTGATTGAAACGGTTTTAATTTTATGTTTCGGTTTTAATTTATATCTCTACTATAAAAACAAGAAATTCCCGTCAAGAAAGTCCGACTCAAAAAAGAGGTAAAAAAAGAAAGAAAAAATGTCCGACTGAACAAGCGATTAAAAAAAAACTTCCGTCGTCGTCAGTAAAGAAAAAAAAAGAAAAAAACCATCTCTTGTCCGACTCCCGTACAAAAAGGAAAAAAAAATCTCCCAGTAAAAAACAAAAAGGTCCGTTTGGTTTTTTTGCACCGGTATTTTTTTCATTTTTTCTTTGCACGCAAAAGAGTTTTCAACGTTTTTTCTTTGCACGCAAAAGAGTTTTTTTATGCGCACACGCTAAGGCTTTTGGTTTTTTTGTCTTTTTTTCATCCGATCGGTTCAACGTGCACCTCCCATGCGCTTTTGTTTTTCTCATCTGGTTTTATAATCCCATATGTTCGCCGCCGCCATATCGATCGTGCATTTTCTCCCCCAATTTGATTGCAAAAATCGATTCACCACTCCTCTCTCATTATTTTCTCCATGATTTTTCCCTTCGATTCAGCTTTAATTGCCAGATTTAATCTCTGTTTTATAGTTGCCGATGATGACGGTGATCTTCCCCGGTCATTTTTATCCCGAGTTTTACGCTTTGATTTGGGGAAATCGGAAAGAGTAGATCAAGTGGATAAAAACCCTCGACCAATTTTGGGTGACCCAAGGAAGATTCGACCGGATTTGATGGGGAGATTTTCTCTGGCAAACGTATGGGCGCAGGCACAGGATTATCTTCGGGAGGTTGAAGATGGTTGGGTCGAAGAGAAGCACACCAAATAGAGGGAGGTAGCGGAGTAGCCTAGGGCTGACAAGGAAGAAAGGCTTTCGGCCAAAAACCCATGAAATATTTTCATTATCTTTTCTTTAATTATAATTTATAGCGATCCCAATGTTAGGATTTTTATTAACTTTTTGAAATATAGTGTATAGTGATCCAAATATTTCAGCCGTGTTTAGATTCCAACTTTTCCATCACATCAGATATTTGGACACATGTATGGAGCATCAAATTTGAAAAAAATAAAAACTAATTGTACAGTCTAACTGTAAATCGCGAGACGAATTTTTTGAGCCTAATTACGTCATGATTAGCTATAAGTGCTCCAGTAAATCACATGTGCTAATGACGGATTAATTAGGCTCAAAAGATTCATCTCGCAGTTTACAGGCGGAATCTGTAATTTGTTTTGTTATTAGTCTACGTTTAATACTTCAAATGTGTGTCCGTATACGTCAAAAAAAAATTTGGCCAAATTTTTACAACATCTAATCACAGCCTTCAATTTATTATTCAGCTCTTAATATATCATTGAAACAAGTCTTTACCCGTTACAATGTACGGGTATCTTTTCTAGTATACTTTTAAAATTTATCGGCCCCCACTAGGTGTAGTTAATGCTAATTCTCTTTTTTATTGTTAAGGCACATCATTTCAATTGCTTGTAGCCTTCAATGATTCTTCAGTGGCAAATTATATCTCTTCTCCCAAAAAGCCAAACCAATAAAAATCTCAATCATTTAAATGCTTTGTATAATTGATCAAGGTACACGAAACAGAAAGCACATGAAATGTGGTAAATATAAATTAATCAGTTCACAACTCGTAATTATTGTTCTGTTATGCAATGTTCCCACTGCATGCACCGCACGAAGTTCTCATATAGTTGATTATGACTTTAGCACCTTTGCCTGCAATGACATAGAAATGACCGTGACGCTACCCTTCTTCTCCGGAGTCTCAAGTTGCTGGGTGACATTGTGTGCAAACACTGCAAAGAGGTCATCGATTATTGATTCCCCGAAATGGCTTTCGAACAGAGATCCCATTACCGCCTTTAAGGTCGCGGCAATGTTACGGCCGATTTCCTCATGAACATTGTCCTGTGTGGCATCGGCGGTGGCGCCCACCTCCAGTTTCGACTTCTCCACGGCATCATTGGTCAGGTGACTCAGGTCAAAGACCTCAATGTCCATGATGTCCAATAGCTGGCTTTGTTGCACCAGCTGTTTCAGCTCATCTGGCGAAGGGCCATACATTGGCATGTTGAAGGAGTCCAACTTCTCCGTCTCCACACGACCCTATTTTATAAGAACCAATATAAGAAGAGTTAAATGGTATCTTCTTTCATCATAAATCTTTAGTTAGATTAACCGGGAGGTTCATCCCACGGTAAACCATACATGACATTTGACTTTTTCAGCCTCCTAGATGTAACTTTGATATATATTGGAATAGATTTGTAAATGTTATAAGTTTTCGAAGAGTGTATGAGTACCTTACAAGACCTATCTACATATGCCTTTTTATAGTTCCAAATTAAGTATTTCAAAAAATTAAAATTTTCTATATAATAAAAGTAAAATGTCTCTCCTTTTACCTTAGGCATTGCAGTAATCACTATGGTAAGAAGAATGACAATTTTTAGTAGATGTGCTAAAATGTAGAAAAAAAATACCTCCTTGTAAGCTATACCTCGGCCATAAGAACATGCAGTGCCTGTGAAAGCAACTCACATTTATTACTTATTGCCCCACCTCCATGAATCGTGTCACTGTTCTTACTCCCAAGAATTGTGAGCACCATCCTGCCACCGGGCACAAGCTCTTTGCATCGCAACTGGAGGAACCGAGAGAAGTCCTTCTCAAACTGATTCAGATAGAGCTGCGCTACCAACGGAGGTGTACTAATTCCTATGTGAATGTTGCCCTTATTCATGTTGTCATCAAGATGTAGTGGGACCTATCCAAACGGTCATCACTTCAAATATCATAATTAAATTTGTCTACATGGGACAATAGTAGCACCCACGATGATAGGGTGATGCGAGAAGTCATCAAACATAACTAATATCTTTTATCTGAGAGAGCCACATGAGGCTAAAGGATGAATGGAAAAGATGAACGCTATTGCAAGGAAAGAGCCTAGTATAGAAGGATCCCATACCAGCAACGTAGTATGGAGGAGGTTGTAACCCTCTATGGGTGCAGTGCTGCATGGTTGACTGCTTGAACTGCTCCAGTGACCGGAAGATCTGGTTGAAATCATTGCTAGGTAGGTCGTTGAGAAAGAATTGGACCTCCATGGTGGACTCCCTGGTTGTATTATCGGTAGGGATTTTCTCACTTGCCGTGGCGATCACCTCTGAAAAAAAGAGAAGTGTATTTGCACCAGAGGAGTACCCTAGGTCTGCCACGACCATTGATTGAGGTTGAAGATCTGCACATACACCTTGTACGGCTTTCTCAACCATTGGTTGAGTTGCAATAATGGCTTTTCTCTATTGTACATGCATGTGTGAAATCCAATCAAAATTTTTGTTGAACCCTCTAGTTAACATGAAGAACACATGTCTAAATATTGCTATTACTACCAATATGCACAAACAAATAATCTCTCCCTCCCAAATTATAGGGCGCCCCCATTTTAAGAAAAATCAAACTTGGTAGCTTTTGACTAATAATCATACTAACTATATCTATATTAAGTATTATGCATGTTATATCGCTAGATTCATATTTTGAAGTACTCTTATGTGATGCTAATTTTATATTTGTTGGCATCATAGAATGGAATAAAATACTCATAAAATATGTTATTGAATACCATGTAAATAAAATATAGGCCTTATAATTTGTGATAGAGAGAGTAGTATTATACTCGGTGAAGAAACAGTGGTAAAGACAAAAAAAAAGGCAAAAAGAAATAATTAGTTTCGTTGAGCACTGAAAAGTAAAAGGAAACAACACTAGTACAGATCCTTCTATCTGTGACGGGCTCTAATATGCTTAGAAATAGCGGGCTGTCACAAGGAAGTCATCTCAATCGGGCCAAAAAGTGCCCGATTGAGATATGGTCGCACAAACATGTTAGATGGGTATAAAACTTAAGTCCGTCACGGATGACACCTATCAGTGACGGGCCACAACTTTAGGCCCGATTGAGATAACATTCCATATCTCAAACGGACCTAAAGTTGTGGCCCGTCACAAATGACCATCATCTGTGACAGGCCACAACTTTAGGCCCGTTTGAGATAACATTCCATATCTCAAACAGGACTCAAGTTGTGGCCCGTCACAAATGACCATCGTCTGTGACGTGCACCAACTTGAGGCCCGTTTGAGATAACAACTAGGCCCGTCACAGATGACTCATCAGTGACGGGCTATATACTTAATCTCTATCGGGCATTAACTAAAACCCGTCACCGATGACTATTTTTCCATTTTTCATATGAAATGTTTATATTTGTAAGTTGACTATAGCAAAATAATTTTACGGGTAGTAAATGATTTCAAATGGAAAAAATGTCAACGACAAAGTTGTATAACTTATTAATATTTACAACTTTTAGTTTGGTCATTTTTCAATATAACATTTTTTTGAACAGTTTGAATTTGAATTTACAAATATGACAATTTCAAACAATATTTTCAAATACTAAATGATTTCAATTGAAAAAGTCATCAACAACAAAGTTGAATAACTCATCAAGATCTAAAACTTTTATTTTTGTTATTTCTTCATCTGACGAAATGTTAGTAATATTATTCAGAAATTTTACATATATGTGTTATAGTTTATAAAACCAGATAAGAGATATGTCAATTTTGTGAACAATGTTACTATCACTTTATCGTATGAAGAAATGACCAAAATAAAAGTTTTAGATCTTGATGAGTTATTCAACTTTGTTGTTGATGACTTTTTCAGTTGATATCATTTACTATTTGAAAATGTTATTTGAAGTTGTCATATTTTCAAATTTAAATTCAAACGGTTCAAAAAGTATTATATAGAAAAATGACCAAAATGAGCTATACAACTTTATTGTTGATGAATTTTTCAGTTGAAGTCGTTCACTGATCTAAAATTCTATTTGAACTTTTCAAACTTTGAATTTCAAATTTCAAATCGTTTACATAGAGTTAGATGGAGAAATGACCAAAATAAAAATTTTGCACCACGATGAGTTCTACAACTTTGGTTTTGGTGACTTTTCCATTTGAAATCATTTAATAACCCCAATTTGATATCCTGGCCTAGGACATAATAGGATTAATAGAATACTCATACCAACATGTTACAATTACTTTTCTGAAAGCCAATCTCTAAAGAACTTTGACGTTAGGTGTGCTTGGTCTGGAGCAATTTCAGGATGGGTGACCGACCGGGAAGTTTGAACTTCCCGCGTGGGTGCACACGAGTGAGGGCTAGCCAAAAAATAAAATTTATTTATTTTTGGAATATCCTCATCTGTAACGGGCATTAACTCTAGCATAAGTTAATGCCCATCACAGATGACTCATCTGTGACGGGATATAATTAATGCCCGTCACAGATAAGGGTCATCTGTGACGGGCGCTAGTTGTGGCCCGATTGAGATAGGTCATCTGTGACGAGCTATAGTTTGACTGGTCGTCTGGGTCAAAGCTATCGGTGACGGGCTTTACTTAGGGTCTGATTGAGATAGAATCATCCGTGACGGCCGTTTGCCTGATTGAGATAGCTCTTCACATCAGTGACTTCTAGCCTGTGACGGACGCTATGCCCAATTGAGATGGGGCTTACCGCCCGATTGAGATGAGGGTATCCGTTCTAGTGCAAGAAAGAAGCGTGCCAAATTTAATCGAGTTGGCTACAAACTTGGAGACGAGAGTTGTTGGCGTAGCTTGAGTCTCCGTCCCCGTTGATCATGTGGAAATCGCGTTCCATCTTTATTTCCATCTACAAATGCTTCGCTATATAGAGACACCCTATTCCTAAATTGCTACTACCTGTCTCTGAACAAACCGTACAACATAATGCAGTGTGAAATCTGAAATGTGGAGCATGAGACTGACGAGACTATCTCACAACTTAATCCATTTTATAACGACAAACCTTGCGCTGCTCCGGTTTGGTAAATAATGTAATTTTTTTTGATCCGTTTCGAACCTTCTATTTCAAAAGTCAACTGTTCCTTTTTTTTAGAACAAAGTCAACTGGTCTTCAATTGACAGTGTGAATACGATGCATTGATAAGATTGTTGTCCATCCATCATCACGGTCGATTTGTTGTGGGTCTGCCGATTGCTGGTAAGAACGAAATGCTCCGGGTAAGTTTTATTATAAGAAAATAAAATTTATATCAAACAAATAAAATTATTCGGCCTTTTCTACGTCAAAGACTGCAGTCTCTAGTGTGGCTGTAACTTAAGCAGTCACACTAGAACCATCGAAATTACATCTAAGGGCCGAGATTTTTAGAGCACTGTCCAGCCACATAAGGAAATATATTATGCAAAACCACTGTAGCAATGGTTATATAGCATTTGATTTGCACATTTGATCTGATAAATGAACAGATGAGATACCATGCAGTCACCAACATGCAATCCTAGTTTTATTGCATGTGATCTCAATCCCTTTCCCAAGTACACACTACAAAGGAACATGCCAGCTACCTCTTCATGTCTGTCAGATAGATGCCTTGTCAGTGATAAGAATTTCAAGAGAGGACAGCATTAATTCTCTATATATTCGTAGTACAAGATATCATACATCCTAATACTACGAATCTGGATAAACTAGGATCCGTGATATCCTATACTATGTTTATTTTTTATATGACGGAAAAAATATCTATAAAGAATCATACTTACTACCCGTCATAGATATGGATTTCCATATGACTAGGCGGTTTGCCACCCATTAAAGATAACTCATATATCATTGAAGGCAACAAACACCCATCTCAAGCGTTGTGTTGGGTCATAAGGCCACCAGCCAATAATGACTATATGTGACAGGTCTAGGGCTTAATGAAAAGTTTGTGGCTCGTTAGTTCGCTCGGCTCATAATTAGCCCTGCTCAGTTTGGTTTGACTAGTTAGGAATTGACAAGGAGCTGAGCTGATGTTTAAGAGTTGAAGATCTAGAGTGCACATATGCTATACTAAACTGCCCATCAAAACAAAACCACGTGACCATCACCCAGCTTGCTGCAGCCCATCAAGCTAAGCAGCTTACCAGCACAAGTCCACGGCCGAGCTGGACGACACCCATCAAACCCTTGCCACAACTCACAAAGCACATGAGTATGTATTAATAAGAGTTTTTCACGTAAAAATTCATGTCTCCGTTGTACATCTATTTTTATAACAAGCGATATCAGAGCATCGAAGATCAATCTACGTCACGCAGCCGTCGCCGGTTCGTCGAGTCACCGGATCGTGGAGTCGCCGGATCGATCTGATCGACGTCATCCCTGCCGCCCGCGCGTAATTAGGGCAGCAGCAGGACACGTCTTGGAAACAGCGCACGCGTCTAGAGAAAAAGGTGAAGCAGCAGCAGCAAGCCCTCCAGCTGCACGCGCATCGAGGAAGAGGGAAATAGGGCAGCCAACCAGCCTGTGTGTTCACGTGATTAATTTCACGGTTGGAAAATTGCTACGCACACACAAGCTTGTGTACCAGGAAGTTTCAGATCTACGTTACGTGCACACAAGAAGTGTACCAGGTTTCACGATTTATCTAGGTTTACATCAATTTCTTACTAGCAAATTCAAGTTTAATTCCCATGGCGAGTTTGAAGTATGATCTATCGCTCCTGGACCGAGACATAAGATTCTCACTGTGGCAAGTGAAGATGCAAGCCGTTCTTGCACAACAAGACCTCGATGATGCGCTTTCTGGATTTGACAAGACGACTCAGGATTGGTCCGGCGATGAGAAGAAACGGGGTCGTAAGGCTCTGTCATATATTCATCTCCATCTATCTAACAATATTTTGCAGGCGGTGCTTAAGGATGAGACAGCCGCTGGGCTGTGGTTGAAGCTGGAACAGATATGCATGACTAAGGATCTGACCAGTAATATGTATCTAAAGCAAAAATTATTTTTGCACAAGTTGCAAGATGATGAGTCCGTGATGGACCATCTTTCCACTTTCAAGGAAATTATTGCTGAACTTGAGTCTATGGAGGTAAGTATGATGAAGAGGATTTAGGCCTTATTTTATTGTGTTCATTGCCCAGCTCATATGCAAACTTCAGGGATACTATATTTTATAGCCGCGATACTCTAACTTTGAAAGAAGTTTATGACGCTTTGCATGCCAAAGAAAAGATGAAGAAGATGATACCCTCTGAAGGTTCAAATTCACAAGCAGAAGGCTTGATTGTTCGGGGCAGGCAACAGGAGAAGAACAGAAAGAATCAATCAAGAGATAAAAGCTCAAGTAGCTACCGTGGGAGATCAAAGTCCAGAGGCAATTATAAATCATGCAAATACTGCAAGAGAGATGGACGTGATATATCTGAGTGTTGGAAGCTACAGGACAAAGACAAGAGAACCGAAAAATATATATCAAAAGGTAAGAAAGAAGAGGAAGGTAAAGCCGCAGTTGTTACTGATGAGAAGTCTGACGCAGAATTGCTTGTTGCTTATGCTGATTGTGCACAAACTAGTGACCAGTGGATTCTTGATACTGCATGCACCTATCACATGTGCCCGAATAGAGATTGGTTTGCCACCTATGAAGCTGTCCAAGGTGGTACTGTTTTGATGGGTGATGATACACCATTCGGGGTTGCAGGTATTGGAATAGTTCAGATCAAGATGTTTGATGGCTGTATCAGAATATTGTCAGATGTGCAGCATATTCCAAATTTGAAGAAAAGTCTCATCTCTTTATGTACTCTTCATCGCAAATGGTACAAATATTCTGGTGGAGACAGAATTTTGAAGGTAACTAAGGGTGTGTTTGGTTGCTTGCATCATTTTAGCCTGGCTCATCTCTCTCATCCAGGCTGAGTTTGGCCTGGCTAAGTAGATACATGTGTAGCTGTTTGGTTGGTTGTATTGGTTTAGACAGGATAGAGTGAGATTTTGTTTGGTTGCTTGCATCCAAGATACGTTTTGAAAGAGATTTTGTTTGGTTGGTTGTATGGATAGTATGTATGAGTATTTCCTTTCTTTGAGGGTGAGATTACCTCATTTAGAATTAATGAGTGAAAATTCTTAACATCTACGAAGTAAAAGCAATTTATTTATAGAATATTATATCAGATTTTATACATGTCAAATATACAAATAATTGATTTCGGAGTTTCCAACAACGATAATTTAAAACAATGTCAGATGAGCTTATACAGTCGCACAGCAGTACATAAACCATACTCCCTCCATTCCAAATTGATCTACATATAGTTTTTATGAGGTTATTCCTAAATGATCTACATATTTGTGTTCATTCATTAAGTCTATTCGTTATTTGTGCATTGGAGTAAATGGACATTGATGCATGCATCCATGCACACAAGTATTTATAAACCACATGCAATATCTTGATTTGTTATTGGCTAGAAAATAGTGGGGATGGTGCATGCATTGAGTTTACTGCTAGAGTAAATATAGTATGAGAGAGTTATTAGTTTTTCTCCGTCTTGGTGTACCTATGAAATATGTAGATCAATTTAGAATGGAAGGAGTATTTATTAGTGGTTAATGACATCCGGTGGGAAAAAAAAGAAAAAAGAAAAGGAGAAGAGAGTTCGGAGAGGAACTTGTCGCCGCCGGTAGCTAGCCGCTCGTGCCACCTAGCTAGGCATGTTCGCCTCCGTCGGTGCAGGGTCCAGCGGCCGGGTGGTTTGGATCTAGCGGGCCAGAGTTCCTAAGCGCTGAATCTGGCCAAAGAAAGGTGAGTAGCAGATGGATTTGAGGTAGCTGTCCACGGCAGCGGGGGTGTTCGTGCGGCGACAAGCTCAAGCCGGCGAGGAAGGTGGTGGTGCTGGCCACGACGACAATGTGAAGAAGTGGGAGCCAAGCTCATCCTTGAGGAAGGCGGCGACGAGCACCCGCCCTTCGACATCGCTAGGAGGGTAGATCTGGCAGTGGCGAGGTCATGCCCTCCGGATCCGCCGATGGAGAGCTCTTGGTGGCCAGTTGCTGAAGAAGAGAGGGAGGACGGGACTTGCAGCTAGCTTGATCTGGCAGAAAGAGATGGAGATGGTCGCCGCTGGTGGCTGTGAGCTTGTGATTGGCGATATCAAAGAGAAGAGAAGAAAGAAGAAATAAGGAAGAAGGCAGGGTGGTGCTGGGGACCCCATCGCCTCTCCCCGCATGCGCGGGTGCAGCGCTTGCACGCGTGGGTGCAGCGCTGCTGCATGCGTGGAGCCAGGACGAGCAGCGAAGCTCGATTCAGTCGATCCTGCTTGGCCTGGCTACGAAGGACTTTTTGCATTTGTTGGGCCTGGCTGTGGGACACATGCAGTCAACCAAACAGCCTACAAGTTGCATCCAAGATGCGAGCCAGGTGTGAGCCAGGCAACCAAACACGCCCTAAAGGCTCTCTTGTTGTGATGAAAGCTGATATTAAATCTGCCAACCTGTACCATCTGCAAGGTACAACCATATTAGGTAATGTTGCTACAGTTTCTGCTTTATTATCTAATTCCGATGCTACTAATCTTTGGCATATGCGTCTTGGGCATATGAGTGAAATTGGTTTGGCAGAATTGAGTAAGCGAGGATTGCTAGATGGACAAAGCATTGGGAAGCTCAAATTTTGTGAGCATTGCATCTTTGGCAAGCATAACAGGGTGAAGTTCAACACATCTACACATACTACTGAAGGTATTCTTGATTATGTGCATTCTAATTTATGGGGCCCTGCTCGTAAGACATCTTTTGGAGGTGCTCGTTATATGATGACTACCGTTGATGATTATTCGCGAAAAGTTTGGTCTTATTTCTTGAAGCACAAATATCAAGCTTTTGATGTGTTTAAAGAGTGGAAAACTATGGTTAAAAAGCAAACTGAAAGGAAGGTGAAAATCCTTCGTACTGACAATGGGATGGAGTTATGTTCTAAGATATTTAAATCATATTGCAAGTGTGAAGGCATTGTGCGTCACTACACCGTTCCTCATACACCTCAACAAAACGGTGTAGCTGAGCGTATGAAGAGGACAATTATATCAAAGTCCCGTTGTATGTTGCCTTATGTAGGTTTGCCTAAACAGTTTTGGGCGGAAGCCGTTTCCACTGCTTGTTATCTTATCAATCGATCACCCAGTTATGCCATTGACAAGAAGACTCCAATTGAGGTATGGTCTGGCTCCCCAGCAAATTATTCAGACTTAAGAGTATTTGGTTGTATTGCTTATGCTCATGTTGATAATGGTAAATTGGAGCCTAGAGCTATTAAGTGCATTTTTCTTGGTTATCCGTCTGGTGTGAAAGGCTATAAATTATGGTGTCCTGAAACAAAAAAGGTTGTGATTAGTAGAAATGTTGTCTTCCATGAATCAGTTATGTTATATGACAACCCTTCTACTAATGTTCCTGTTGAGAGTCAGGAGAAAGCAAGTGTGCAGGTGGAGCACTTGATTAGTTCAGGGCATGCACTAGAAAAAGAAGATGTTGCTATTAACCAAGATGCACCTGTTAGTGAAGATTCAGATTCTTCTATTATTCAGCAGTCTCCAAAACGTTCTATTGCAAAAGATAAGCCTAAAAGAAATACTAAACCTCCTCAAAGATATATTGAAGAAGCGAACATAGTTGCTTATGCTTTGAGTGTGGTAGAAGAAATTGACGGTAATGCAGAACCTTCTACATATTCTGAGGCTATTGTTTCTGATGATTGAAATAGATGGATAACTACTATGCATGATGAGATGGAGTCACTTGAAAAGAATTATACTTGGGAATTGGTGAAGTTGCCAAAGGAGAAGAAACCTATCCGTTGCAAGTGGATCTTTAAAAGAAAGGAAGGTATATCTCCAAGTCATGAGGCAAGATACAAAGTAAGGTTAGTTGCTAAAGGTTATAGCTAGATTTCAGGTATTGATTTCAATGATGTCTTTTCCCTTGTTGTGAAGGATAGTTCAATTCGCACTTTACTCAGTATTGTTGCAATGCATGATTATGAACTAGAGCAAATGGATGTTAAGACTGCATTTTTACATGGGGAGTTAGAAGAGGACATTTATATGGAGCAACCTGAAGGTTTTGTTGTTCCTGGAAAAGAGAACCTAGTATGTAGGTTGAAGAAATCTCTTAGGTTGAAGAAATCTATTTATAGGTTGAAGCAGTCACCTAGACAGTGCTATAAGAGATTTGACTCTTTCATGCTTTCTCAGAAGTTTAGAAGATCCAATTATGATAGCTGTGTTTATCTCAAAGTTGTTGATGGTTCAACTATATATTTGCTTCTTTATGTCGATGATATGTTGATTGCTGCAAAACATAAATCAGAGATATCAAAGTTGAAGGCACAATTGACTAGTGAATTTGAGATGAAGGATTTGGGTGCAGCGAAGAAAATTCTCGGTATGGAAATTACTAGAGAAAAGGTTATAATGAAAAAGTTGTTGTCGTTTTAATATGCAACATGCAAAACCAGTGAATACTCCTTTAGCTGCACATTTCAGATTATCTTCATATTTATGTCCATAGTCAGATTATGATATTGAGTACATGTCTAGAGTTCCATATTTAAGTGCAGTTGGTTCACTTATGTATGTCATGGTATGTTCTCGTCCTGACATATCACATGCATCGAGTGTTGTCAATAGATATATGGATAATCATGGCAAAGAGCATTGGAAAGCTGTTCAATGGATTTTCAGATACCTACGTGGTACATCTAGTGCTTGTTTGCAGTTTGGGAGATCTAGAGATGGACTTGTTGGCTATGTGGATTCAGATTTTGCTGGAGATTTGAATAGGAGAAGATCGCTCACAGATTATGTTTTCACTATTGGAGGATGTGCTGTTAGTTGGAAAACAAGTTTGCAAGCAATTGTTGCCTTATCTACTACTGAAGCAGAGTATATGGCTATTTCTGAAGCTTGTAAAGAAGCTATTTGGCTTAGAGGTTTGTACACTGAGCTTTGTGGAGTTATGTCTTGCATTAATATATTTTGTAATAGTCAAAGTGCAATATGCCTTACAAAGGATCAGATGTTCCATGAGAGAACAAAGCACATTGATCTGAGATATCACTTTATTCGAGGTGTGATTACTGAAGGTGAGGTCAAGGTATGCAAGATAAGTACTCATGATAACCCAGCTGATATGATGACAAAGCTAGTTCCTGCTACTAAGTTTGAGCTTTGCTCAAGCTTGGTTGCTGTTACAGTATAGTCCTAGAGACTATTTGGCGCGCGGTGATTTTACCTACATGATGTATTTTTTGGTGATGGATGTTTTTCATGCTACCAGAGGAAATTTGTCTCAAGGTGAAGATTGTTAAATATGTGATCCGAATTTTGGGCCCACAATATATTCGGATTAGTTTCCTAGCAGTAGTTCCTATTAGGTGTCTTTCTTTTATCCCCTATATATACTTTTGTAAGCCGTACGGAAAGGGGCGACGTTCCCATTGTTATTCCTCTACGTTTGTATCCAATTCCTTTCCTTTATAGTGATCATTGCCGATCGGCGTCCGTGGTTTTTTCCCGCAAGAGTTTTTTACGTAAAAATTCGTGTCTCCGTTGTGCATTTATTTTCATAACAAAGGGACACGTACACAAGTGCACAGCGCCGCCACTGGCACCCGCCGCCGCCAGTCAGAGTCTCGTGCTTGCTGCTCTGCCCCTCGCTCCTAATAGGTTTGCTAGCCATATTATCTGAAAAATTGCAGAATTAACATACAGATTATAAAGCATATATATCAACCAAGCTCGTCCTCCTCAAGATCTGAGGTTAGCAACGCTTATTCTCTTCTCTTTTTTTTTTTGCATTTTTCACATGTTTTCACTAAGATCATTTTTATTTTGTTCAAAGTTATTTTGTTTTAAGCGCACAAATATCACTTCTAAAAAGAACCTTTCCCTAGGCGGCCAAATTGTACTTTTACAGGTGGGTGGAGTAACCGCTTACATCCAGGAGTATGTGAGAATCGGGATTTCCATAGGCGGTCAGCACAGCGACACTCAAAAATTTATACAGACGGGCACGTTCTCACACCTGAGTGTGAAACATTTTTAGGAAAAAAAATTCCAAAAACAAGAGACCCTAACTACTCTTTGGCCCCTGGCAGAAGATTCCGAAAACGCTTCGTATCGAGCGTCCGATACGAGACAAATTCCGGACGGTCAATGGGACCCACCTTTCCCCAATCTTATCCTCATTCCTTCCAAAAATGCTTCGTATCGAGCGTCCGATACGAGACAAATTCCGGACGGTCAATGGCACCCACCTTTCCCCAATCTTATCCTCATTCCTTCTCATCCCCAACCTCTCGTTCAAGTGTTCAACTTCTTCACGGCGTCCCATGCTACACACGTGGCCGCGGTGTCATCAGGCGCCGGCGCCGGCGCCGCCACCGCCGCAGACGGCGGGGCTGCCGTCGTGGGTGGCCGGATTTTGGCGCCGCCGGTGACTCGCAACACTCCGCTCGACCGCTCCAACCTTATCTCTTCCCCTTCCCCCTTCTCTCTCTCATGTCAATGGAGATACTGAAGCAGGAGACGGCGTCCTCACCGGACGACGACGGCCTTGCGTCCGCCGCGCCGCCCATGGCCGCGGCCGTCGTGGTGCCCTCCTCCTCGCTGCCGCCGGCCACTCGGTGGGGCCTCTCGCGCGGACCTGCGCAGAGACAACTGGACAACGGCGAGATGGAGCGTGGTGGGCGGGTCGCCGGAGTCGACGAAGGCGGCCGTGGCGCGGAGGTGGTGGAGGGAGAGGGATGAGAAGTGCGAGGAGCAGGAGCATTGCCGCCGCGGAGGCTATGGGGAGGAGGCCACGCCGGCGGAATTCGTAGTCGTGGTGGTGGCCGAGGCCGTGGCCGAGGGAGCACGGCATTCCGGCACCGTTGAAGATTTTGGCCACCGGGATGGAGGAAGAAGCCAAATCTAGAATGGGGTAAACTAATGTGATTTTTCAATGTTCCAGTCTATTTTGTCTCAATGTTTCTCTGTGTTAAATCGAAATGTTTCACTGCGTATTTTAGTAGTGTTTCACATTTTTATCATCGATTCTTGAGGATCCATTGATGTTTCTCAATGTTTCTCTGTGTTAAATCGAAATGTTTCAATGCGTATTTTAATGGTGTTTCACATTTTTATCATTGATTCTTGAGGATCCTTTGATGTTTCAACAGTATAAACTTGTTGTTTCATGTGTAAGACATAAATGTTTCAATCTTTGATTCCAATGTGTTTCATCTTTTCTAATTAGATGTTGCACACAATGGTGTTTTCGGTGTTACTATCAGCATCTTTAAATGTTGCATATAATTGGAATATTTTTAACCACGTGATGAAACATTTTTCATTGGATAAGGAAACATCTGAAACATTTTTGCTGGAACATTTTTTAGTTAATGCTAAAACATGTGAAACATTTTTCTATATACGGTGAAACACCGTCCGAAGTTTTGACTGGGATCGGACGTCCGATCCCTAGTCATCTCTAGAAGATTCGCCTCTCGAGGCTTCCACCAAGGATGAGCAGGTCCTATGACCAGTGCCATCGCTTCCACCACCATTCCAAGCCCATCGCATGCGCCTGGAGGCTCGCCACCTCCGTTGGTCGAAGCTACATACCGCCGCTGGGAACGGAGAGAAAGGCTGCTGGAAGAGAGGGCTGCTTATTAGTGTAAGAGTGGTTTATAAACCTAAAAGACAAATATATAATTTCTGCTTATTAGGGTAGCCTACCACGGGTGGGGGTGGGGGGGTGTGGACAGACGACGGCAGCCAGGAGGGGGCGACCGGACGGGCAGTGGTGGCGGCCGGGGACCGGCAGTGACAACCGTTAGCGTGGCCGGCGGAGAGAGAGGATGTGCCAAGAGGAGGATGCAGTGGTGGGAGGAGGACACCGGCTGCCATTGTCTGTCCCGCCGCTGCCCGTCCGCCATGCCGCCCCCTCCGCCCCCCCACCCCGCACTGCCCCGCTGTCGGCCGAGTCGCCGTCATCCTCCCGCGTTGTCATCCAGGCGGTGGCCGCCACTACTAGAAAAAATCATTTGTTACCATGAAAAAAATCGTGGCATCAATTCAAAAATTATGGCAATAAATACATGTTGCCACAATTTTAAAATCGTTGCTAGCTGTGGAAATAAATAGCGTGGTAGTAGGTTATTGCAATGATTTTTTTTAGTGGTAATAAATTTAGATGTTGCCACGGATTGGATGTGGCTATAGAACATATTTTTTGCAACAGTAAGATTTTTCGTGGCGATATCTCATTTTCTATTGCAACAAAAGTACTAAATAAAACAACGATTGTAGATCGTTGCAATAAAATATAATTATTTGCCACAGAAAAATTATCATTGCAATAGTACAATATATTGCTACGAAATATTTTTTTGTTGTAATAATTTGGTGGCAATAGCTCAATTATCTTGTAGTGCGCGCTGCTGCTCGCCGCGCGCCTGTCGCGTCCGGGGTGGACGTGGCGGCAGTGCTCGTGGCGCTCCCGGACCTCGCCGGTTTCGAGCGGCTGCTCGTCGGCGACCGCCTCCAATCCCTCCGTGCCGAGCGATTAAATGCCTCTAATCAGCCCCAAAGTACAATTAAATGCCTCTAATCATTCTAAAATATGATTAAATACCTCTAATCACCCTAAAGTAGCGTTTCATTAAGAAGTATCCTTTATGGAGTAGCATTTTTATAAGGACATCCTATAGGGTGGAATCCTGTTAAAGCCACCTCTATGGAGTGGTATATTGTTAAATTTCTCGTGCATTATTTAAAAATTTAATTCATGAACATCTTTTCCTTGATTAATGGACATGTAGTGGCCGAAACAAGCATGGGACAGCTTGGGCTTGAGACCTGTGCCTAGCTTCACAATTCACATTATAATCTTGAAAAAGTACTATATAATTTATGAAAATATTTAGGCTCCTATTAGCTCAGCCCTGTGGACATCGATTTATAAGACGAGCACTTAATTTTCCCTGGTTCTGCGGTCGCGGTATTGGCGCAATTTGCAAAGAGAAATACTCCGTATATATTTTCTGACTTAAAGGTGCAGGTTCTAAAAAAAACATAACGGTGCAAAAGTGCATGCGTGTCACATAATAGTGTTATAAAGCAGGCATCGTATACCGTTTACGGTAGTTATCGATCAGTTTCGATCGTCAATATTATCAAAATATAGGAGAACTAGTGTTGCTTGCAATGCATATATTTGTTAGAATAATAATATTCCACTAGTATTAGGTATACTAACCTTTTGCAGAGAATGACAATAAAGTGGAGGAGAATCGACATCAACTCAAACGATAAATCAATCGGACGATGTCGTTAACCAGACTTATGTATGAATGGGCCAAGAACTCAGAATTGACACTATAAATTGGGCCAAAATTCACAAGTCTACGGAGTGGAGCAATAGAGGAGGCCGCCAGCCGAAATTGGGCTGGATTGGGCCAGCTCCAGGTTCGGCCGAACCAATCCTGGCGCTGTTGGATCCAGGTTTTGGCGTAGACGTCCAGGATTGCATCCCAATGACGGTTGGAGGGCACTTCGGACAATTCCCCTTCCACAACTATCATAACTACCTCTATATAAGGAGCTCACTCTCTTCACTTCAACACACACCTCAAGCAATAACTCTCTTATTTCTCTCAAGTTTAGTTCAGTAGTATCTAGCTAGTGGAATAGAAATAGAATAGGAGTCAGGATTCCGGAAGAGTTCGGGTAAGGCTCTAGCAGCTTTCCTTTCCTCTTTTATAAGCTTTATACTTTTATTAGAATACTCTTCTATATATATTTATGGTATTGAAATGCTTACCGAGTATATGAGTAACTACTTTACATTATGTTAATGTTATACTGAATATACGGCTAGCTTATCTGGGAGATGCTTTGGTGCGGGTATAATGTTTGCTTATGCAATTACTCTATGTCAACGATGATATTAGAGTAATATCTGATAGTTTAGATGTGGTGTCTAGATTACGGGATATCATTATTTGGGGTTATATATTGCGGATGAGAGGTGGGCCGCTGATGGTGACAGCTCAGTACGGGTATTCCTCTGCGCCTATATATAATCCTAAGTTAATTTCCTGGGGAGGGTATTCCTCCGTATTTAGCCCCGGTTGTATGGTCATGACGAGCTGTCGTAAGGAACTCGACAGTCAGGGGTGGCTTCTTGAAGTACCAGGAGGGCATTGGATAGAGGGTATTAGCTAGTATATCAGTTAACTAGAATGTATGTATACTATGTATATTAAAAGTATAGGAATAGATTTCATTTCTCTTTTCTTTCCACTTAGCTTAGATGATATATTATGAGGATGAGTAGTTAATGCCTGTGTGTCACTCTACCTTAGATTATCTTAACCCCTGTTTAGAATATGATTATCATAAGTAATATATAAATTATTAGTTGAGTTCTCTCTACATGATCTTCCCACCGGATAAAATAAATACGATACCCTTGGAATACTCTCGGGTGAAGTGCAGTTTTACACTATTCATGTTCAACGTTTGACCGTTTGTCTTATTTGAAAATTTTTTATGATTAGTATTTTTATTGCAATTAGATGATAAAACATGAATATTACTTTATGTGTGACTAAATATTTTCAAAATTTTTAACAAAATTTTCAAATAAGACGGACGGTCAAATGTTGGGCACGGATATCCACGGTTGCACTTATTTTGGGACGGAGGTAGTATATTCGTGCGCTTGCGGATGAACTCTGTAACCATAATATACCATGAGTGTTTCTACGCCATTGCTGGGAATTATATTTTTAGTAATGTCATTAAGAAATACCAACATATACCACTACTTGAGCCCTAGGTTGCCGGTTCAATTGGAGCCGATCCCTATACTACTATACTAGATGTCAGTTTTAACCTAAAACAAACACTCATATATAGAAAAGTGAAGTATAGTTATATTTTTTAGCCCCAAAACAGGCACCTATAATATATTATTATGTTACTGAAACCCATAAAACCGAGCCGAGCCTCACACACCTAATCTTATCCACCCACCCACCCACCCGTCTTTATCTCCTCTCTTCCTCACGTCCCCATAATTACTCCTTCTCCCTCGATTCCCTCTGCCCTCTCACCCCCATTCTTCGTGCGCCACCACCAGTGTTAGCGCCTCCCGCCGCCTCCCCTCCTTCCTCTTCTCCATCTCTCCTGTAGCTCCTTCTCTCTCTTACTCCAATTCCGCGCGCCGTGCTGACGATGACACCACGGTGCGCGCTGCAACACAGTTCTCGCTGATGGACATGCTCACGACCGAGCTGTTTGTAGCATCAAATAGCAAGAACTAAACCAACTAGAGAGGGTGAATGGTTGAAGTACTTAAAAACCAAAACATTTTGCAGAATTAAAAGTTACCCTCGAATCGATGAAGATCGGTCTGACCGCATGTTCTACGCCGGTCTGGCCTGCACATGTGCAGCCGCTTTGACCGATGTAGATCACCTGGTCTATCTGTCCAATGCGCTATTGTTGCTTATCACCGCCGCCCGTCGAACCGGTGCGCTGCCACCAGTATAACACCGGTTGGACCGCTGAACCCGAGCAAACACAATTTAAAGATCTGTCAAGGTATATTGAAAACTTTATTATATCTATTCGTGTTTACAAAGTACTACAACAGCACTCCTAACAAAAATCTCGACTAAACTAAAAACTCTAACTTTTCTCTCAACTCAACTCTCTCTAAAACGATACTAGGAGGTCTCACCCTACCTCTCTATATATACCCGGGGTAGGCAATCTAAAGCCACGAACCAAACTATTACGAGAAGTCCTAATCCTCTATAAAACCTTCCTGTACAACATACAAATGTTACAAAATCCAACAAAACCGAATTTGAGCTTCTTCCAAATTCGATTCCGTATCCCATAAACACACAATATCTCCAAGGTATGACATACGGAATCTTCACCAACCATGTGCAACAATCTTTAATCTAATCATCCTGCATGAT
This sequence comes from Oryza sativa Japonica Group, assembly GCF_034140825.1. Classification (NCBI taxonomy): domain Eukaryota; kingdom Viridiplantae; phylum Streptophyta; class Magnoliopsida; order Poales; family Poaceae; genus Oryza; species Oryza sativa. The sequence goes on along the minus strand of NC_089045.1, from coordinate 9,149,318 downwards.
ATCCTGATCTTCTGAATGCCATCTTCTCCTATGTTGACTCCCGATTCATCACTGGCATTGCTCTTCGGAGGAATCAAGACTCACCTACACATGAATAAACAATGAAACGATATCCGAGCACAAGTTCTCTCCAACATGACTTAACATTGGCATACAACAGTCTTAAATAAGCATAGCATCAATCTAGAAGCCATAAATATAAATTAACCATGGATATAGAAAAAACAACCCAAAACCAAAACTGACAAGGAGTTGGCCGGTCGTACCGTCGGGCAGGCCGGTCTGACCGCACAACACACGCCGGTCTGACCGGCAGCGCCTGCCTAGTCTGACCAGACCACCATCCAGTAACTCCTGTTCACCATCCTAAAATAACACATATCCAAAACCACTTCACCAATAATATCCAAATATTAAAACCAATTATCTCAAATACCAATTATTCATCATAAAAATAATAATCAAGCACACTTTGATTTTGTATCATTCAAGGGAAACTCCACCACCGTGAGCCTCCCGGTGGGTGAGGATGCGGCCGCGGCGGATGAGAGGGGCATGCAGTCCATCACTGCCGAGTTCAACCTGTCCGAGATTGCTTTCCTTGTCCGCGACCCCTCCTCCACTGCCGCCGCCGCCTGATGGTTTCATCTATGCTGGTTCACCGCAGTCGCCGAGGTCAGCCCCCCTTTCCGGCCCCCAACCTAGGTTTCCTCTCCTCATGTTCATCTCCTGCACACACACATGCATGTTGTCATCGTCTTCGGGTGGATCTCTTTTCTCGTCGTCGCCACCCACTTCCTCTTCACCATCATCCTCGCGAAACAGCAGGATGTCACCAATTAAGGTCGAGTTTGTGACAACGTCCGGCATCCTGACCACCTAGACGGTTACTGCTCACCGGCGAACAATGACGTCTCAGGTGAGAAGAAGCTGTGAAGACTCTGATGGTGACGATGGTGGATGGTTGTTCGATTGATTTCAACCGCTGTTTGTGAAATCTTAGTTGATGGGTTGATTTGGTTGATGAGTTGTTGGATTTATCTTAGCAGATTACAGATAGGACCAGCACCAATAACGGAGATTATAGGTGCCTCCTAATGGGTGCTGGTTTTTAACCGAAACCTATAAAGATTTCCCGACCAACATATATAACCAGCATATATAGGGTTGTCTCTGTAGTAGTGTATAATGCGTGCAAAGATCAAACGAGTCGGCTAAGATCTGAAGCATAGGTATTTATTGCCATTTTTCTTATTATTGATTTAATTAGTACTGCCTACCTTTCATATTATAAAACACTGTAAGTTTTTTCTATTAGTCAATGTTTGACAAAATTTATAGAAAAACATAGCAATATTTTTAATATGAATAAATATATCGTAATATATATTTAATGATAAATATAATTTAAGGTGTTATCAGTTATTATATTTATATTTCTCTATAAGCTCGATCTGCTTAGAAAAAAAAGGGAGTAGCTATATTTATGGCGCCATATTTTTCACTAAAAAATAGTCGGTATGTATTTACATTGTAAGTGACTAAATTACATATGTAATTTTAGTGTATTTACAATGTAAATCCCAAAATTACATATGTAAGTTTTAAAATTACATATATAAATTCTAAAATTACATATGTAAGTGGTGTGTAAGTGAGATGTAACTGCCTTATAAATTTGTATAAATATATAAATTACAACAACAACAAAGTTTAAAAAGAATATCAGTATGCATCTATGGCGTGTCAGAACCAATCACAGCAAAGCGTGTGTGCTGATGCCCTGTGAGCACGAATCTTCATGCCAATCCTAAGGCTGAAAATTCGACTATGTTTGTGGAAAAAAATCTGTCGCCATAATTATAGCCGATCCAAAAAAAATCTACTCGTCTCATCATATAAAACGGAGAGAGTCAGTCGTTAATTTCAATATATTAATTGACACATACTGCAACTCGATATGGTAGTACTGCTCCCTCCGTATTCTAATATAGGATGCCGTTGATTTTTTATCAACCTTTAACCATTTGTTTTATTTAAAAAAAATTTTTACATATAAAAATATTTATGTCATCTTTAAAGAATATTGGATGATAAATCAAGTTATAATAAAATAAATAATAATTATATAAATTTTTTAATAAGATTAAATGTATCTCAGAAAGTAAACAACGTTGATTAGTAACAACGTTATACATTAAAATTCCAATGGAGTACTAGAAATAGCGGTTGTTTAGGTCAGATCCTGTTGTTGCCAGATGTACTTGGGTGGACCACGAGTGCTACCTTTTTCGACTGCTCTTCTCTGCGTTGTTCTCGTCATTTTCCTCATGTTTAGTATAATAGTTATAATTATTTGAAAGCGTCCCGGAGCCTAATTTATTTTTTCGATGGTCGATGGCAGTGAATTACCAGCCTAGACTTTTTTGAGACAACGCATTAATTTTGAGATAGATAAATCCAAGCAACCAGACCAACCAACAAATTGATAACAAATTTATTACTCCCTTCGTTAAGCATTTTTACATTTTGATACGGTCTTTAAAATATTACTTTGACCAACAATTTCTATAAAAATAATATGTTTTAAATAAAAAGAGTTGCATATTATGATAGTTTGTTTAATGATAAATATAGTAACATCAATTGATTGATTTTTTTATTCTTTTTTTTATTAATGGTCAAAGTTATAAATATTTGATTTGTCCCTATGCTAAAAATACTTATATTTTGATACAGAGGTCGTAGAAGGTTAGGTGAAATCATTTCTGTGGTTAATGAATGAACTGAACGGTAGTAAAGTACTACTGCCTCCGTCCCAAATTAGCGGTTGTTTTGACTTTTCTTGCAACATTTTATTATTCGTCTTATTTGAAATATTAGTGTAAATAAAAAACAAATAAGTTATGCTTAAAGTACTTTTAATAATAAAACAGTTACAAACACAATAAATAATAATTCCATTAGTTTTTGAATAACACTAATGATAAAAAGTTATAAAGAAAAATTCAAAGCGAACGGAAGTCGTAAAATTTGTGACTTCTTTCGGTATGGCCACGTGGTCAATAACTGCTAGCTTGAGGAGAAATTTGTTTCCTAGCATCATTGTCAGTGAGTGGCGCAGCAAAATTAAATGGATATTAATCATACATTGAATGGATACGGTAGTTAGCCATTTTTCTGGGGTACCCTAATGGGCGATGATCGCCGTGGGGATAGGGTAGCGATCAGATTCGCTCCCCACCTCCCCCTCCCTCCCTTCACCTGGTTTCATTTTTTACCACCGCATTACTTTCCTATTTTAGTAAATTTATACACCTAAAGTTTATACACCTAAAGTTTACACATCTAAAGTTTAGAGACTAAAAGTTTATAAGTCAAAAGTTTATATATCCGATTCAAATTTGAATTTGAATTCAAATATTTTTTTATATATAGTATTTCTGTACATCTAAAGTTTATACATCTAAAGTTTATAAGTCAAAAGTTTATATACCCGTTTCAAATTTGAATTTGAATTCAAATATCCGATTCAAATTTGAATTTGAATTCAAATATTTTTTATATATAGTATTTCTATACATCTAAAGTTTATACACCTAAAGTTTATAGAACTAAAGTTTATAGACCTCAAGTCAATATACCCGATTCAAATTTGAATTTGAATTATATCTGATTCAAATTTGAATTTGAATTCAAATATTTTCTATATATAGTATTTCTATACATCTAAAGTTTATACACCTAAAGTTTATAGACCCAAAGTTTATAAGTCAAAAGTTTACATACCCGATTCAAATTTGAATTTGAATTCAAATTTCTTATATATAGTATTTCTATACATAAATTTTTCTAACTTTTGTTTTTCAAAAAAATTTGTGTGGTCTATTGCAGTAGAAAGAGGAGAAGGAGAGGAGGAAGGGGGAGAAGAGAGAGGAGTACATCTAGTAGTATAGGGGAGAGGGTGGGCGGGTGATCGCTGGGCGGGTGGGGGAGCGATCACCCGCCCATTAGCCTTTCCGATTTTTCTGTTCACTGGAAGGACCACGCTAATTAAGCGGAAGTGCTAATCGGCGATCGATCGCATGGGGATAGCTGTAGCGATCAATCCCCCTCCCCCCGGCCCCCTCCCTTCCTTCACCTGGTTTCTTTTTTTTTTCACCGCATTACTTTCCTATTTTATTTTAGTAAATTTATGCACCTAAAGTTTATACACCTCAAGTTTACACATCTAAAGTTTATACATCTCAAGTTTACACATCTAAAATTTAGAGACCAAAAGTTTATAAGTCATTAGTTTATATATCCGATTCAAATTTGAATTTGAATTCAAATATTTTTTTATATATAGTATTTCTATACATCTAAAGTTTATAAAGTTTATAGACCTAAAGTTTATAGACCCAAAGTTTATATGTCAAAAGTTTACATACCCAATTCAAATTTGAATTTGAATTATATCGGGATTCAAATTTGAATTTGAATTCAAATATTTTCTATATATAGTATTTTTATGCATCTAAAGTTTATACATCTAAAGTTTATACACCCAAAGTTTATAAGTCAAAAGTTTACATACCCGATTCAAATTTGAATTTGAATTATATCCGTTCCAATTTGGATTTGAATCCAAATATTTTCTATATATAGTATTTCTATACATCTAAAGTTTATACACTTAAAGTTTATAGACCCAAAGTTTATAAGTCAAAAGTTTACATACCCGATTCAAATTTGAATTTAAATTCAAATATTAGTTTATAGACCCAAAGTTTATAGGTCAAAAGTTTACATACCCATTTCAAATTTGAATTTGAATTTGAATTCAAATATTAATTTATAGACCCAAAGTTTATAAGTAAAAAGTTCACATACCCATTTCAAATTTGAATTTTAATTCAAATTTGTATGGTTTAGTAGTAAGGGGGAGGGGCGGGTCATCGCTTGGGAGGGGAGGGAGCAATCACCCACCCATTAGGATTACCCCTAATTAAGGCCATCTCCAACCTCACACTACTACAAAAACCATCTTTCGTGGCGGCCATTTTAGATATTCACTGAAGAAATTCCGAGCCACCACAAAGCAAAGGCCAGGGAAGATCAAGATCTTCGCTGATGGTTTTTGACTGCCAGCGATAATTCATTTTCACTTGCGGTTGTCTTACACCGACACCCACATAAATCGAGCCGAGCTGGACATCGGATGAACTGACCGTCCGGCCCCACCACGACGAGGCGATGAGGAGATAAGGTACGACCTCGCTCTCTTCTCTCGTCTCACTCTCTTCTCTCTCTCCCTCCCTTCTCTCCCGCTATCGGCGGCTGGCCGGCGGAGGCGGCAGCGGCGACCGCGCCCTCCGCTCCGCCAGATCTGGCGGGAGGGGAAGTGGCGGTGGCAAGAGCGGAGGCGTCAGTGGCCGGCGGGGTCGGCGGTAGGTGGGGCGGTGTCAGTGACGGGCGAGGTGGCTAGATCCAGCATCGGTGGCGGGTGGGGTGGCTAGATCCGGTGTCGGCAGGGGCGGCAGGCTCGATGCGGGTAGGTGGCAGCATGCGGCGAGCTCGAGGAGGGGAGGCGGCGGAGGGCTCGAGGAGGGGAGGTGGCAGAAGGGTCGAGAAGGGTCGTCGACTGGAGTGGTTGGATGATGATATTCTTGTTCGTTCTTGTCCTCGCGGAAGTGGGAGGAGGGACTGCTAAGCTCGATGCGTCAGTTTTGTTTTTTTTTTCATCGAACCTAAAAGTGCCGGTTCTCCTATTTGATTTTCAAATCAGTGCCGCCTCCCTAGTGCCGGTTGGGAAAACCGGCACTGAAGGGGGTTTCCCCACCGGCACCGAATCCCTATTCTGCAGTAGTGAATGGATTTTGTTCAATTCTAAAATCTGATTATCATGACTCACAGTATAGAATAGCACATATGTGCCGGTTTGCCTGAAATGGGTTTTCCACCCAAAAACGCCCTTTTCACATAATCAAATGAAGAACGGACACCTATAACCACTCGTTAGTACTGGGTCATAATAAAACTAGCACCAATAATTTAGTAAATCATAAGTGCTAGTTTTTTATTATAAATCAGCACTCATGTCATATATGTGTTGTTTTTTGTTTAATAAAACTAGCACCTTATAAATGCAATGCCATATGTCCCATATTTTATTGTTTTATGAATTTGTAGTTAATGAATTTTTTTTGAGATCGTTTGGATGTAAAAAATGTGTTATAACTTTTCATATCAATTTGGATACATGGAATTTTAAAATTTCTAAACGATCCCTGATGTGGACAAAATCTATGAGAAAGTTATAGATCACGATAAAATCTGCTATTTTATGTTGATAATATTTTTATTTGACCTTACCTATGGTGTTAAGTAATTATTATAAGTTTCGGCTAAGTCTCAAATGAATAGTATACGCTTGAAAAATAACAAGCGTATCTAGGTGAGATGGTAAAGGGGTTCAAATCTTGCAATCCAAATGTGCACGAAAATGATGTGAAGAATCTTGTGAGTTGCGAGAACAGAAGAGTGACCATTTATATAATGCCTAGGAATATATAAAAAAATCAAAATATTTTACTCCCTTCGATCCGAAATATAAGAAGTTTTAGAGTTAGACACAGTTATTAAAAAAATTAGGTAGAAATGAATGGTGAGGGTTGTGATTGGTTGTAAAGAGAATGTTGGTGGATAAGTTGTTATATTTTGAGACAAATCCTGATGGCTAAAAGTTATTATATTTTGGGACGGAGGGAGTATTTTTCTTTTTCACGCCAGAAAAAAAAAAGGACTATACCTACTAGGGGTTTAGAACAGCAATCAATGAGGATTTCTCTGCTAGTGACTGTCCTTCAGATGCACAAATGCCATGTGTGATCTGCGGATTCCTGCAGCATAAAAGCCTTTACTGGTTGCATGCTCTAACAGTGTTGTGTTATCCGTCCTAGCAGTACTTCACCTTATATTATAAAAAACGTTAGGTTTTCGTTTCCCATAACCCAAACGGGTTTAGATCAGGTACTGACTTGCTTAGTTAGAATTTTGTGTTTATTATGCGGGCAGTTGTTAGGGCCGGTCCCGAAATTCTGGAGGCCTAGGGCGAGCAAAAACAGAGGCCCAGACCTTCATAACCCACCAATGAGTAGAAATTGAAACAATGCAACCGTACTATCTATTTACGATATTACGATAATTTAAAAAGCTTTTCGAAAAAAAAATACCTACTGTATTTGTTTGTATGTGATTGTCAGGATTATGGTTAAGGCATATCTACTATCCTGCGACTTATAGAATATATCGATAAGGTATACCTTCACGCATACGGATCGTTTCCGTATGCATCGTTTGGAATCTGTTGCAAATTATTATAGAAATATCTCTACAAGATAAGCGATTTCTAAAATCCTACTCAAAAGAGATAGAGATTTTGTTATACTGTACCAGATCAAATATCCCCAGACCTTACTTGGGGTTAAGATGATCCACGGTATAAAAGGGACCTCCAGGGAGGGGTGCAAGGCATCAAATTTCATCACCTACATACCTACCATAGTTCACGAAGCCGGAGTATGCGGAGTGAAGTCGCCGGGAGATTTGTCGAATTCATCGACTACGATCTCATTGGTATCGTCTGTTTCGTTTAGTTTATTTGTATATGTGGTTCCTCATCATCAATCTCATATAAACTGGACTAAGGCTATTACCTGACAAGGGGCCTGAACCAGTATAATTTTTTTTCTTTTGCCTGCTTGATGTCGTATTACGTAGATCCTCGTTCCAACATACCCCAATACCCAACTCATTCGGTCCACGAGTATCACTCATCGATAGTGATGTACACACGTAATTTAGTTATCTATTTATTATATGAAAAGCACACATATATATGTCATTACACACGTCATGCTCGCGTATCTGCAACTCCACAAGTTCACCTACTAATTAACGTACGCTAAAAGAGAAAGAAACCAATGTCAAATTTGTAGCCTCAATAAATTTTTATTGAAAGCCCTCTTATATGTGTGTAATATTTATGGTCACCATTTGGACCCTAAGGGCATGTACAAAGGTAGAGTCAGATATGAGCTCTGCGTTATCTAGAGACTAGCATCCTACAACAGTTAGAGATAATATGGTCTCTAATCATTAATGTATCAAAATACTTTTTCTTACTTTTCTTTCCTTTCTTTCACCACCATGCAACAAAATTTGCTCTAATAAATGCTAAGAGTCGACTCTGAGCCGTTGTCATGCATAACAACCATACTCATTTCTCTTTCCTCCATGTCACCAAATTTACTTGCATGGCAGTAGAGAGAGACCACTAATAAACACCATTGTACATGTCCTATTAGTTGAGTAGACGCAAAATGGTAAATAGAAAGGAATGTTTAACTTCAACAAACCATTAAACATAAACTATTGTTTAATTGGTAATTGAATAGAAAACCAAAATAATATTGAAAAAAATCATCAAAGCCAAATTTCTGTTATCTGACATGGCTCCCAAAAATTAAAAAAGCACACCATCAGTCAGAAATTGGTGCAAGGCCACTGAATCAACTAGGAAGATTGTATTATACAAATATATGAATCCACTAATTACCATAAGTTCATTAATCTAGTTCTTTTATTCAGGGTGCTATATAAGCATAGACTATAGCATGCTAAAAATAAACCAATTGGCATAGACGCATGATTTGGAAAGGGATTAACTTATAAGTATGTACGTATAGTGTATATGGCTGGCTAGGGGCCCCTGATGCCTGGGGGCCAGGGCGATCGCACTGCCCGCCCTTCCCTAGGGCTGGGCTGGCCCTGGCAGTTGTTCTTAGTGCTTCCATCAATAACGTACTAAAAATAGTACGAGGACTTACATATTGTGCACCATGTTCATAAGTAACTCCGTACTCCATATATGACCCCCCACCCTCGCCTGCCCACCTCCATTTTCTGTGCTGCCGCGTTGGTGAGCTGGTGAGGGGAGGGAGGATAGAGATAGGAGGAGAGATTGGGGATAGAGATAGAGTAGAGAGATAGAGAGGAGCATGGAACTAACAGGTGGGGCCCACCTATTTTTATTAAAAGAATTTCTGACTAGACTGCTACGTAGTACTAAAACCACAATGGATTGAGCTGAGGGGTTATTTATCCGGTTTGAATAGTTGGGGGTGAAGGATGTCTATTTTTATTGTTTGGGGTAACTCAGTCGACTGCGATAGTTCGGAGAGGTAATTCGTAAATTTTACTTTTGCTGATCTATAGATTTCTTCTTACTATCGACCTTCCCGTTCATTGCAATGGCATCCAGAAGCAGATGAGCGGATGAACTGGTTAGAATTTTTCGGTTTTTTAGGAGCTGTTTTTTCCTTTCTTTTTTTTTCTTTTTTTCTTTCTTTGTTTTTTTTTTTGCAAGGAGTGCGTGGATAAGATGTTGGGATCAGGAGGGGACGACTGCACGGCCACCAGGCGGGCATGCAGGTTCACTGCTCCAGGCATTCGGAGCGTTTTCTTGTTTCCTCTCGTTTTCTTTTCACTAGCGCAACATACGTTTGCCAGATTGATCCATCGATAGAAAGAGTTTCCTGTCTTATTCGAGGTTCGACAAGTGCTTCATTGCAACAACCAAATACTGACGACTACTCATCATTAACCAATCCATCAAGCTAGGCAATAATATTAGTATATTGCTACAGATAATGTCAGTTGCCAATGCCGTTGAGGATAACCTGAAATCAATTCATTATGGGATCAAATTAACTTACTCTAACTGATGTAGTACGTACTCACTAGCGAGTTACCTCCTCATTTTCTTCAATATCAATGGAAGAAGCCTGAGCTTTGGCCTGGTAGCACAGAGTACTACGTATTTGGGTGTGCCGTGACGCTTGAACACCCATGGGTCCTAAACAAAACCAGCTGTCCAGCGTCATATGATCGAAATAATTAATCCACTATTACTATCCCAAGTGCTCTCTCCATATCAAAATATAGAGTTTTAGCCTTCGTCACAGGTGCTAATAAGAGAGGGTAAAAAGATTTAGTTTTCTCATCAGCATTGATGAAATATAGGTCCGAACTAGCTGAGGCTATAATAAAGCCAACTGGTAGTAGAGGTAATGTGGTTACACTACTGGTGAGAACAATGTCACTAGTATATATACAAAACATTGAGTTATAACGGTTTGAAATATATGTTTTTCTTTCATCGGAATATAATCATTGTAATATGTCATTACAAATATTTAATTGTAATGAATACAATGATGTAATAGGATAAGTAATTTATAAGAAATATTTAGAAAATGGATACATGTACTTGTGATAGGGTGGGGAGAGAAGCATGTGGTTGGTTGGAAAATTTAAGTGCCCGATTTTTTTTATCGGTATACCGATAAGAAGCGTTCTCGATAATCTTGTTATACTTTTTTAAATAAAAGATACTATTATGTAGTAGTTTGGAAAGCATGCCAGAAAAAAAAAGAGCAATTTCTTCTCCCTTTTGTCCTCCTAACGAACGGGACCTTATGGTACGATATGAGGCCAGGCCAGGCCACTTACTATATCAGTAGTAGCCTCCATAGCTCATGACCTTATTTAGGAAAGTTTGAATATAAAAATGGCAAACATAACAGGCTATTTGTCAGGGCCACGTTTCCTGGCGATGGTCCCTGTCTCCCACCCCGTATGGTCACTATAAATAGTGCAGTCTATGCAGTAGTGCTGTGCCCATACTCATCGTTGTCAGTACGTACGTTGTCCACAGTCCACACTATGCCAGCAACAAATGCCGTGCCCGGGACAGCACGCCCCATCCCGTTCAAGGACGTCCTCGTCGTCGTCATCGACAATGATGACGACGACGGCGCGGCCGCGATCCCGAGGCAGCCAGCCTCCGTGGCGGCCCTGGCCGCGGAGGAGTACCGCGGCATCGTCGCCGCGCTCCCGAGCAAGCTGCCCGGGACGCCGCAGAGGATGCGCCTCTACCAGGGCTCCTGGTTCCGGGAGGACTGGGTGCTCGGCTTCGTCGCGATCCAGCGCCACTTCGCCCCGCGCGACGGCGACGTGGTCCTCGCGAGCCTGCCCAAGTGCGGCACCACGTGGCTCAAGGCCCTGGCCTTCGCCACGGCGGCGCGCGCCGCGTACCCACCGCGCCGCCGCCACCGGCGGCGGCGAGCCGCACCCGCTGCTCCATCTCAACCCGCACGACTGCGTCCCGTTCAAGGAGGCCGTGTACTTCGCCGGGGACGAGGCCAGGCTCGCCGCGGCGCCGTCGCCGCGGCTGATGAGCACGCACGCTTCATTCTCGGTGCTGCCAGCCTCCGTTACCGACAACCCTGGCTGCAAAATCGTTTACATATGCAGGTAAGTGAAGTGATGTGAGATGGCTCGATATATCCACTTCTAAACATACATGCGATTATGGACGTTGCATGGCCAACAACACACGCACAGCCCACTCGGCCACTCCACCGCACGCGTACGTCCACACATTTGAGCTTTTACCACCCCAGTATGGAATGTTCTGCAAGAATTTGAAGATATAAACGAAGAAAAGGCTCATCATGTTCGATTTTAATCTATACACATGAAGAAAAGGCTTGACTATGGGAGAATATGAAAAACACAAATAGAAATTTCAGAAATAATAGTGTACATGGACTCTATAAAAAAATATAATTCCTCCCAGGATTTTATAAATATATAAGTTTGACCGAGAAAAGGAAAAATTACAAAAAAAAATCGAAACCCTAACCGGAGAATCAAGAAGCCACCGCCACTATCGTCATCATCATCGCTCGAAGCCACCGCGGCCATCATCGTCGCCGTTGCCCCAAGCCACCAGCGGATCTTCGTCATCGTCATCATCCTCGCTTGAAGCCGCCGCCAGCGTCGCCGTCTTCGCGCGAGGTGTTGAGGCGGCAGGATCTGCGCGAGAGGGAGGGGGGCGGATCCGCTCCTCCCAACACCCTCGCTGGTAAATCTGCGTGCTTGGGGGGCGGATAGGCGGTGAGGTCCACGTGGGAGGGGGAGGGGCCCCTCCTGTCACCGCCTCCAGCGGATCCACGCACATGGGGTGAGTAGAGGCGGTGGGATCCACGTGGGAGGGGCAGGAGGAGCAGGATCTGTGCGCGTGGGAGGCCGAGCGGTAGCCAGATCAGCACGGGATAGGGAGGGAGCACCAGATCCGCCCCTCCCATCGCCATCGCTGACAGAATAATCCCTCTCGCCCGACCTCTCTACTCTCGCCTGAGCCGACCACTGCCCTCGCCTGAACTAGCCTCCGTCGCACACCGCCACCCTCTCATCGGAAGTGAAGGAGACATGAAGAGTGGGGAATGGAGCAGGATTTGGAGGAGGGGAGTGTGAATGGGAGTGGGAAGAGAGTGGATGGGAGTGGGAGTGGGAGTGGGAGTGGGGGAGAGACTGCATGCCTTATTTTTTGCAAGCGGGGAATGGAGTGGGAGTGGGGAGAGGGAGAGGAGGGGAGAGAAAAAAAAAGAAGGGAGAGAGAGGGGTAATCTCTTATGCAAGTCTCTTAAGAGGTTCGCGTTCGAAAATAGACTTATTTTTGCAGGCTTATTTTTGCAGGCCTATTAAGTGGTTCGCCTGTTAAGGGGTATTCCTGAACTGTGCTCGAGGGATCATTTTTACATACAGGAGAAATTATAGTCCGCCAACAACTTATAAGTGGTCTCATCCAGAAAAATTAATTCTGTAGCAGCGACATGTAAGTCAAATTATGCACCCATATGACCAATTTATTCCTACTAGCTAGTCATGGTAATAACATTTATTTTCTTTATCGCAGGCATCCTAAGGACATGCTAAATTTATTGATAAATAGCATTGTACTAATAATTACATTATTTTCTGAGTCGTAGGCAACCCAAGGACATGCTAGTTTCTTACTGGCATTTCATCAACCGTTCTAAATCTAATGTGATGTCATTCTCTGATGTGTGGGAGTCCATCCGCGAGGGTACATATTTTGGGAGCCCCATTTGGGAGCATATCCTCGAATACTGGAGAGCGAGCCAGGCGATGCCAGACAGGGTTTTATTCCTAAAATATGAGGATATCCAACGTGATCCCGTATAGAATGTTGAGAAGATTGCAGAATTTATCGGGCAACCGTTCTCGGACGCCGAGAAGGAAGCAGGGATTGTTGAGAACATTATAAATCTATGCAGCCTGCAGGGGCTCAAAGCTTCGGGCGCAAAGAACGCAGGTTTTCGGCGAGTGGTAAACGTCGAGGTCCCAAATGAGTCGTACTTCCGGAAGGGTGCGGTTGGAGATTGGGTGAACTACGTCACGCCTGAGATGGCTGAGAGCCTGGATAAGTTTCTCACCGAGAAGTTTCGTGGGTCTGGTTTTACTTTCGCAGAGTGATATTTGTTTGCGATTTCATTGCTGCTGCTGTTTACTCCTTGGCGCTGAAGCAGAATAGGTCGCAGTTTGTTGCGATCGAAGCGGTGACAATGCATGTTGTCACTTGTCAGTGGTGTGCGTGTGTGTGCGCTGAATGTGCGTGGTGTAGGTTGAGTGGAGTCTCGCAGCGTGGGGTGCCACTTTTACTGTTTGTAAGCTCTTGCATTTTGTTCAAGGAAATACCAGAAAATTGCTTCACAGATCTCTTTTCCATACACTGTTCTCTGCAATGTTCTTCTCCCTACTAGCAAAACGATTTTCGCAGGCGAGGCCCATACCATTACGAAGGAGGGCCATATTTTCGGCCCCAAATGGCTACCTGCAAATTAAGTCATGGGTGCACAAGATGGGGATGAGCTGTCCACCTACGAAAATATATCTTCGTATACGGATAGCTTAAGGTCGCGCATCAGAAAATATAATTCCCAGGCAAACAACTTAAGGTCCCGCCGGATTAGCAACGGTACATCAACAAGGTGTTTGATCAAGGTCCTGCACCAGTAAGTAGTGCAAGAGCTGTGTAAATGGTGACAGTGAACGTGGCGAGGGGAAACACAGTTAGAGCTTTCCTCTACCCTCAACTGAGAGCAACGAACTACACATACCGGCAAAGAGGGTTCACTACCAGACTTGGGGGCAAGCCTGTGGGCTGGTATATTTTCTGTTGGTCCCGCAGCATACCCACAGAAAAAATAATTTTTTTTTAACGGTATAACTTACACCTACAGAAAACAAGCGCTGACGTGTGGGCCATCTAAACACAGGAATACATTGGAGTACCGAGTCGATCATCGATCGAAACCTAAATCCAATCCCCACTCCTCCCCCATCGAAACGTTTGGGTGCAAGTAAATGATGGATATCGAAGGCATCTAGGTGTTGAACGAGCCTGCAGCCTGGGTGGCCGTCGGTGGAGAAGGACAAAAAGAGGCCAAGTCCCATCTATTAGACTGCCTCAAGACGAGGTTTATGCAGTTCTATGCACATACCGAAAGCAATTTTATTTAATCATAAATGATGACATGCCATATGTATATCAGATATGCTCATGTGAATAGTTAGATACAAGATGACCCACTTAACTCATATTAATGATCTAAATGTGTATTTTGAAAGTTGAGTGTCCTACGTAACACGCCTAAACAAATCAATGATCTTCCATGTACTTTTCATTTGTTTTTCCTTTTTTTAGAAAATAAATTTAAATCTGGGCTCAACACCCAAAGTGGACCAAATGTCATTGAATTTTCCTATTTATTGTTCTTGTTTCCAGAAATTTTCAGTGTCCGTATTTTGTTACCCTGGTGATTTCTGGGAATAGCTTAGTTCAAGAGACGAGGGAGGGTGGGCGATAATATAGAGCGTCAAATAGTCTTTTTAGTATACAACATATGTTGTTTTATAATATTCACTGCTAAAAGGTTTTACGAACGTTCTTTCATTTCAGTGCAGATGGAGAGGCCTCTGGAAAACACATTGTGCTATGAAGATTAAAGTCTTTGCTTGGCTCCTTTTTAGCGACTGGCTGAATACCATAGACGTACTGGATCGCCGGTATTGTGGAAAGGAAGATGATGATTTGACCTGTGCGCTTTGTTCAAATGGTCACAAAGAAACGAGAGAGCACATCTTTTTTTTCTGCTCATTTAGTCAAAGATGTTCGTAGCACCTGGGAATTCTTTGAGACCCTAATCTCAATTTCTTCCAAATGGTGGTGATGGCATGACTCCAGTACAAGCAAAAAGGTTTTTTTTGAAGTATTTTTCTTGGCCGCATGGAATATTTGTAAGCAAAGAAATGGAACGATTTTTCGACATGTTCAGCCCTCTTTCGAAGCCTGGAGAAGTTTGTTCAATAGTGAAGTTCTCCTATATATGTATACAATGAATGACTCCCTAAAGCAAATTGTGTTTAATTGGTTACAACCTTTGTAATATTTTTTCATGCTCCCCCTGTTTCTCTCTTATGTAAATAGTTTTCCTTTAATGAAAAACACACTGCAAGGTAAAGCCGTGACAGTAATTTACATTAAATAAACATGTGTTGTTTTGGTTTATGATATCAATGTGGTTAGGGTACTTCCCTCAAATATTCACTGGTGGAGAAACCCTTTGTAGTCCCGGTTCGTAACCCGCCTTTAGTCCCGGTTTCCAAACCGGGAGTACCAATCCGGGACTAAAGATCGCTATCTTTAGTCCCGGGTGAAATAACCGGGAGTAAAGATCGATCTTTAGTCCCGGTTGGTAACACCAACCGGGACTAAAGATAGAGCTGACCTTTTTTTTTTTTGCATGGCCCTGTTGCTGCATGGTTTATATATATATATATATATATATATATATATATATAAACCATGCATATATATGTTTCAATACATATATATGCATACATATATATATGTATTTATACATATATATGTTATGCAAATGCATATGTATATAGATATATATATGAACAAAATATATTTACATTATAGAAAATGTGTACACATGTATATAGAAACATATGTAGTCATGTATTAATTACAATCCATTATATGTCCTAGCTAGCTACGGTTTCGACGTAGTAGTACTCGCTGCTAGCTCAGAAGCTAAGGACCGGTGAATTGTGTTTCCGTCGTAGTAGAATTCACCCTTGGGATCAAGGATTTCTTCGTTGATGAATCCCATGAGTTGTTCTTGAACCGCCGCGATAAATTCCTTGTGTGTGGTCAGGTTATCCCTCATGCGAATAAACTATATGAATGTATGAAATTGATTAGTAATTAAACAAGAAATCGCTACGTAATGAAATTTTGAATTTATTTGTACGTACATCGAGCTCTCTTGTGGTGATGATTTGGTCTGCAAGGCAGTGGCAATACTCGCACACGTAATAGCCGCACAAGTTAGTTCCCTGCTTTTGCTTTGCGCACTACAAATAAATGACAAACAACGAGAGATCTAATTAATATACACTTGTATGTATTTGAATCGGAGAAATATAAATGTAGAGCATGTGTACTCACAGGAAATTTGAACTTCCGCCTAAGTCTTTCTCTCCATTTGCCGCGGACCAAATGACGGAACCGATACCAAGCCCTACATGGAGTTTAAAGCTATGATTCGTAGTAGCAATTAACATAACAAGATTTTCTTAATTAACAAAGGAACTTATGACGGTACCTGTCTATAAGTTCGAAAACCTTGTCAAACGTAGACTCTTTTTTATCCATTGAGTCATATACGTTGACGGTGCAGGCCTCCAGGTCGATGAGTAAAAGCACCCAGTGGAATCTGCAATGTGCGTGGGATGCATTACATATGAAACACTTAGCAAGTTCGTACGGGAATGAAATTTGGTATGTAGGAAGACAGTAAAATTAAACTAACTCTGTGTTGTATGGCAACAGTATGAACGTCTTGTAATGTTGCGCCTTCAGGAGATGGACGAGATTGTCCTCTGTTTCTTGTGGATATTGGTCGAGCATTGCGACGTTTACTTTCCGAGGGTCGATGAATCCAGTATCGAAAACCCTCCGCCGTCGGGCCCTTTGAATCTCCATTCTACAACGATAAAAGGGAGTATATTATTTTCTATGGTCTACTTATATACAAGGACCTAATTAATTAAAGGAGACGTATAGTAAGAAATCTAACTGAACGATATACTTACAAAATCCAGCAACTCATAATAGAGACGTCGAGGGCGTCCAGCTGGTATAGTTCGTAGATTCCCCTGAAATTGATCCAGAGAATGTCATCTCCTTGCAAGAAGTCCGTGTCCCTGATCCTCGCTCCGATCATCTCTCTACCGGTGGCGCTCATCTCCATGTACAGCTGATGGAACTTGTACATTTGTGTGGGTAGGGACTGCAGCAGCTCAGGCTTGACAAGCGGTTTACCGAGTTCGTACATGTATTTCACTTCCGCCTTTTCGATTGGTGCGACTCCTAGCAATTGATCCGTAGTTAGACCGGTGTCAGTAATAAATTGTTCTATCGTCATTTCTTTACCGGTCACCAACGGCTCGATCTCCTGGTTTGGTTGCTCTCCAAGCTGAGGGACTGGTTTGGACTTTCCAGAAGATGCTTTCTTCAGCGTCCGCTCATAGTGCGATAGCTTGATGGACTCCTTGACAGATGCAGACATACCCCTGAAGAAGTTCCTGACACTGGGGTCTATAGGAATCTTCTTTTCTGGACTTCAAGGCTTGAATTGTCTCTTGACTTCTGATGCAACGTAAGCGTCAAGCTCCTCTTGCGTGCAATCGTACCCCGGGTCCTTGTTCTTGGCGGCGTCAACTTTCGCCTTCTTTGTTGCCCTTGTGTGGGCAAGCGGTGGAGCTGGGGGGGCCCTTGACTTTGAAGGTGCCGGAAGAGGAGCTTGCGGGGGAGTAGGTGTAGGAGCACGAGGAGGAGTCGGTGCAGGATCCTGAGGAGTCGATGCTGGAGCCTGAGGTGGAGACGGTGCTGGCGGAGCATGAGGAGGAGACGGTGCAGGATCCTGAGGAGGAGATGGTGCACGAGACGCCGCTTGTCGCCCAGGGAGGATGATGTACCGCCTGCGCCATAGAATAATGGCATGGCATGTGTCTCGTAGATGCGTCTCACCGTCTCCTCCAGGGTAATCCAGCTCGAGGTCCTCGTACGCGCCTTCGACCAACTCAACTTCGACCTTGGAGTATCCTGCTGGAATCGGCCTGCAGTGGTAAGTACCTGAAGGGTCCGTTGGGATGGCCATGCCCGACGCCACCTTCATGTTGTGAGAGATTATTTATTAGTAATCAACATATATAAGCAGCAACTAGCGGAATGGCTAAATCTTACCTTTATTGATAAGTTCTTCAAAGGAATATGCAGCTCACATGGTGTCCGCTGAGTGATGTCATCAACGGGACAGGTCGATTCGTCCTGTGTTTGCATGGCGTCCATGCTCTGTGATCCTACCTGCCCCGTTGAGGCGCAGCTGCTACGGTTTCCTGACGGGCTCACCATTGCAGGAGGAATGGTCGGCTGGGGATCATGGGACCGATGTGCGGCCATGCGTTCATCAACCTTTCTTGCCACCTCCTCTTGCATGTTGAGTTCGTAGCTCGATACCCGGAACTCTAGGTCTGCAATCTTCGCCTCGGTATCTCTCTTGCTCCTCATCCGACTCCTGTACGTGTGGATGTCCTCCTTGAAACCAATCTTCCAAGGAATCACCCCTTTCCCTCGAGTTCGTCCTGGATGCTCTGGAGTCTGCAGGGCGAGTGTCAGCTCGTCCCTATCTCTGTCTGGTCGGAACGTGCCCTGAGAGGAGGCTTCCACTGCATCTGTTAGTCGTCGCGCAGCCTCTTGTATCTGATAGCCGAAGACCAGTGAGCCATCAGCTGGGTTGAGCGTTCCACCGTGAGCATAGTACCAGAACTTCGATCGTTGCGGCCAATTGGCTGTTGCCGGTTCGATACCCCTCTCAATCAAGCTAGCCTCCATCTGCTCCCACTTCGGCATCGCGACGCTATAGCCTCCTGACCCCAAGTGGTGATGGTACTTCTTCTTGGCGGCATTTTCTTTGTTTCTTTCCATCATCGCCTTCCCTTGTTCACCTGTCTTATATGCAACGAACTCGTCCCAGTGATCCCTTAGCTTTGGGAATGTGTCGAAGTTCGGTGTCTACCCCTTCAGTATATACTTCTGGTACAGATCTCCCTTGAAGCTCTGAAACTGTTCTGCCATTTTCTTC
The DNA here is from genome assembly GCF_034140825.1 of Oryza sativa Japonica Group. Classification (NCBI taxonomy): domain Eukaryota; kingdom Viridiplantae; phylum Streptophyta; class Magnoliopsida; order Poales; family Poaceae; genus Oryza; species Oryza sativa. Next base: position 9,130,185 of record NC_089045.1, on the reverse strand, counting down.
AGAGTCCACCTTTTCACTTTGTCCTCTGTACCCACAGGAAGGGTGAATGTCTCGAGCATTGTGGTCCACAGCATCTCTTTCTCTGAATCTGGGACAAAGCTCTCATGATCTCCGCGTGCCCTTGTTCTTCGCCAGTACACCGTACTGACAGGCACGTTATCCCGCACAACCCAACCGCTGTGACGTACATAGTTCTTGGCGGCTTCGGCCGGGGCACTAGGACGTCCATCTTCTTCCACTTCCGTTATGATGTGCCGACCCTCAAGCTTCTTCGCTGCACCTCGTTGCCCGCGTGCCCTCTTCTGTCCAACGGAGGGTTGACTACCACTAGCCTCCTCCTCCTGGTTCCCCTCGACATCCCTTTCCACGTGCCCCTGCTGGTTCCCCTCCGCATCCCTCTCCACGTTCCCTTCCTCGTTCAAGTACTGGTTTGGATCCTCGTTCCCCTCTTCTTCATTCCAGTACTGGCTGCTTCCCTCCGCGATTGTATCGTACAATATCTGTTCCTCATCGCGGTCAGCCATCTGTTGATACAAGAAACATCTGCTAAGTCACGAGACATTTATGTTTTAACAATCTAAGTCATGTATGCTAAGTGTAAATGTCGTACATTAGAACCCTACACAACCTTACGTGCTAAGTCTAATTACAAATCGTGATATAAGCTAAGTCTAGGTGACGTATATTATACAACCCTAGCTAGTAAATAATTATATACTAAGTCTAATTACAAATAAAATAATCTTATATTAAAACTCAAATAATATTACATGCTAATACTAAAATAGTCATGTATATGCTAAGTGTTTCGTGCGTATATGCTAAGTCTAATTAAGACTACAATAGTCAATTGCTACTTGTCGCACCAATTCCGTAGTCAATAATTACATACCAAGTCTAATTACAAATAAAGTAATATTATATTAAAACTCAAATAATATTACATGCTAAGACTAAAATAGTAATGTATGCTAAGTGTTTCGTGCGTATATGCTAAGTCTAATTAAGACTACAATAGTCAATTCCTAGGAGTCGCACCAATTCCGTAGTCAATAATGTCATACTAAGTCTAATTTGCAATAAAATAATCTTATATTAAAACTCAAATAATATTAGAACACTACACAATCTTATATGATAAGTCTAATTACAGGTCTAATAATCTTAATTAATTGCATTACAAATATAACAATCATTTATATTATTACGTCACTTGCCTGCTCCAATTCCTTCTAGGGCTAGCTCTTCCACTTAGGCTTGACGGACGACTCCGACAACACGTCTTTTCTGCAAGATAAAAAAATGTATTAGGATAAATGCAAAGTAACATATATATATATATATATATATATATATATATATATATATATATATATATATATATATATATATATATATATATATATATATATATATATATATATATACATGTATATATATATACATGTATATATATATATATATATATATATATTTTGCATTTCACGTTAACGTTCGTCCTCGTTCGTTCGCTCGTTCACGTTCCCTAGCTCGTTCACGTTCGTTCGATCGTTCTCGTTCTCGTTCACGTTGTCGCGGCAACGTACGTTGACGTGTTCGTTCTCGCTCTCGTTCGTTCGATCGTTCTCGTTCTCGTTCGTTAACGGCGGTGTGGCGGCATCGGGGCGGCGGTTGGCGCGGCGGCGTGGCGACGGCGGCGGCGGCGTGGCATTGTGGGGCCGTGGCGGCGGCGGCGTGGCGTGGCGGCGGTGGCGTGGCGGCGGCGGCGTGGCGTGGCGGCGGCGGCATTGCGCGCGCGTCGGCGAAGGCGGCGGCGGCGTGGCGACGGCGGCGGCGGCGTGGCGTTGGCATGCGGCGGCGGCGTTGCGCGGCGTCGAAGGCGGCGGCGTCGAAGGCGACGGCGTCGAAGGCGACGGAGAGAGATCGAGATCGGAGAGATCGAGATGCATGAAGGGAGATGCGGCGGCTCTCACCCCAGAGATGCGGCGGCAGCGGAGGAGGCGGAGGCGGCGGCGAGGACGACGAGCTCGAGACGACGGCGAGATACGGCGGCGTCGGCGCGGGGATTTGCCCTAGGCAGTGGCGGCGAAGGAGAGAGGCCGAGAGAGATCGATCGGCCGAAAACTTTTAAGTGTTGGTGAAGAAGACGAGGGCGCACCGGGAATATATATACCCCTGGATCTTTACTCCCGGTTGTTCTCAACAACCGGGACTAAAGATATCTTGATATCTTTAGTCCTGGTTGTTGAGAACAACCGGGAGTAAAGAAAAAATCTTTACTCCCGGTTGTTGAGAACAACCGGGACTAAAGATATCTTGATATCTTTAGTCCCGGTTGTTGAGAACAACCGGGAGTAAAGAAAAGATCTTTAGTCCCGGTTGTTCTCAACAACCGGGAGTAAATATCTTTTCCCGCTATTTCGAAATTCTTTTTAAACCCGGTTAGGGTTAAGAACCGGGACTAAAGATTATGGCACTGCATATGATTTTCGCATACATATGTGTTTATAAAATAGAAGTTAATGCATTAACATTATTTAAAGTACAAAGATTGATGACAATTACTTCGAAAAATTATTTTTGTCTGTAATAAATTAAGTGGATAAATCGTAATAAGCAAATATATGACTTATAATTAATAAAAATTCCAATATATATATATTCTTAGCATATATATGAATGATATTATTATATTGGTAAAAACTCTAATTAAGATATTAATGTACATACTGCATGATTTAAAATTAATAAAAATTGTAATCATCATATGTACTTAGCGTAGGAATTATATTAAATTAAATGCTAAAAACTCTAATTAACATATGTAAATGCCACATGCATGATTTAAACCTTTTAAAAATTCGAATAGTCATATATAAGTAGCATATGAAAGATAGTAAATTAAATTGTGAAAAACTCTAATATATGAATGATAGTTTTAAAAATATATTAAATTTAATACTTTTAAAAATTCTCCAGTCAATTATAATTAGCATATGAATGATAGTAAATTAAATGTTAAAAACTCTAATTAACATATGAAATTGCCACTTGCGTGATTTAAGACTTTTAAAAATCCTCTAGTCAATTATAATTAGCATATGAATGCTAGTAAATTAAATGTTAAAAACTCTAATTAACATACATATGAAATTGCCACCTGTGTGATTTAAAACTTTTAAAAATTGTAAGTATCACATATAACTAACATATACATGATTTAAACATGTTGAAACCTCTAATAATCGTGCGTAATTAACATATGCCATACATCAATTGATTTATATGGATAATCAATACATCCAAAATAGTTTACATCGTGTACACAATAATTACGGCATTACATCGGCGGTGACGGTTGACCGCACGTGCTTTCTCCTCACTATTGTTCCCTCCTTGTGATCGCTGCGTGAGTAAGGGGTGTCTTCATTTGATAGGAGGATGCTAGGGTCAATCGTCACCGTGAAAGGGGGTTGCCCATCCAACTGATCGTAATCCTCGTCAGTCTTGTCCTCAACTCCGACGATTTTTCTTTTGCCTGGGAGAACCACTTGACGCTTAGGCTCATCAGGCCCTCTGCCCTTCTTTCCTTTGCTAGACATGTCCTTCACGAAAAAGACTTGCGTTACATCATTGGCAAGGACAAAAGGTTCGTCCGAGTATCCAACCTTGTTAAGGTCAACAGTTGTCATCCCACTGTCATCAATCATTACGCCTCCACCAGTCAACCTAACCCATTGGCACCGGAACAGAGGAACCTTGAGAGGACCATAGTCAAGTTCCCATATGTCCTCGATGGCACCGTAATACGTGGCAGTTGTTCCATCGTGTCCCATGGCATCGACACGAACAGCGCTGTTTTGGTTCGTGCTCTTCATGTCTTGGGCTCTCTTGTAGAATGTGTACCCATTGATCTCATATCCCTGGAATGCCGCGATCGACCCAGACGGTCCCCTCGCCAGGAAGGCAAGTTGTTGGTTGATCGACTCGTTACCCATGAGATGTTGTCGTAGCCACGCGGGGAAAGTATCAATGTGATGCCGTGTAATCCATGCATCGGACTTACCGATGTTCCTGGCGCGAACTAGAGCCAAGTGCTCCTCGATGTAAGGAGCTACCAATGAAGAGTGTTGCAGAACAGTGAAATGGGCTTTACGGAATAAATTGTTGTCTACCGTCATTATTGCTTTCCTTCCGAGAGTTCCCTTTCCCCGTAGTCTCCCTTCATGGCGTGATTCAGGTACCCCGATTGGGCGAAGGTCTTCGATAAATTCTACGCAAAATTCGATGACCTCCTCTGTTCCATAACCCTTGGCGATGCTTGCCTCTGGACGAGCACGGTTACGAACATACTTCTTCAGAACGCCCATGTACCTCTCGAAAGGAAACATGTTGTGTAGGTAGACAGGCCCGAGAATACGGATCTCTTTCACAAGGTGACAAAGCAGATGCGTCATTATATTGAAAAATGAAGTTGGAAATATCAACTCAAAACTGACGAGACATTGCACCACTTCATTCTGAAGGGCTTCTAATCTATCCGGATCGAAGACCTTCTGCGAAATTGCGTTCATGAATGCACATAGCTTTGTTATTGTTGCCCGGACATTGTCTGGAAGGATACCCCTTATTACAACTGGTAGCAGTTGTGTCATCAACACGTGACAGTCATGAGACTTTAGGTTTGTGAACTTCTTCTCCTTCGTGCTTATTATTCGCTTGATATTCGTGGAGTATCCAGACGGTACCTTTATGCTCTCCAAGCATTCAAACATACTTTCCTTCTCTGCCTTGCTAAGAGTGTAGCTGGCTGGACTCAAGTAATGGCTTCCTTTCTCCTTTGGTTCCGGGTGAAGGTCGCCGCGTTGTTCCATATGCTTCAGATCATTACGTGCTTCCAGTGTATCTTTCGACTTTCCGTATACACCTAGGAAGCCAAGAAGGTTTACGCAAAGGTTCTTAGTGAGGTGCATCACGTCGATTGCGTGGCGTACGTCCAAGAATTCCCAATATGGTAACTCCCAAAATATAGAGTTCTTTTTCCACATCGCCGCGTGACCATCTTCGCTCTCTATATGCTGGCTTCCAGGCCCCTTTCCGAACACTACTTTAAGATCTTTAACCATAGCAAACACTGTTTTCCCGCTGCGATGTTTAGGCTTCGTACGGTGGTCGGCCTTATGTTCGAAGTGCTTGCCTTTCTTCCGTACCGGGTGGTTTGCTGCAAGGAATCGACGATGACCCATGTATACAACCTTCCTACAGTGCTTAAGATACGTACTTTCTGTTTCATCCATACAGTGAGTGCAAGCCTTGTACCCCTTGTTGGACTGTCCGGATAGGTTGCTAAGTGCAGGCCAATCGTTGATGGTTACGAACAGCAGCGCTCGTAGGTTAAACTCCTCCTGTTTGTCCTCGTCCCACACGGGGACACCTTCCTTCTTCCACAACTGTTTAAGATCTTCGACCAGTGGTCTTAGGTACACGCTGATGTCGTTACCAGGTTGCTTGGGGCCTTGAATAATAATCGGCATCATTATGTACTCCCTCTTCATGCATAGCCAGGGGGGAAGGTTGTAGATACACATCGTAACGGGCCAAGTGCTATGGCCGCTGCTCATCTCTCCAAAAGGATTCATGCCATCCGTACTCAAACCAAACCGTATGTTTCGTGCGTCCTTTCCAAATTCTTTAAATTTTCTGTCGATGTTTCGCCACTGCGAACCATCGGCGGGGTGTCTCAGCATCCCGTCCTGTTGACGCTCTTCAGCGTGCCATCGCAACATTCTAGCATTCCCCTTGTTCCTGAACAAACGCCTTAGCCGTGGTATTATAGGGAAATACCACATCACCTTAGCAGGAATTCTCTTCTTTGTTAGCTGCCCGTCAACTTCTCCTGGATCGTCCCGTCTAATCTTGTATCGTAGTGCTTTGCAAACAGGGCATGCTTCTAGGTTCTCATACTCCTCACCGCGATATAGGATACAATCGTTCGGACATGCGTGAATCTTATGAACTTCCAGTCCTAACGGGCAGACTATCTTCTTAGCCTCGTACGTTGTCTCGGGCAATTTGTTTCCCCCCGTAAGAATGTTCTTGACGAGTTTCAATAAATCGCCAAATGCCTTGTCACTAACCCCATTTTTTGCCTTCCATTGCAACAACTCCAGAGTGGTATCCAACTTTTTGTGCCCCTGCTCGCAACCTGGGTACAACGAAGTTCTGTGGTCCTCCAACATCTTGTCCAATTTATGGGCCTCCTTTTCACTTTCGCAGTCTTCCCTAGCGTCCTGCAACATCTGACCAAGATCATCCGCAACGTCGTTACCATCAGCAGCTATTTCCTCCTCGCCCGTTTGATTTCCTTCAAATCCAACATACTGAGCAAAGTCCGGAATATTGTCGTCTTCCACTTCATCTTCTTCCATTTCAACACCTTGCTCTCCGTGGGATGTCCAACAATTATAGCTTGGCATGAACCCCGACTCAAACAAGTGGAAATGAATAGTCCTGGATGCAGAATACTCCTTCTGATTCTTACACTTATTGCATGGACAACAAATAAAACCCCTTTGCCTGTTAGCTTCGGCCACTCTCAAAAAATAGTGCACGCCGTCAATAAACTCTTTGGACCGCCGGTCAGCGTACATCCATTGCCGATCCATCTACATGAGTCAAAAAAAACCGCACACAAATAATTATTCTTACAATAATGACAGTCATACAATAATTATAAGATATCTTTATTCATACAAAAATCATAAAATATTACACCAAATAATTCTTAAAAACTATTTGTAAAGTTTTAAACTAATTTTAATGTGTTTTACTTCTTTTAATTTTTATTTTAGTTTGTTTTCTATTATTTAATATTAACTTTCACTAGAGTTTTCCTCCTCAACTATTTTATAAAACCTTGTTTAGCAAATGAACTAAATTTCTATATATTCTTTCTTCCCCACACACATTTTCTCTCTCATCAACTTACAACTAAATTTTGGAGACAAAAAAAAGTGTGCAAAACATAGGTGCAAATGTAGTATGACAAAAAAAACATTGGATGATGAAGTTGCAAACCTTTTAGGCACCTCCGATTTGTATGTAATCACCAAAATAAATTCAATAGAAATTTTGGCATGACCTCCCCTCTTTTTTGAAGAAATTTTGAAGCTTGCTCGGGCAGCTGGAGGAGGAAGAAGACATATATATAGGGGTGGGACTTTAGTCCCGGTTGGTAGCACCAACCGGGGCTAAAGATCACCGGGATCATTAGTCCCGGTTGGTATTACCAACCGGGACTAAAGTTAAGATCTTTAGTCTCGGTTAGTAGCACCAACCGGGGCTAAAGATCACCGGGATCTTTAGTCCCGGTTGGTATTACCAACCGGGACTAAAGTTAAGATCTTTAGTCCCGGTTGGTGCTACCAACCGGGACTAAAGATCCCGGGGGGGCCTGACAGGTCCTGACAGCATTCGAACCGGGACTAAAGATGATCTTTAGTCCCGGTTGGTAACACAAACCGGGACTAAAGATCAAATATGCCCGTTACCCTTTTGAACCGGGACTAAAGATCATCTTTAGCCCCGGTTTTTATTGCATCCGGGACTATTGTGGAAATCGGCCGACGGACGAAAGATGGTTTCTCCACCAGTGATTTTACAAAGAATTTTACATAATCATTCCTGTTTCTTTTCTTATTATTTTTCTAATCGCTTTCTTCTTACTATGGTCCTACCCATTCATTTTAATGGGATTTAGAGAAGAAGATGAGCGGATGAACTGGTTATCCTCTTTCGGTTTCTTAGGGGCCGGTTTTTTCTGCTGTGGTTTTTGAGGATGTCTTTTTAGAACGTGCATGGATAAGATGTTAGGAGGAGAGGACAACTGCACGCCCACCACGTGGGCATGCAGGTTCACGAGTATGTTAGGCATTCGGACCTACTACCTCTGTCCCAAAGAAAATTTAGTTTTTTCACTGATCATGTCTAACGTTTAACCATCCATTTTATATGAAAAAATTTTATAATTAGTACTTTTGTTGTTATTAGATGATAAAATATAAATAACAATTTTTTTTAAATAAGATAGATGGTTAAAAGTTAGACACGGATATACGCAACTGTATTTAAATTAGGAGAGAGGTAGTAGTTTTCTTTTCACTATCCTAACATGCCATGGCCAGATTGATCGATAGAGAGAAAGAGTTTCCTGTCTCCTTCGAGGATCGACACGAGCAATTCATTGCAACAAACCAAGTAGGGACGACTACTCATTACTCAATCCAACAAGGCAATATTATTGCTACAGACAATTTCAGTTGCCACTGCCGTTGGGGATCTAACATGTAATCAATTCACACTACAAGGAAACCGATCTTTGCAGAGAAGGTCCTTTTTTAGGCTTTGTTAGTTCCCAATTTTTTTTTCCAAAAACATCGCATCGAATCTTTGACACATGTATGGAGCATTAAATATAGATAAATAAAAAAAAACTAATTGCACAATTCACATGAAAATCACGAGACGAATCTTTTAAGCCTAATTAGTCCATGATTAGCCATAAATGCTACAGTAACCCACATGTGGTAATGATAGTTTAATTAGGCTTAAAAGAATCATCTCGAGATTTCTAGACGAGTTATGAAATTAGTTTTTTCATTTGTGTCTGAAAACCCCTTCTGATATCCGATCAAACGTCCGATGTGACACCTAAAAATTTTATTTTCGCGAACTAAATAAGGCCTTATTTCTAGGCTGGTATGTTTTTTTTTATACCATAAGTTCACCTGCAAAATGAGGAACAGGGGGTGAGGTGGCCATCGGCCTGCGAAGACCAGTTTTGACCGCCTACAAAAGTAGTTTTCGTAGTAGTCTCATTTTGGGATGAAATTAACTTACTCTAACTGATTTAGTACGTATACTCACTAGCCAATTACCTCCTCCCTAGCCTTGGTCTGTGTGTCTTTTAGTCTAAAAGAGAAAAAAAAAACACTCCATCGCCTAAGCTAAGACGCAAGCAAATATATGTAAATGTAACAACTGGCAAGTCTAATTTTAGAAAACAAGTACTACTCCATATTTTGGGGGGAGGGGGTGCGGTGACGTTTGACCACCCACTGGTCCTAACCAAAACCAGCTGTCCAGCATAGTCGTCAATCTGGTCCTAACACACAATTAATCCACCTCTTAATACTATCACCTCTGTCTGAAAGTACAGAGTTTAGCCTTAGATATATGGGTACTAAAAAGAGAGTGTAAAAACATATGGTTGTCGATCTCTTTGGGATTGGTATCCTATAATAATCTTACCAAATTTTAGTGTTAACATGGTTATAACGAGTTCCATCAATTTGGGAGTAATTTTTAATTCCGTTAAAAGTTTTAGTTTTTAGGTAATTCAATCATTTATCCTACTCTAGCCCCGGCTTAGTTCTTGTTGAGTGAATCCTTCAATCACATTAGGGTTGGCTTTGTGTCATATGTGATTTAAGACGAGAGCAGTGGCACATTGTCTAATGATAAAGTTACACTTTCACTTTTCTATAGTACTAATTATTTTCTTGATTATATGGAAGACCCATATGAAAAAACGCCACTATGCACACACACATACGCATTGAGATAGTCTTCTTAACATACATTTAAACAAAAGCAGATCAAAGGTATCCTAACTTCAAGAAATTATGTCCATTTTGTATGTGTAATAGTGGGCATCAGTATTTAAAATCATCCATGCCAAGGGAGGTAACTAATTAAATTAACAAGAGACAGCATATATATCCTTTAGAGTGCCAAAGGAAATATAGTTTGCAATAAATTTTAAATAACGTGCCATTTGAGTTTTTAAGCACTCTATGCACTTTCATTACCTTCCAACACATTTTAATTTCCAACCACTTCATACGTTGGTCTCATTGAACTTGATGAAAGATTAGTTTGGCAACTAAAATATAAGGGATGTTTTATGAGGTTAATAAATAGTTTATTTCTGCAATTAATAGTTAAACAACATTCTAGACATTACCTTTTTTTTAACACAAACTTGAGCCTAAAACAAATGAAGATGCACTGCAAACAATTCAAACTCTTTCATTACACGCAAATCTTGAAGGGCCGAACTAGATGACGTGGGACTAGACAGAGATATCAAAATTGCGCAAAACATTCTTTCGTATAGCACACAATTGTAATCAGCTTTTTAGATTGTTACGCGCCAAAACGTCCGTCGTTTTGCACTACTATTTTTTGGGAGGGTGATTCACAAGAGGATCGATTTTATCATCCTTTTTCAGGACGGTGAGCGTAGCGCTCTTTTCTTCCCACGCCGTGCTTAACATGTGGCTTGATAGGTTGAGCCAACCATCCAAACTGTGATGAATTTGCTCACTACTACAGTGCGTGGCACCCAATGAAAACGAAATGGAAAATCTCTCTTTTACAGAGGATTTCGAGGGCGCCCTCTGTTGCGGTAGTGTAGGCTGACGTGCTGCATCAGAAATTGTCTTGCGTGATGACGACAATACTATAAAAATGATTTTTTTTAGACGTGACTAAACAGCTAGTTGTAGCTGATTTGTCTAGACCAGCTACCACTCCATATATGATAGACACTATCCAACTATACTTCAAATATAATTTTCTCTAAAACTATTCATCCAATCTACGATCCGATTACACCGTTGTGTTCGTAACAATTAAATCTTTATAACAAGATCTCACATGATTATATTTTGATAAAAAAATATAAATTACTTTTATTATATGTCTAAATTACTTTTAGATTTCACTAAATTACTTCTTAGACATATAAAAATAATTTAATAAAGCCTAAAAGTAATTTACATATACAATAGAAGTAACTTATAACAAAAAAAAGAAAAGAAAGTAACTTCTATAATATATGTTAATTACTTTAAAACTTTATTGAATTTACTTTTATATGTTTAAGAAGTAACTTAGTGAAATCTAAAAGTAATTTAGATATATTATAAAAGTAATTTGTGATTTTTTATCAAAATATAATCATGTGAGATCTTGTTGTAAAAATTTAATTGTTATGAACACAATGGTGTAATCAGATCGTAGATCGGATGAGTAGTTTAAGAGAAAATTGTATTTGAAGCATAGATGGTAGGAATATTTTTTCTACTTGCTTGATCAATTAGTACTATAGTAGAGTAAGATTCTTCAAGACACATATCTGGACAATGGTTGATCGTATCTGGACAATGGCTAGCGTCGCTCGTTATGACTAAATCGAGAGCGCTCTCGATTTAGATTTTGCGATTTTTTTTCCAACATCATGATTTTATTTTTTCAGGTAGAATATAAAACCAACATTTGCAAAAATAACTAAAGGTAAAAAAAATCGATTTTCACAGGCGTGGTCTTATGAGGTCCGCCTGCAAACATAAGGGTTATTTTAAAAGTCACATCTTAAAAATAATTCTTGTTTTTGCAGGCGGATCTCTTATGACCACATCTGTGAAAATTGATTTTCATAGACGGAAAATGGAGATGTCCGCCTACAAAAAGTCAAAGGCCTCATAAATCGGTCAAGTCCCTCGCTCCCTCACTTCACCCTCCACTCTTCTCAGCATGATTTCCATCCCCTCCCTCTCCCTCTACCTCCCCAGATCCAGTGGAGGGGTGACCGGACATAGTGGTGTTGATGTGAAAACATGACGGCATGGGAGATCTGCTTAACTCCAGTAGGTCCAAGGCTAGCCTCGAGTGTGTCAATGGCGTGCCAGCTAATTTGATCATGCAATCAGCAAGAAAAACAAAAGCAGAATTAGTCAGCCGATAGCCGATCGGCCGAAACGCCGGTAGCGTATCGTTGGTGGTCTCAGCCGATGGAGTTAGACCAAATTGGCTATTGACTGAGTATATAAAAGAATATTAAACTCTAAACATGCCTAATCGGCTGTAATGCTGTCTATTAAGTTTGATAAATTAGTTCAGGACAATATCATAAAAGTTGCCGATGTGACAGTATTCAGTGCAAGAAAGATAATGTACTAGCTAATACTCTAGTACAAACCTATATCCACAGATTGATCTATATAAACATGTCAAACAATGATCATGCATGATAGTGCAAGAACCTGGCCGATACTGACTAAAGCTTGATATGCTTATATAAAACGATCTATCTATATAAGTGACGAATATGCATGTAACAGGTAGATAAGCATGCATATTAGGTAAGATCGGCTGAAACCCTGATACTATCATTTTTACGTCCAATTGCATCTAAGCACAACTAGGAATGATGCATCTCAAAGTATGAAAAGAAGCATATAGTCTAGACAATCAAGCAATTAGGCACTTTTCAGGATAGTAGATGCCTTAGCTAATCTAATTTAGTAAGACAATTTAGCCGAAACCAACATAAACCCTAAAGCGAGCAGCATCTGATAGAGCTAAAATGAAAAGTTAAGAATAGATTAACTAAGACATATGATAGTAATGACTCGCGATATTGAGCCTAACATGTCTAAAGCGACATGTTAGCTCCGATAGCGCGGGCCATTGAGACGGGGTACCTCTTGTGAAGAACTTACCGAAAACGAAGAAAAGTAAAAAGGGTGGCAATGCGCCAAACTTGTCTTGGATTGGCTACCATATTACATTGCTAGGGGGTTCATATTTATACCCCGAGTACAAACTAGTCCATTGTGGACACGACTCGAACCTTTCTAAAGATAAGATACAAACAAGACCATATACGGTGGTCTCTTGCCAAATCTCTAATAAACTAACTCAAATATTCTAATTAATAGATACAATTGCCTTATCCGAGCTCTATCTCTAATTGGCGATGGCGGTTATTCCAATCTAGGCCCATGCCGAGCCCAAGTCATGTCGTATCGGCTGTATCGGCCATCAACCCTATCAACCTTGATCAATCTTATGCTCTGTCTTTAGCCGATACGGCCTCTAGCCGATGCGTAGTCCGACTTCAAATCCAACACGATTCAACACCAAATCCGCTTCGATCCTCCTTCTTCTTCTCCGAATCTAATGCAAAATTCCGTTGTTAACAAGTGGTGACACTGCCCATAGCCGGCAATAGCAACAAAGGAGGCAGTGCGGTCCCTCCCCTCTCTCTCCTAGATCCGGCTCCCCTCCCCTCCCTTCCCCTCCTTCTCCCTGTCCCTCCCAGATTTGGCGAAAGGGCGATGACAGTGGTGCTGCCTAGACAAGGGATGGTGGCGGCGCAGCCGGAGGGGAAAGGATGGCGGCGGGTGGGGTGGTGGCGGGTTTCTTTTTTTTTTGTTCGCCAAGAATATTTTCACAAGCGTGGCTATTGTGATTGTGAAGATGGAGAGGCCGCCTGCGAAAATGATTTTTCGCAGACGGGGCTGGTGGCCGCTTGTAAATATCATGTAGGAGGGGTGGATGTCTGGTTGCCAAAATTTGTTTTTCCAATTTGCAAAAATTTGTTTCCTAGTAATGGGAGACACTCAGGCTGATGTTAGTTTTTTTACATGTATGATGGAGTTGGGACGCAAACTATGTATGATCCGTACGTTGTTGTTTTAGATTCCTTCACAAGCTGTGTTGATGTTTAGGTTGAGTATTGTAGGATTGTTGATTTTTTAGGATGGTTCTAACTAGGAGCCTACCACCAGTCGGTGGATGGGTAGACATCCTTACCATTGAACCATTATAATTTGGCCAGGCAACCTAGCTATATGATAATTAGTTGTATTGTATGTTTATCTTCTCGTATTCTGTTATGCATTGATGTCAAATTCTTTGATGAAAGTGCATCCTTAGTTACAGTTCCAGCGGACTAGCTACGCTAGAGCATCCCCAACTTGTAAATCATGTTCCTTAGGATTGACATCGGTTTTAGCTAAGGTGCCTACATGGCTTGTTGATCTTTTTTTCATCCTATGTGTAGCCTCTATGGAACTAGAAGCAAAATAGTAACATATCAATGGGACCTAGGTCCCACCTGTCAGTGAGCAGTACTTATTCATCTTCCTCCCTATCCATCTCATTTATCTCTCTCCATTAATCACCATCCCTTCTCTCGACATCTCGTTCGGATGGAGCCAAGCAACAATGATGAGGGTAATCAGAGTAGGGTGCCGGCTTTGCCCGAGCCACATCGGAGAAAGTTGAGCAGTCCACCATCGAGGAGCGTGGTGGTGGTGGTTGCAGATCTAGCGATATAAGTGTCAGTCTTGACTAGTGACAAACAAGCTCGAGATCTGACCAGCAAGAATGGCTCCATCGAGTTCGAGCCTGGCCATTGCCCGCCTACTCGCCCGCTGGGCATCGTTGCCAACCCGGGATACCATGTCGTTCTCTCTTGTTGGCAAGCTCAATACAGAGAAAATGGTTAGAGAAGTGGAGGCCCCCATAAGAACCAGTGCCGGTGGGCACAACCCGATCGTACCCCAGAAGATGGGGTTGCTGATGTCACCAACGCTGACCACCATTTTGATTGTAGGCCAACTCAAGCCTGTAGACATGGGGGATGCTCTCTTTTCACTGGCCCAAAATCGACCATCAAGGTGCACAGTACTCTGCTCTTTTGGTGAAACAACCATTTGAAATTGCTCGAGAGGAGGCCGATCTCCACCCGGCAGATGTCGCTCCACCTACCTCCCCTTGCCGGCTTGCCGCTTATGTGGATTCGCCGACCACTTCCCTCTTGGACCAAACTAAGGAATTAATCGATTGACGAATCAATAAATCCGCTCACGTCTGACGAACACCACTGCCGCTAGGGGCGGAGCTAGAGCGAAACAGAGGGTGGTGCCACTTGCTTAATTTACTCTACTTTAGATCGAGTTTAAGCTGATACGGGTGCTTAAGGGCTTGTTTGGTACAGCTCCAACTCCTAAATTTAACTCCAGGAGTTGAGTCTGGAGTGGAGTTGTGGAGCTGCCTAAACCCAGCTCCACAACTCTAGTACATTTTGTGAGAGAGCTCCACTCAACTCCACTTCCAGTTTTAGTGGAGCTGAAACTGTTTGGCTGAGCTCCAGCTCTAGAGCTGGAGCTGGAGCTATGCCAAATAGGCCCTAAGTTTGTATTGAGGGGAGTGTATACATGGTAAAAATAGATGAGATATAGCTAAAAAATTTTCTTGACCGGGTTCCTAGACACCCCCCTAACATATACTAGCTCCGCCCCTGACTACCGCTGCGGGCGTCGCTGCCAAGTGGTCCTCACCCTAGTTTTCACGTGCACCTTTGACCGTAGAAGTGGGACGCGGGAGGGGAGGGGGAGGCAGTGAGTGTTTGTGGGAGGTGGATGAGCGGATTGATGATGCTGGCGTGAGCAGAAGTAGAGATGAACGGGAGAGAGAAAGAGAGGATGAAGAAGAGAGGGTGGATGACACATTGGTATCCCTGACATATGGAGTCCCACCGTGCCAAGTAGATGCTATATAACATAATACTACCAGGTTAAAATGCCTCATAGTCACCACATAAGAGGAAAGTGCCATCAAAACCATTTATGGAGGTACACTGATTTGGTTTTGTGAGTAGAGGGGCCCTATATACCTTGTTTGTGGGTGAGAGACGCGAATAAAGATTACGGACATACTTGAGGGATGCAGAGTAGACTTTTGCAATTCTTTGCTCTCTGTTTCCACCAAGCCAAACGGGCGCCCCTGTCTTCAACTTGACTTCAATTCTAAATATCTAAGGCCCAAATACTTTGGAATCAAATGGGGCCCATGCAAAATAAAATTACGAAAACTCTTGTAAAATTCATATCTCATAACTCGTTCGATAATATGCGAGGAGGTGTTCAGGGAAGAGGTTGATCAATGACTGGAGATTGGCCATCGTCAACGGGGTGCTTTATGCCTATAGGGAAGCTTAGTGAAAAAAAAACCCGGTTTTGTAGGGCCTGTTCACTTTAATGCCAAAAAAAACCTTACCAAATTTTGGCATTGCCAAAATTTTGGCATAGTTACCAAAATTTTGGCAACTTGCTAAAATTTTAGCAAGATTTCTTATATAGTTGCCAAAATTTGGCAGCAAACTAAATGTAGCCTTTTTTTTTACAACTTTACTAAAATTTGGTAAGGTTAAAAATGACATCAAAGTGAACAGGCCCTTAATTATGCTTACCGCCGAGCGTCGATGCTCGGGGAATTTCATGTCTCGCTGCTCTATGATTGGTTTCTATGGAACAACAAGCAGGCAATCAACTAACGCTAAGAGCAAGTTTAATAGTATAGCCAACTACTAGCTTCAATTCATCTATAGCCAATTTAATAGCTCATTCATACAATAGTTACATACTACACTATTAATACCTGGTCCCACCTGTCATACACACATTGTGTCTTGGAGTCCGTGTTACAGCTAGTTACAAATCTGTAGCCTGCTGCCATTCTCTTTTCTCATTTTTCTTCTTAAAATATGTTTGCAGCTGGTTTATAACCTGCTATTATTGTACCTGCTCTTATAAGTGGATTGCATACGATCACCACAAAGCTCTTAGATAATTAAGGGGCTTAATGATGTGACAGACTAATGTCTTGTCATAAGCGCGCAATCATCTAAGGGCGTTTGGCCACCACTGGATTCCGAGGAATACCTCGATTGTAACCAGCTCTTGAGAATCTATAAAAACCGAGTTTTTCTAGCTTCGGGCTTCTATTTTATAATTTTAATTCTGTAAATACATATTTTTATTATAAGCTATTATTATAAGCTAGGTGAGAATCTGGACTGTTCGTGGAGCTATAAAAACCGAGTTTTTCTAGCTTCGGGCTTCTATTTTATAATTTTAATTCTGTAACTACATATTTTTATTATAAGCTAGGTGAGAATCTGGACTGGTCGTGGAGCTAGATATTACAGGAGATGCAACACCTACTAGAAACATTCAAACAAGGCCCGTTAGCAGAGCGATTAGTTGTTTGGTAGCCTGTTGATGTCACGGTACTCAACATCCATGTTACTGTATACTACTTCCTGCAGGTTGACAATGTACTCCTTCTAGACTTAGAACATAGTTAAAATACATATTTGAGCACTATTTTCTATTCTGATACATATAATTAACAAATATATGCTTTATTAAAGTACTAATACATACATATGGTTTTTATATTTCTAAGATAACTATGTTCAAAATTATCCATAATCAAAGATTTTAAGTTTTGAGATCGGACTCTTACAAAACGACAAGTATTACGAACATAGAGTGAGTACGTATAATGTTGTCTTCATTCACCCCTTAATAAAAGAGAGATTTTATTATATGTTAAGTGCTGAGTTTATTCAATCAATGATTTATTATAACTGCAATTCTCTATTTCTATAATAAAACAGTAATTCACTGATATATTATAGCAAGGGACAATATCGGTAGTATAAATTCAGTGGTATAAAGCAAATTCCCTATGATAAAAATTCCGGCCGTTGTTTTGTTTGTCAGTTCACATAACGTATTAGCCAAATTAATGTGCTATGCTGTTATAATTTCTTTGCGTTAGTTTTTTTTCTACTTCTGTTTCTGCGTACGCAATAGCTCGAGAAGAAATGCTAACAATAGTAACGATGGCTCAACTGTTCTCAACAACTCCAATTGGGAAATTCCTCAATTTCTATTAGCACGGATACTAAACTACTAAACGGTACGTACCGAACGAACATAGTAGTGTATAATTTGCAACTTCCGTTTCTGCGAACGCAATAGCTCGAGGAAAATGCTAAGAAAGTAATTAACGATGGCTCAACTGTTCTCAGTAACTCCAAACGGCAAATTCCTCATTTTCTATATATTAGCACAGTTACTAAACTACTCAACTGTAAATAAATTTTATTTTTTTATAATTTATAATATTTAATACATAATCATGTGCTAATAATCCATCATGTTTTCTGAGGGTGAACAGTGCTGGTTCGGACTAGCCCTAAGCTTGGAGGAGACACTTGCTGGATCAAGACTCAGTACTGTCATGTAGACAACAGGTTGAACTGATCTGGTTGGGCTACCGAGACCATATCTAAATTCTCAACCAGTTCTTATGTTCCTAATTGGCTATCATCCTCGCACTTTTGTGTCCAGTGACACAGAAATGGCCATAATGCTGCTCTCCTCCCACGCACAGCTCTCAAGATGCCGCGTGACATTACATGCAAAGAGCGTGAAGAGATCATCCATTATAGACTCCCCAAAATGGCTTGCCAATAGGGTCTCCGTCACCGCTCTTAAAGTTGTGGTGTGGTTGTTATCGATAGCCTCATGAACACTATATGGTCTCCCTGTTGTAGCGGTGGCGCTCTCTTCCAACTCCAATTTGTCTATGGGATCAAAAGTTAAATCAAAGGCCCGGATGTCTATGATGTCGAACAACTGGCTCTCTTGTACCAGCTGCTTCAGCTCATCCACAGAAGGGCCGTACATTGGTCGGTTGAAAGAGTCCAGCTTCTCCTTCTCCACACGACCCTATTGTGTAAGATAATAAAAGAATCATGAAATATTTTTTTATTCTAAATCAAAAATCTTTAGTAAGTGATTTTGTGGTCTGTAAAAAGATAATGGGAGGCAAAATCACTGTAAATGTTCCCTTTGTTCATGCTGCTACCAAGAAGATCTGGGACCTGTAAAAACAGAAATTGCTAGTCAAGTCTAGATAATAAAAAGATCAAATGTCAGAATTTTGTATATATATGAGAATATACTAACAAACGCAACTACAGGAGATGCCATAAGTGAACAAATAAATACGGTCATCCACCTGAGAGAGCCACATGAGGCTGAAGGATGAGTGGAAGATATGGACACTATTGCAAGGGAAGAGCCTGGTGTAGAAAGATCCTGGCACGCCAGCAACGTAGTATGGAGGATGTTGTAGCCCTCTGCGAGCACAATCTCGCACTATTGACTGCTTGAATTGCTCTAGCAACTGGAAATTGTGGTTCAAATCATTGTTGGGTAGGTCATTGAGGAAGAATTGGACCTCCATGGGGCACTCCCTATTGTTGTTGTTAGCAGGGGTTTCTTCACTTATGATAGCAATGACCTCAGAGATAAAGAGGAGCGTGTTTGCACCAGAGGAGCATCCTAGGTCAGCTACGACCATTGACCGAGGTTGAAGATCCATGCATATTTCTTTCGTGGCTTTCTCAACCATTGGTTTGGTTGAAAGAATGGCTTTTCCCTAGTATACATGCACGCATGACCATATTAATACAGTGTTAGTTCAATAAGCTAGTACTCCTTAATATCAAGAGCAAGTGTAAATATTGTTAGTACTAGCTTATCCATAAACAAAAAATAACAGTGAAAATTAAACATTAGAATTATTGTGCCACACCCAGTGCATTGTGTATCTGATAGTCATAAAACATCCCAATATAGGCTCATATATATACCCAGAGCATGTGATGAGTGTTGTTCAACAAAAGTAAAAAATAATAGAAGGCATGCCAAAATTAAATTTAGCGGGGAGAAAGGATTCATTGGTACAAACCTGGGTACTAGAGTTCTTTGCGTAGCTTGAGTCACCATCCCCCTTAATCATGTGGAAATCAAGCTTGATCTTCATTTTTCTACAAGTGCTTTGCTAGAAACCCTAAATCACTATACCTGTCACCATGCAATGTGGAGCATGACAATAACAAGCTCTCTCCACCACTTGTACCAGTTTATATTAACAAATCTCTTCTGTGTACTGGCTTATCTTGAAGTCATGAAGACTGGGCTTATTAATTAAGATTACTCTGGGTCGGTTTCATGTTTGACAAATATGTGATATCTCGTGTTTTGCTGCATAATGTATGATAAATGAATACAAATATTATAAAAATCTTGGATGGGCATATCTTGAAATATTATAAAAACGATATAGGGATGAGGATTTGATATACTTGTATACTGATTCTGAGCTCTAGAATATAATAACTTGGTGACCAAGTGTTATGTTTGCATAAGAAGATACGATCTGGAACACTTGTTTAGTGGATGATGATGTAATATATTTACATGTTAAGTTTTTGAGTATTGGTGGGTACCAACTATATAAAGAACAAACATAGTATTGATTAGTATTGAATTTTTTATTTCAAAAATCAACTTTTTTTATTCAACGGTCATAAATGATCCACGAATATGCAAGGATAAGATTGAGGTCTCTATCCATCGCAGCCAATTTGGACTTTGAGTCTGTCGACTGTTCTATCGAACTGCACCAGTGAATTCTCTTGAAACAATAAAATATTCATTAAGTAAATTGACCTGTTCATATTAAAGAGTGATACCACTTTAGAAAAACTATCTTCGCAGGCCAGTGAGAATTATAATTTCACATTCAGACATAGTAGAACCAATTGAAAAAATAGGCATGCCTGGAGAAGCGCCCTCCCCTCAGCGCTGTCCTCTCTACTCACCCTCCCTCTCTACCCTCACTGCTTCCTTGAGCTTGCCGCGCACAACCTCCTTCCCCTCCCCTCATTGGATCCGGCCAATGTGCACAGTGGTGTGTGTTGTCCGAATCTAGCTTCAGCGACAATAGTGGGGAGCAGCGATGGCGGTGGCAAATGGGAGCGGCAGAGGCTACAAGACCAAGGGATCTGGTGCTACCCACCTTGGGAGGTGTGGATCTTCCGCCAAAGGCCTCCGGAGCTGCAGCGATGATGCAACGGCTGCCCTAGGAGCGGTAGATCACCGTCGGCCCAGGAGGAGTGGATCCACCGTTTGAGGCCTTGGGAGCGGCGGATCCACCATTGTTGGACTTAGGAGGGGATGATCAGCCATCAGAGGCTATGGGAGCGGCGATGACGATGTCGATGGCCTTAGGAGCGGTGGATCTGCCACTTCCAGCCTCGGGAAGGGTGGATTTGCCGCTAGAGGCTACGGGAGTGGTGGTATTCTCCACAATCAACTTATGTGACCTATTGTGACGACGAGAGTGGCGGCGAATTCATTGCTGCTGACCTCGGTAGGTGCGGATCTGTCAGCGGGGAGATTAGGGACGAGATCGGCAAGGTCGGCGGTGCCATGGATTTGGATAATTTTCTGCTTCCGCTGTGATATGGATAAGATTGTTTGTGATAAAGTTGATGCTCTTGTTTAATTTGCGATCGTTGGGTATGGGTGAATCTCTAGATGTTTTAGGTCTGTTTTTGACGTGGATCTAGATGTCAATTTTGCTACAGAGTGGCAGGGCTTTCTATAAATTATTTTTTTACCAAAAGTAACTAGGATTGTTTATCATCTTAACATAGTCTAGATGCGAAAATTGATTTTTGCATGTGGTCCTCTTAGTAGACGGCTTGCGAAACTCGATTTTTGCAAACAGTTATGTAAAAAATAACACACATGAAAATTGATGATACCAGTCTATGAGAATCGCTATCTTCACAAGTGTGTGTGTCTAGGTGGGTGGCTGACCGCGCATAATAACTCCTTATGGTCGGTTGTAAAAACCACGTTTGTACTGTATCTAAACCCATATAAGAGAGAGAAAAAAAAAGTAGCCTGAGGACTTTCAACTTAACAAAACTACTGCAATGACAAGTCGTCTTGTTTGTGGAACTTTGACTAGTGTCACTTTGCTAGCTACTACCTCCGTTTCAAGTTATAAGACTTTCTAGTATTAACTACATTCATACAATACTAGAAAATATTATAATATGAAATAGGAAGTAGCTGATTACCTGGGAATATTTCTTTGAAGGCATTCTATGAAGCTATACAAAAATTTGCTCCTCAACCTGCTCATTGGATCGTGGCAACGGGGGCACGCACGCGTGTCGTTTATTTTGAGAGTATTTGCTTTTAGAGGCTCATTCTCGTGGGCCAAGTATTGCCACAGCGATGAGTAAAGACGATGATTGCTTGCGTGTCTTTGTATCTCGCTGTAGCGTGGAACTTGTCATAATGTCATTTTTCCTTTTATTTTTTAGGTGTTTTATAATGGTATTTATTGGTAGCAAACCGTTCAAATTTTCTAATCAAATCAATTTACTATTCCTATATATAGTTGTCCCCATAAGCTGTGATTCTAGACAACCATATCATCTTATTTATTTCAGCCAATAGATTAATGTCAAATGTCAGTAGCAACCATTAGTTCCATTCCTCCTGTCCTATATGTCACCGCATGCATGCATATGTTTGAAACAGCTAGCAATACAAACTCTACCATCAAAGCAACTTTTTAGTAGAAAATGCCACTACCAACAGTTAGACAATTGACCATGGTTAATCCCATTTATTTTCTCATAACTCTCTTGTAATTCCTCCTGACAGTTCTCACTCACCATCAGCATCCTCCATCTCGAGAGCTGACATATTGGCATCCTTCTGCTCTTTTTTTATTGCCACCATCGGTTCATTTCGTGGAGTAATTTAATTTTTCTTGATTATAAATAGCATATAGGATAGCTTACTCATCTTTATTATAGTGTTCTTGCCATATTGAAAATAAATTTTAAGTGTAACATAATTAATGATGCGCTAACCTATCCTATATTGTTTTGCATGTCGGGAGGTATGAGTTCTTTCTCCTTGGCCATCTGATTTCTAGCAAGTCATAAAAAATCATTTTTCTGAATTTTCTGTGGTAGCAATAAAAATGTCAAATTTACATGCGCCATTATATCTTGAGAATAAGAACATTACCACTAACGCCTCAATGTTAACGGGGCATATCATCCACTACTTAAGAAATAATTAACCGTAAATACGATTATCCTGTCAAATTTTAGAATTATATCCGATGGACTAGCTAAGCTATATACTCTGTGAATTCACAGTAAGCCTATGATATGATCAGTAACATTTATAGGTAACCATATTGCAGTTTTATATGAACTATCTTTTACGCTGCAGCTAAGTGAAATTACTAGCTAATTAATGTTAAGGTTATTTGGTAGTTTGGTCAATCAAATTGCATTGGGGTGCTGTATATCGATAGATGTATGTGTGCGACTGGCAGACGAAAAGACATATTAGAGACAAGGTGTGGAGCGAGGCACGTAGAGACGTCGACAACCATTCGTACGACAAATAAAAAATAAAATTCATATGTTTTTCACACTGATTTTAAACGAATATACATGTTCAAAAATCAGTGTCAACAACGTGAACTCTCTGCCGCGCGTGCGCGAGTTCGCTTGGCTGCGCGCGTAGCGATCTGGGTGCCTGATAAGAAGCTGATGACTCAATTAATTATTAATTATTGTTACTTTTTTTAGGTTGTTACTTAATTGATAATTATTCTGATTGAAGAAATAATAACAGATAATTAATTACTAATGCTCACTTGTACATATCCTCTCATCTGTGACGGCCCGTCACATGCCTGGGCAACGTAGGCCGTCAGAACGAAGTCATCTCAATCGGGCCTAAATTAAACTGTTGTAGATGTACTGGTACAGATATCATCGAGGTGCATATACCTATAGCCCATCATAGATGATACTCATCAGTGACGGACTCACAGTTAGAGCCGATTGAGATTACAAACCTATATATATCTCAATCGGGCCTAACTACTAGGCCCGTCAGCGATGAGCGTCATCGGTGACGGGCACCAAAAAAGGCTCGATTGAGATGGCTTTAATGCCCATCACCGATGACTCTTATCGGTGTCAGGCTTCTATTTATGCCCGTTAGAGATGTCGTATTTTTGGCCCGATTGAGATATATTTTGCACACTATATATACTCCACCAGTCTGTTGTCTGTACTTATCTCCCACTGTTCATGAAGGGGGCGATTTTTTGTATTTTTTTTCCAAAGAAGAACCGGAAAATCATAAAAGTAAGTAAAAGGGTACTAATCATTTCTTATTAATTTAGTAGTACTTATCTTATAAGATGTTAAGTAATATTTTGTTCATTTTTCAGCGATGGATCGAAGTTGGATGTATACGACTTCTTTGAAGCGTTAGTATAAGGAGTATAGAGATGGCGTATTAAGTTTTATGAATGCCGCGGAGGAGTATAGCAGTAGAAGAAACAACAAGTACATGTGTTGTGCATGTAGGGATTGCAAAAATGAGATTTTGTATGAAGACAAATAGGAAGTACATGCTCACTTGATACGCTGGGAATTCATGGAGAGATACACATGTTGGGTGAAGCATGGAGAGCAACATCTGGGAATTGATGGTGCAGGGGCAGACGGAAGTGGTGCTGACAATCATGAAGAAGGAGACAAATATGAGCATGACATGTTTGTCTCATCTCCATTGGACGGTGAAATGGTTGATGTGGACCCTAATTTGCTGCAAGATATGTTACGTGACGTTGATGACCCAGCTATGAACGAGTGAGATTCCATGAAGTTCAGCATGTTGGTCAGTGACTTGGAGACTCCTCTATACGCCGGATGCAAGCCAAAACATACCAAATTGTCAGCAACCTTGGACCTAATGAAGCTGAAGGCTAGTAGTGGATGGACAGACAAGAGTTTTATAGAACTTTTGGGAATACTGAAGGACATTGTGGACCCCCGTTTTTATAACAGGAATCAATCGTGTAAACAGTACCATTTCCCTGGATTAAGTAGTCTGGTACACACGAATTCTTAGCTGAAATACCATGTGCACATACATGAGTGTCTAGTACGAATCATTACATCATAAGCCCGCAGGCATAGTCTTAAATCATCGGACTGAACGGTCCGGAATACATCCCAAAAACAGAAGTAGGTAAGGTAGCGGAGTTAAGGCAGCGGCACGCCATTGCCACAGGCAACGACCGTAACTAAGACCTACTGGGCGCCATCGTCTTCATCACCCTCCTGGTAGTAAGCGTAGGGATCCTCCGAAGCTTCATCTCCGACCTCTGATTAAGTTTGTAGATTGCAAGGGTGAGTACCAACCGTACTCAGCAAGCCACCACAGCAATAATGCACATGACAGTGGTATTCAAAGGATGGCTATAGTTCTTTTGCGCAAAGCAAGTTTTGTAATTCTTTTCACAAGCCTAAGACTTAGCACAGACTGATCAAATTTTAGTACCAGTGTTCATATTAAACAATGACGGTTCTGTCCACCATCCATTGTGAACCCAAGGATAGTTTCCCGCCATTGAGTCGTCATGGTTTTCTGAGGACGTCCACATTCCCGCCTCTCAGGAAGTGGCTTCATCAGCATAGAAATCATCATGCAATATCCCATCCCACACAAGTTAAGAATTTAGAGTCTAGCCAAGTGTAATACATGTCCCGGTGCTCAATAACCACGAGCACGGCTATTCGAATAGATTTCGTTTACTCACACTGCAGTGGATGTACACTTTACCCGCACTCCGCGACTGCCCAACATATGAGCCTCGTCCCAACACATGAGACGCGTCACGGCAAAGCTTTTCGATAACCTCGCATTGGCAGTACCCGCTCCATGAACTTTACATCCTCTTGCACTCTAGGCATACACGGTTTCTAGCAGTGAGAGGAGTTCTGGCGCGCCCAGGAAGGAAAGACTCACACATACATTAAGTTATAATTATGTTTAAATTCTCTCATGGCAGTCCTACCGATGGCGACACCACTGTAGACACCCGCCTCGCGGTTCTACCAATGGCTGCCCCACCGTAGAGCCCCTGCCTCACACATCAAGAAACCACTATGCATGGATACTGCCTCCGCTCAGCTATCTATTCCGCTAGGTCTATACCCATACGAAAAGTGCGGTTGTACGAGGGTCGTTTCATGCTTAACTTCATGGCTCGGTCCTTAATTGACCGGGGACGGTACTAGCCTTTTCCAGATACCACCCAAATCCTCCGTCCGCCCCAGTCGAAAACAGTTGTTTAATTTTATTTCTCCTTTCACAAATCATATCATCAACATCATGGCAATGTGGCGCTCATGTCTCCACACGCCGCATCTCAATTACCTTCCCAATGGTAATTGCCCAAGCATATAACATTTGATAAATATGAGTATGCATAAATCTAGAGTAGCATTTCTAAGCATTTGTCATAGTTGACTAGGGACTTATACGTAAATCATGGTTACAAGGATTTAAGGGTAAACAATAATCAAGGCATGGCATAATCACAAGTAGGATGTTCATCATTGCATGTAATTTTATTTGTAAACAAAATAATTTTTCAAATGGGATCAACATGTTCAAGGAATAGTGATGACTTGCCTTGCTCAAAGTCTTGTGGGTCTTGGCCTTCACTTGGATCCGCAACTCCCTCGGGCTCTATAGTTACGTGCGAAAATTGATTTGAATTCGGTTAGAATTCAAATAAAAATCCAAATAAATCCAAATGGAAGTCGAATGCGAAAGTCGATTCTTTTATATTAACTTTACTGTTCGCGAACTAGGGCAAACCCAATTTCGATTTATATATCCTAAACTATTTTGCGGGTATAAATATTTTGTTGTCATAGGTTTTTAATTTAATCTACCCGAGCAATATATCCATATAATAGGTTAGAAATTTCTATCGCGAGCTAAACATCGGACGAAATCCTAGAAATATTATACGACTTAATTTAGTCTATGACTAAATGATTAAATATAATACACGGCTAAGATCCCTAGTAATTAAATCCGAATTTCTACCATGAATCGATTACTTATAGAGATTACCCAAAAATAATCTATAATAATCTATAAGAATTCATCTATTTGTTTAGTTATTAATTACATCTAAATTACTACCGCGAATTGATTTCTTATAGAAATTACCAAGAATAATCCATAATTTATATTAAATTTTGCAATTCTACGACTATAATTAATCTATAATTAAATTCTAATTATTTTAAATTTTCTAAACTTCCGTAATCTCCCCCTAATTTCTATTTTTCTTTCTTTTCTTTTTCTCTCCTTTCTTTTCTTTTTCCTTTTCTTTCTCTCTTCCCTCTTTTCTCTCTCCCGGCTCCTTTCTCCCTTCCTCTCTTTTCTTTTTCTCTCCTCCCTCCCGGCTTCTTTCTATCTCTCTCTCTCTCTCGGCTCTTTGCTCCCCCGGGCAGCGACAGCGGTGGGCGCAAGGTGGAGGGGGGGGGGGGAAAGACGGCTCACCGACAGCGGCGGTGGCGACGACGACGGCGACGGTGGCACAGGACGCGGCGCGGCACCCGGTGCGGTGCGGCGTCACCGAGGTCAGCGGCGCGGCGGCAATGATGGCGACGGCGGCACAAGTCGCGGCGTGGCGCGGCGGCTTCGTGGCGGTGGCGCAGCGGCTCGAAGACGGCGGCGCTGCGGCACGACGACGGCGGCGCGTGGAGAAGGGGGGAGAGGGAGAGGAGAAGGGAATGAAGTGGGGAATAATGGAGAGGGGTGGGGGTGTTTATAGGGAAAAGGGGGAGAAGGAGAGGGGGAGGGGCTGCGACGCGACGGTGGTGACGCGACGGGCGGCGACGTGATGGCGGCGCGGGGCTTAGGGCGGCGCGCGGGGCTTGGGGCGGCGCGGGGCTCGGGGCAGTGATGGCACGGCGATGGCGACAGCGGCGCGGGCTTGAGGCGGCGATGGAACGCGCGCGGCGACGGGATGGGCGGTGACGGGGCGCGTGGACGCGCGGGGCGGCGGGACGGCGGCGCGGCGGCTCGGGGCGCGAGGCGTGCACGGCAGGCGGCGATGGAACGGGCGTGGCGCGGCACGGGGCTCGGCGCGCGGCGATGGCGACAGGGCGGCGCGGGGCTCGAGACGACGGCGACACGACGGATGCGACGCGCGGGCGCAGGACGGCGTGACAGCGGCGGCGCGCGGCGCGAGGCAGTGACGGCGACGGCGCGCGGCGCGGCAGCGGCGACGCGACGGGCAGGCGGCGCGACGGGGGGCGCGGGCGCCTGACGGCGTGGTAGCGGCGGCGCGCGGCGCGAGCAGTGACGGCGACGGCGGCGCGGGGCAGTGACGGCGACGGCGGCGATGGCGACGTCGGCGCGGTGGCAGGCGACGATGGCGACGGCGCGCGGAGGCAGCGGCGCGCGGGGCTCGGGGCGTGGCCGGGCGCGTGGCAAAGAAGGGTCTAGGGCTAGGGACCGAAATCGAACACCTATGATTCAATGAACAGTTACTTTTCCTATTTATCCCGATTTTAGTGTATTTCCCATATAAATTTGATTCCACAATTCCTAATTTTTGCATATATGCATTTTACTCAATATTTGTGTTATCTCAACTAATGGATTCACCCTAGATTAATATTACTCATATTTTATTTTTATATAATTTATTTGAATTTTTAATTAGGGTTAATTCTTATTCCATCGTATTTAAATTTAATTGATCCAAATATGGTCGCGATAATATTTTATTTATTCCTATCCATACCTAATCTTTATTTTAATTTATATTTATTTTACCAATTTGTTTTTTTAAGGTTTATTCCTAATTAACTGTTCTTTACTCACGATTAATAAACTTCGAGATCAAATCCAAATAAAATAGGCGAATAAGATCGACATGATGCAATAAATTTAAAAAGTTTTTGAAAATCCGTATTTTTAGAGTTTTGATTTTTGTCGGTCGAATTTTCAGGGTGTTACAGACATGCATCCTGAGGAGAACACATTTCTCGAGACGACATATGAAGCAAAACAGGTCAAGTGTCCCCTAGGGTTGGAGGTCCGGAGAATTCACGCATGGCCAAACGACTGCATATTGTACTACAAGCAATACGCGGACATAGATGCTTGTCCTGTCTGCAAGGCTTCTCGATACAAGCAAAAGAAGAGCACGAGGTAGGGAAAGAAGTCAAAGCGGGGTGGTCCGGTGAAGGTTGTGTGGTATCTACCAATCATTGATCATTTCAAGAGAATATTTGCCAACCCTCATGAAGCAAAGTTAGTACGTTGGCATGCCACAGAGAGAAGGAATGACAGTTTGCTAAGACACCCTATGGATTCAACTCAATGGAGGAATATCGATCGAAAGCACAAAGACTTTGCCGCCGACCCCAGAAATATGAGGATATGTTTGTGTATGGATGGCATGAATCCTTTCGGAGACATGAGCAGTTCTCACAGCACTTTGCCAGTTCTTATTGCGATCTATAACCTCCCGCCATGGTTGTGCCTCGAAATATATTATGTTGTGCTTGTTAATCCAAGGTCCAAGACAACCCGGCAATGATATCGATGTGTTCTTATAGCCTGTTATCGATGACCTTGAGATTCTCTAGAAAGAGTGTGTGGAAACATGAGATGCATATGGTCAGGAGAACTTCACGCTACGAGTTCTATTGTTTATCCCGCACTTGATAATCTTTCTGTACAAATTGTGAAAGGAAAGTAGGCATGCTCTGACTGTATGGAACATACACGTAGTAGATGGCTGAAGAAATCAAGAAAGATGGTTTAAAAGAAAGAAGAAAATTTTCAATGGTATGTGAGAACTTGGGTCTGCTCCTGAGGATTTGTCCAGAGATCAGGTACACAACATGGTAAAGGACATTACTAATGAGTTTGGGAAGAAAAGAAAACGTAGCAAGGAGGACAAGAAGAGGATGTGGAAGAAAAAGATCCATATTTTGGCGGCTACCTTACTGGAAATATATTGAGGTCCGTCATTGTATTGATCTGATGCACGTAGAGAAGAATGTGTGCGATAGCTTGCTCATGCTATTGCTGAATATGCCTGGCAAGACAAAGGACGGGTTGAATGCGCGTCTTGATCTATAGGAGATGAATATTCGCAGTGAACTTCAGCCTGTGACGGATGAGAAGACAGGAAGAGTGTACCTCCCACCAGCTTGCCACACATTATTGAAGGATGACAAGATCACAATGCTATCATGCCTGCCATATATTAAAGTTCCTTCGAGCTATTGCGTGAGAATAAGTACGTTAAATTGGAGGATCTAAAACTGGTTGGAATGAAGTCTCATGATTGCGACGTGCTAATCACACAGATCTTGCCAGTTGCTATCAGAGGCATTCTACCACCATAATTCCATCACATGATCCAACGGCTTTGTGCCTTCTTCCATGCAATCAGTCAGAAGATTATAGTTCCAGAAGACATAGATGGGTTGCAGGCAGACAACTTTTCAAGTATGTAGACTAACTTGGCGCCTCACATGCAGGAAAAATTTCAAGGATTCCAGAAATCAACTTCAATATCATTAGTGAGGAGATAACACAATTTATACTAGATGATCTCTTGTCACCGAAAGGGATGTTTAGAGTAAAGTCCTAGGTAGCTCGTCTCCGAAGGGTTGAACATTTGCAATGCTTATGTGACAAACATTTATTTTTTGTAAATATTCTTTGTAATACAATTGTGCATGTTGTTTCTGTATATACTTGCATTTCTAATTACATATAAATTTGCTGCAATTTATAACTTAGTTTTGCAGGTTTTGATGCATGTCGGTGGTTTAGAGAGAAAAATGGATGTGAATGACATATATATGTGAATGGGTTGTGGATGTGAATGCATGAGTTTGATTTTGTGAATCGGATGTGTGCTGTGATGGAATATAAATGTGAATCGGCTGCTGTGATACTGGGAATGGGACTATATGAATTGGCCGTGGATGTGATGGTATATGTGAATTGATGCTAGGAATGGGTTTGCTAGTAATGGGACTATATATATGTGCTTCTGCCATTTTTGTAGCGGGTATGGCTAGCAAAGGCCTGAGGCTAGCCAAATTAACAAATTTTATTTTTTTTAATTCCAAACTCATCCCTAACGGGCATTTAGCTAATGCCCGAAAGAGATAACTCATTCGTGACGGGCTCTAGGGTCAAGCCCGTTAGGGATAAGTCATCCATGACGGGCTTTTAGAATAAGCCCAATAGAGATAAGTCATCCGAACCAGAACTAATTTTACTCAACACGTGGGTCAAACCTATCGATGACAGGCTCTATCTTAATGCCCGATTGAGATGACTACTCATCTGTGATGGGCTTAGTGGTGTGCCCGATTGAGATTAGTCATCCGTGACGGGCTCCTAACTACGCTGGTTTGACTGGTAATACTCATCTGTGACGGGCATTGTTGTTGGCCTGATTGAGACAACATCCATCCGTGACGGTCTTTTGCCTGAGTGAGATATTTTCTCACATCAGTGACCTTTGCCCAGTGAAGGGGACCTTATCCGATAGTTATGAGGCTTTCAGCCTTGTGTGACTTCGCTACGTACGCATAGATGTGATCTCGTAGTAAGTTCGTATGTGGGTATTTTTCACCAGAACGGTATATCTATCTATCTATCTTTATATACTAAAAGTCCATGAAACTTCCTACAAACGCTCTTAAGCCGCCACGTAGCAATCCTACAAACGCTCCTAGATTGCCACATGGCACTATCTAATCTCACCGTTGATGTTCACTTAAATTGGTAGTCACAATATTTTAAACCATTAGATTGCATCTGTTATTAAAAAATAATACCTTCCTTCCACAGGAGAAATATATTGGAAAGGCTACAAATCTGTCGACAGATTTATTCTATGGATATCTTTCGATTTCTGGTTCATTGATTTCGTGATTAGATGCGTGCTGGTTGCCAGAGATAAAAAAACAAAGTACAAACTGCAAGATCGGGATTCGATCCTAGGACCAACTGGTCGCACGCATCACACCTCAACCAAGTGAGCAGTTATCCAAATTTGAACTAAAACAAAAATTACACATTACTTAAACTGTAATTACATAGAAATTACATTATAATTACATATAACTTACACTGTAATTACATTTGAAAGATATTTTCTAAAAAATCTGTCGCCAGAATTTTAGATAGTCCCAGAGCTAAACCATTAATTGTTTGCCGCAAGAAAAAGAAGACCATGTGCATGTACTTATAAGATAGAGAAAAATAAAGAAAAAAAGGAACGTAGTACTGTTCCAAAGAAAAATCGACGTTATTTCATACAATTTACAAATTTACAAATATACGTAGTTAAATTACACCTATAATATATAAATATAAAATATCCTATCAACGCTCTTTAAACACTCCATCTTTTAAATTATTTTAAATTTATATCCAATTTGTGATACTATTGTATTCCTTTACTTAAAGATGTCTATGATCCAAAATACATCGCAGCACCAGCACATAGGACCGACATGTATATAATTGATGTTATGTTTTCTATCTATTATATAATAAAAGTCCATTAAACTTACTATAAACGCTCCTAAGCCACCACATAGCAACCCCTACAAATACTCCTAAGCCTCCACGTGGCGCTATAATTATTTCTAAAAAAATCAAAAGAAGGCAAAACATCTAACCGTCGATTTTTTTTAATTTATTCCTGAGGGACCCATTGTTGTCCACCAATAAATCTATTTTTAAAAACGATCAATTAAATTTATCTCTATCAATCCCACGTACACGTGCATATATACAAGCACAGCACGTACGTATGTACGTAACCAGCTGGCCTCATGTCCCTCTTTTTCTTTTATTTTTCTTTCTAAAATAAAAAAATAAATACACCGTTAGAAACCATTAGATCTATCATGAAAACCTAACAGTTAATTTTATCGCTAAAAATCACTAAATACACGTGCACATAAGCACCGTATGTAAGTACGGAAACACGTTGGCCTCACAACCCTCTATGTCTGTTTTTTTTTATTCTGAAATCCAAAAAAATAAATCAAAGCTACATTTAGGGTTTAAAATTAAAAATCAAGCTATAAGCTTCGGATTATAGGATAGAAAAAACAGTATGCAATTTGAATTCCTTATTGATTCATCACTGTATTATCCTTTGGTTTCTACAAATATGTCATAGCAATTCTGAAGGAAAAAAATCATTTTCTACCTATACCATGCAAGAAACACACACAAAAAATTTAAGTCCATTAAACATCATCCATAATGCTCCTAAACCTCTACATGGAACTTTAATAAATTAGAAAAAATCATATAAAAATTATAAGAAAAAAGAAAAATACTTAGCTATCCGTTCTAAGTTAAATCGGTGGACCCATTATTTCTAACCATTAAACCAATCCTTCAAAACACAAGTCCCTTCCACCTCCCACTCCCTCTCGTACATAATCACTCCTCCCTCTCCAACATCCATATATACAGGGCATATATCTTACGTACAACATAATTTTAAATAATTCAATTAGGTTAAAAGTAAAAAAAATGACAGATAAGATGTTTCGTACTCCCCCTGTTTTATTTTAAGTGTAACCATAAAATTTCATGCCCAATTTTGATCGTTCATCTTATTTGGATTTTTTTATAATTAATATTTTTATTATTATGAGATAATAAGACATGAATAGTTACTTTATTTGTAACTTACGTTTTTAATTTTTTTAAGTTTTTTAAAAGACGGACGGTCAAAGTTGATCACGGAAAATCATGGCTGCACTTAAAAATGGGACAGAGGAAGTAGTAAGTAGATTTTTAAGGAATAAGTTTACATTAATCACTGCCTTTCTTATAAATAATGGAGGTACAGTTTCAACCTTTTAATATAAACAAATGGTTATGTTGCTCAAATGTGCTTTATTGCGCACTCATATCAAAATATACAAATTATCAGTTTGAAGTATATATTTTTTATATCTTTATAAATAAGAAAATACTTAGAACATGTGACGAGTTATAATGCACGCATAATGTTATGATGCCGGACTCAGTCATCATATAGAATATAATTATGATTTTAGTCTTTTAGTGCCTAATTAAATATGTCAATGATTGTTAGAATAACTAACACTTAACATTTAATTTTGAAAATATCAAACACTCATATTCAAAAGAAAAAGATATAGTTGTATAATTTTGAACGATATTAACAAAGTGCCCATAGAGTGAGCTCTAAATAATAATCTTGGTGGTTTATAAATCTATACAATCTATAAAGTATCATAACTACTTAAAAATATTTTTAGGACAAATATTATATATTTAAACTATGATCAAATAACATCTTAAGTAAAAGTCGTCGTATATCCCTACGGCAATAAAATAAAAACAAGATGTCTGTGCATGTTTTATTCCTTCACATAGCATCTAAGGCAATCAAGCTGCTAATGGAAAGTTTGTTTGGTTATAATTTATGCATTGATAGATGATATTTTGATCCAGGTGGGTTAATAAATTTTCAATTCCCGTGATTTTCTACACTCCATTAAAACATCCGTTCTTTTCAATACTCTATTTTACACATTTTACACATGTATTCCTATCATATTTTTTACCTTTTCTATTCTTTTTTTTCAATCATGTGTTACGAAGGAACCTTTAATTTTTTTTTCACCGAGAGGCAAAGTCATAACATTTCACAATCCTAATAACATAAATTATGATGGTTTAAATAAGATGCCCGCGCAGATGCGCGGGCTACCTTCCTAGCTTCTATAAAAACCGGTGAAAAAATATATATATTCAATTTCTTTTCCCATTCGTACACCAAACAAGCCGTTAAATATTAGCTTTCAAGTATAAGCTTCATAATCCCCTTGTCTTATACGCATAATTAAGTTCAATTGATGGATTGTTAAGTTAGTTGGCGTATATTTCCTTCGTTCCTTCATCCCTAAATAAAAATATTTCTTGAGTTTAAATTTCTCTTAAAATGTAGCTATTTTTCAACTAACTGTCATATCAACAAATCACAACCTTCTTGCATTTTTTCACATATATATTTTCTGTGTAACCAATCACAACCTTAAATCACTCAATTCTGCATACTTTCTTAATTAGCCTTAAAAGCCTCCGAACATACTTACATTTTAAATTTTGAGATCTTACATGGAGTCTAGCTGACACGGAAAAATAATAGTATAGCTAGACTAGAGATCTTGATATATAGTCCTGCGTATGAAAGTGGTCCTTTAAGAAATTGCTCTCATTTAATCAGGGAGAGCTGGTGAGGACACAACCTTCTTCATGTATTGCTAGTGGTTGTAGCATCCATCGATCGGCTTCATTCACCTCCGTAGGCACTAGTCGATCGGCAGTGCTCTTAACTGGAATAGTTCAATCAGGGCAGCCACTTTACATACTGTTAACGACCAAATTTAGTAAATTTACATCGGATTTGGAGTTAAGGCCAAAGCGGATTTGGGAGGAAATCGATAACGGAAACAGGGTATGAATCGGCTTCGGAACCGCATCGGGTACAGTGTTCATCGGCAGTTACTGAATCGGACAAGGCAAGCCGATGTAGCCGATTCTGGCAAGGTGATATTGGAATAATTGTCGGATTGAGTTGACGTGCTTCATGATGATTGCCACGTATGGATCAAGTCCGAAGAAGACAGTTGTATCTATTAATTAGGAATAGTTTG